>NC_090922.1:1073353985-1073657016 GCF_040938575.1 Ambystoma mexicanum
AAATGTTTTGGGAGACTCCAGCCAAGCCAGTACAGAGTTGTCATGACTTGAAAAAAGAATGCATGTCAGAACTGTGCGCAGACTTCCAGGTGGACGAATATGTATGGCAATGAATTTGTGACCACATACTTCCATGTTATTCCCAAATATATAATTGCCCAAAAGGTTTGAGATTTCTATAAGCACAGGACACTGGATTGGTTAATAGAGCAAGCCACCAGGATATATGGGGGTTAGAAACAATACAAAATAACACTAGAAACACAAAGACAACTACCACGCCTGCCGCTGCAAAGGTGCAGCATTGAAAACTACCCCTCCTTTGGGCCAGTTGATAAGCAGTATGAGAGGCAGAGGAGGCCCTCCACTCAGGCCCAATCAAATGGTAGTCAATTAGGCTATCAGAACAATGACCCCTCTGACCCTGCCACCTACATAAGTCTTCAATACAAGGGTACAAAGCTGATCCAAGGGTATATGTACAGTCTCCCGGCACAAACAGAGGCCATATCAGGAAGGTACTTCCCCGGAAACATCCTTCCAAACTTCCTGCAGGTGAGAAGAACCACTCCACCTCCAAACCTGACATTTTTCAACATGTACCAGCAAATCCAAATTTTCAAAGCAATCCTCCTCCCCGCGGTTCCAGGACAAAAGATCCCTGAACCAATGAGAAGGGAGGACCAGGACTGAAATGCCATGGCGGGAATGTCGAATGCCTGAGCTACTTTGCTAGAAGGGACATTTCCCTAAGCTAGGGAGCAACAGAGTTATGAGCAGAGACCTCCCTACAACCCAGAAACCAAAGAACTAGTAACACAACTGGAACAACTGGTACAACAATTGATAGATGACCTTTGGCGCAAGCTGAGGGCTTAGTCAAACCCTCAATCTAACCATGCTTCCCAGAATGCCCAAAAACCTGTGTCTAATGCCCCAAGGTATAAATTACTGAAGGAAAGTCTCGACAATCAACAGGTTCCTGAGGATGAGGCCCGGGTTGAAGCGAGATGCTAATCCCTTGAGGAAGCTTCCTTACTTACCATAACAGAACTCATGGAAACATCTTAGGTGGATAGTGACTCATCTACACTTGGAGCCCAACAAACAGAGGGTAAGTAGAGGAGGTGAAAGAAAAACTCAGTTTGAGGAAAAGGAGGACACTATAATTACCTTTGAAAGAGAAGAATCCCTGGAGGACTCACGTAAGGAAATTTTCTGTTTCAGGAATGGGGGAATCCCTCCCAAATAAAAATGGGTCCCAAGAGACCCTGAGTTTGACAGGGTAGGTATGGAGACCGACCCAGTGTGAGAGATTCCGAGACCCCAACCATGCGCTCCAGATCATACAGAGAATGTAGAGGTACCCCCCATAAACAGGTTCTGAGAACTGCCTTCGGACAAAGGGGAACAGCAGGGAATGTGGGGAGAAAGAGGATTCCCCAACTACACACATTGCAAATTCTAAATTCCTTCCTACCAATTTGTAAGACCAAAACTGGTAACTGCAAATAAAATAAGACCATCAGACACAGAGTAGAATACAAACAACAGGTTTATTCGCTTAAGCAGACCCAGGTTCAACCACAACCATAGTCGTAGTGAATTGAGCAATTTACTGAAAAGAAACCTTGTTTTTTATACATATTGGCTTGCTGATGTTGTCATTTCCTAGAGAGTTTATGGCTTCCTACTAGGTATAGATTTTCTGAGAAAACATACATATGTCAATGGTTCCGTGCTTGCACACTCTAACCTTACAAGATCCCGGTCTGTTCCCAAAGCATTGAGACATTTCTTCCACTCCCCTTATCTTTGTTTGTTTGTATGACTGAAGTTTACTCTGCATATGCAGTTCATTTAGGATAACCCTTTCCTGGTAGTAGTAGTAGTAGTAGTAGTAGTAGTAGTAGTAGTAGTAGTAGTAGTAGTAGTAGTAATAATAATAATAATAATAATAATAATAATAATAATAATAATAATAATAATAATAATAATAATAGTCAAGTGGCAAAGCGAGTAGAGCGCTCGCTTTGACATCCGTGCAGAGCCTGCTAACGCAGGTTCGAATCCCAGCTGGGCCAAACTCAGCCTTTCATCCTTCCGAGGTCAATAAATGAGCACCACACACCGTGGGTAATATTAAGCAGCGCTCAGATACCTGAGGGTTCGTAGCGCTATATAAATGCCAAATTATTATTATTATTATTATTATTATTATTATTATTATTATTATTATTATTATTATTATTATTATTATTATTATAGCGAATTATGGAAGTGGAGTCAACAGTGGAATATATCCTCAATGCTCCTGTGAGTTGTTTTCTAGAAGCCTGAAAGAAGAAAATTAGGCACCTAATGAGCACCACTTGTATCGCCTATTAAAGGCATAGTTCGGGTGGATCCCTTACCTGATCGAAGAATCAGATGGGACGCCCTGCAGATCAAAAATCACCAACAAACTTCAAGCTTGTTGTCCCGAAGTACGTGCAGTCACCTGGGGCCACTTCTCTATAAGGGAACAAGATGGCATGATTGTACAGGGACCTGGGGGTGCATCGCCTGTCGGTCATTAAATTGTGCAACACAAGTTCAATTAGAGTATTGTGTATTGGATGGACAAAGGTACTAACCCTTTTGGGTGTACTGTCACAAAGGGATCAAGAGAATCGCCTGTCAGCAAATGTCTTCCGCATATTGTTTTAGCGTGTCTGGTCAGTGTATTATTTCTTGCGAATGTGAATGGTTCTATTAAAAAAAAACAGAAAAATACTATTAGTTATTTTTAGTAATTGCCAGACATATACATGTGAAATGCTTAGTTGTTCAAATATACCCTCCATCCCTGGGTGAAAACACCCTACCATGGAAGGAGAAGGAAATGTTTTGTGAAACGTGGAGGTACAAGATGTCTTTTTTACGTGCACCATGTTGGAAGGTTGCACTAAAGAGCCTCATAAAAACAATTAGAGCCTGTGTTCCCACGGATGTGTTCCCCACATTTATGGTGTAAGCAGATTCAATTCAACACTACAGCTAAGTCAATGCCTAGTCTGGGATGCTGAGGGAAACCCTTATTGATATTTTGTATGTCAGAGTTTGTTTACTCTGGATGACAACCCTTATATAACACCCCTCTCTTAGAATGCCCCTGACCCCACTGAGCCAAGAAGTAGGTATGTTTTGCAAATTAAAAGGTTTATTTGAAAATTAAACAATATATATATATAAATATATATATATATATCACACTTTTATAATAAATTAATATTTGATATCACACTTGAGAATATGATGTTGATCAACAATGGATAATGTTATAGTGGTACACTCTTTTTAATGGCTTAGAAGTTGATATAGAGAGGATAAAGTAGCTGAGAATGCCCATATGGCTTCAAAGACAATGCAATGATGAATGAACTGAAATGCAGAAAATAAACTTGATATGATTTCAACCAAAACAATGTAATCACTTTTCCCCCTGGTAGCAATTCACCCCCCCCTTTATGCAATGTAAAGAGATGGAAGGGAAGCACACAGTTCTCAGGAATGCAATCAAATATAATTCAGTTCCCCCCCTAGCAAGCTTAGAGGAAAACAGGTAGAAGTTTTAAACACAGGCAATGCAGTTTAAATGTGGTGGCAATGAAGTGAAAAATATACTCAAATTGCTTTTAATTCCCTATAGGAGGTTCAGGGTGAGTGAGAGATACTTTAAATTAATTCAGGATCACTTTAGCAATGCTCTATGAATGATTGTCAATTTGCAAACGAATTTCAGCAAAGGAAAGCAAGGACAAATATTTTTACCCGTGGCTGAAATGAAGCAAAATGTCAAATCGCTGCAATTTAGTCGCGTGTGTCGAACACAATTACGGAGGCACTATATGGGTAGCTTAGAATCCTAGCTTTAAGATGACAGTTAAAACTCGCCCCTAGCACAAACGGTTCCGGAGATACGGACGATTTTGTGAAGGTCGTTTTTCAGAAATGAAATCACAGTTTCAGAATGACAGATGACAGTTTTCAGTTTTAAAGATGACAGAATGACACGATTCTAGGAGGCAGTTCTAATAGGTTAAAATAGTTTGGATTAGATTATTTTAAACTAAGAGATTGGTTTTGGCACAGTGCTAGCTGGGTACTCACACTAGATTTTGGACAGGAATGCGAGTTTGTCACGGATCGGGTCAACCGGTTGGACTGGACTCCTGGCGGTTCTCTCGCCACGGACAATCTCTGCCTGGTTCTGCTCACAGTGATCTGGGTCAGCTCTGCTAGCGGCGCTGCACAGTGGTCTGGATCTCTGGTTCTGACAAAAGTTCTTGGCACTGCACGGCATTCTGGTCTCTGGTTCCGGGAACAGCTCTGCATTCTGGGTGTTTCTGGCACAGGGTTTTAGCCAGAATCAGACAGCTCAGCCCGGCTGTCTGAATAGTTTGGTTTGGGTGCTAGGTTTTGAAGGCCTGCTGATAGGAATTCAGCTGTTGGGTTCTAGAGTTCTTGGAGTTTCTGGATGTGAAGTCTGAAATCAGGATGTGGAGTTGTCTGTCACAATGCTCCACAGAAAGTGAAAAAGAAAGTCCTATCTAGCTTCCAGTGGCTCTTTTTATGTGTTTAGAAAGTGGGTGGGTCGGCTAATTCTGCATGCCCAACCCTCTCAACTTATCATTGGCCAGTTCCTCCTCTCTTCCTTGATTGGGGGAAGGAAATGGAGTGTCAGAGTGATGTCAGCCATTTATGATCTATTGAAGAACGCCCCTTTACTTTTGCTTTAGAAATCATTTTTCATAACTACACATTTTTCCCAGATACACAGTTGTTTGACATTACATGTACATATTACAGATTACTTAAGGTACATTCTGGCCCAACTCTGATCTTCCTGGGGGCTTGCATTCAAAAATGACAACTTATTTTCGTTTTTAGTTGGTTTACCAATGTTAAATCTGTATCAACAATTACACAAATATACACGCTCCTTCTACACACATTCCAGTAATTTACTAGGTCTCTAGCATAAACCCAGTGTCTGTAATATCAATAAATAGCGGTGTTTGGTCCTAGAACATGGTACAGAGTTGAATCAAGTCTTGAATTGTGGGTACATTTCTTAGATTAAGGTTCTCCAAATTGCACATTTTTATGAGCTTAATATAATATTTTAGAAGCATTTAACTTAAACATATATTTGCTGCAATATGATTCCACAAAGTGTCTGAGTCCACCCCCAGAAACCTGGGAGTACCACATGTCTCTCCTCTCCCAGGCAGGGCTCTGTTTACAGTCCAAACTGAAAATCAACATACCCCATTCATGGGAAATCGTCTATTGTGTTGTGTCTGGCAGGCTGAGGTCAACAGACCAGGGGGCCACTATGCATTTGATTAACAGAAACCTGTGATTTCCTGGGCTGTTGTGTGGGTCTCTGAGGTGAGAAGGTTTCCCAGCCTCTTGGCCTGTTAATGCAATCAGATTGTCTCTGGGAACAGCAGGTGGTTAAGAGTTTTAATTAACCAGCGGGCCTTTGAAGTTTCCAGCTGTCTCAGGGGGCCGATTAGCTTCTGAAGTAGCAGTTCTCCTGTCAGAGTTTAGACCACTAGCGCCAGTTTGTGGACAAAGCTGGTACTGCACCCCCATGATTTTAGCAACTTTTTGACATCAAGAAAATGAATTCCCAACAGCTCTGGGTTTCTTTTGGCAATCAGCCTTGCCATTCCCAATGGTTTCAGGCTACTGTGTGTTTAGCCCAATGGTGGTTTAGGCAGTGCCCTCCTGTGCTCACAACATAGGCAAAAATGGGTGGCAGCCTATTCTTCATGTCTTCCCTGTGCATTTTCTGGGGAGTTCTGGCCATCATGATGTTTTCAATGCCAGTAATGCACAGTTTTTTTGTGGTAGGGCTCGGTTGCATGGGTAAAACATCCCTCAATGGCGACATAGTGTATCACTAGTAAACCCAGACAGCTGCATGGGTTAAAGACATACTTGCTGTCGTAGCTTGTGGACAAACTCCTGTGTGTAATACAAAGCATGTGTGCCCGCCATATATTAAAACAAAGAGTTACTCACATGTCTGGACCAGAATAGTCAGCATCAACACTGGAAAGCACGGTAACAGAATGAGCAGAAAGATTCAGTGCCCGCAACCGAGGGAACGTGGCCTTATCGTGCTCTTTATGCACGAACATGGCGGAAAGACTGCTACAAGGGCATCCTGGAATTTGTAGTGAAAATGTCACAAGCCTAATCCCTGCTGAAAAGACAAAGTGGATACCTCGTGGGCATTCTGGGGGTTGTAATGACCAATGTGCACAAATATTGTGAAATTTCACACTGGTGGTCTGTTGCTAGAGAGCACTAACAATTCAATATTGTATTGTACACTGTGGCGCATACGGCCAGTTAGCAATTCTGATCCAGTCATGCAAAAAGCACTGATATAGTACCCATGTTCCAACATAAGCCTGTGGCGGCCCTAAATTAGCTCCCGTAACGGGACCCATGGCATCCCGGGTGATGTAGTGTACATGGGAAAAGGTCACAAGGGTCAGTTTACCATATGCTAAAGTGGAACTAGAGATTAACAATGAATAAGGTTAGACTCATATATCAAACAGGAGTGTTCAATAGTCTTATTTATTTATTGTGATATAGTTTAAATTATAAACTTAACACAAAGCAAAAGAAATAAATATCATAAAATTAGAATATACAGTAAAAAACAAAGATAAAATATCATCTTCATGAGTCCAATGTTGACCATACAGTTATCTATAATACATACATTAATATACAATTGTTCAGTCCCTACAATTATTTAGAGTGGTATGTCCAGTCTGACTTCAATCCTCAGCCAGATAGTATACAATGCTGTCAACAAACGCATGCTGTTAGAATTAATACAATGGTTCCAAAAAAGATCATCCTTAATATACTCATTGTCGAAGACATATTTATCCAACAGGGGTTTGAATGTACTGGCCATCTCAGTGCATTCGGTTAGAAGATGCTTTGCCGTTTCCAACAAATCTAGAACTTTACATAAACGGCATGTTCGCAAAGAAACAGCTATCTTGGCCTTTCTTCCCGTAACAGTCAGCGTAGGCAGTTGATCCAGTCTAAGCAACAAGATAAACTGTCGGAGTCTGACTGATGGACATATGTTGAGGTATCTCTGTGGTTTCTTAAAATCATAAAGTCTATGTTGAACAAATTTATAGCTTCTCAACTTCCCTAGATGCTCAAAATTTTCAATCCAGTCCCAGAGATCTATACGTTTACACAGAGCCCTTTGAGCTTTCTCTGAGTAACCCCCTTCCTTATTTTGCCACCCAATTACAGAATACAGTTTAGTCATTTGGTCAATAGTTGTGGTACTCGATTTCTCCCTGTCCATTTCTTGATGGACTGCTGTTAGTAGACCATTACTGGTATCACGAGTCATTTTTAGATCGATTGATGCTCGCTTCTTCAGTACAAGTGCCTTAAGAGAAATCAAGACCAATTCTAATCTTATTATAGCCATTGGTATACAAGGAGCAAGGCCGAGGATACTACGCCAAAATGTTCCTTAGATCACCTGTAGCCAGCCTAGATCCATCTCCGATAGGGATTCTAAGCCATAGATTATGGCCGGAGAGAAAGCCTGTATATACAGCTGCCGAATACCCCACAGCGTAAAACCACACTGCTTAATGGTGGACCTGTGGAACAGGGCCGTCAATTGGGCTGCTCTAATTACGCGTACCTGTTTACAGGCCACATAATCGCCAGTTGTTTCAAAGTCTATACCCAAGTACCGATATTGGGGAACGTAGGTAATATTCACCAAACCTACCTTAAGTGATACATGTGATACTCTCTTTTTTGTGTATCTCATAACCTTTGTTTTCCCCAAATTAATACTCAGGCCATTGACCTCTGCATATTCCCAGAGGGCCGCCGCAGATCTGCGTAAACCACTGAATGTATAGTCGAAAATCACCCGATAGTCGGCATAAACCAGGACAGGGCAAGAGGCTTTGCCAATTTTTGGCGGGCAATTGTTTACGGCGGCTATTACTTCGGGAATGTCAAACAAATATAGATTGTATATTAGGGGCGCTGTAACACAGCCTTGCTTAACACCCTTGTTTTGTGTAATATTAGCAGTTGTGTGCCCTTCTTGATCTAGTTTCAATTTTACTTTGTTATTTTGATGTAGTAGTCTCAGATAAAATATAAGACCTTTTGGACAGCACATTAGATTTAGTTTCCACCATAGACGGCTTCTGGGAATAGAATCAAAGGCTGCCGCAAAGTCTATATTTAAAGCATATAGAGGAGGGCCCCCCGTTCTTAAGGCTCTAGTTCATAGGATATCCATGATTATAATGTTTTGGGAGGTCGAATAACCCTGTCTAAACCCACTCTGGGATTTGGACAATACACCAGAATCCTCAGCCCGTGTTTGTAGTTCTTTTAATAATAATGAGGCAAATATTTTCCCTGTGGCATCTAGCATTGAAAGCAATCTGTAATTACGAGGGTCAAGTCTATTTCCTTTTTTAAACACAGGGATCAATATTGCTTTTTGCCAAGAACTAGGTATTTTACCAGTTTTTAGAATTTTCTCAAATAATGTACTCAATAGGCTGGCCCAAAAAGTGGGATGCGATTTAATAACAATATTGGATAGTCCATTAGGTCTTGGTGCTCGTGATGATTTTATCTCTTTTATTTTATTAAAAATAGATTCATATGATATGTCAAACGGAGCTACTGTTGGAGGACTATCCAATACTGGTAGGTTATTGTCCTCCGCCTGCCGGTTTTCCAAGAACTTTTCCCAGACTCTGGTTTCAATGGGATTGGTCAGTTTCCCCTTTTGTGGGTCACGTGCCTCATTCAACAGGGACCAGATGTCACGAGTATTCCCTTCACAAATGGTCTTCACTGTTTTTTGCCAGGCCAGTGATCGGTCTGCTCTTCTTTTGGCTTTAATAGCCGCTCTGTATCTGTTTTTAATCCCTCTGACTGTTACTTAATATCTTTCCCCATGGGCCATATCTTTTTTTGCCTTATGGAGCTCAGCTCTTAGCGCTCTTTTCATGTCTCTAATTGCTTTGTCATAAGGCATTCTTTTTTTACTTTCCGTACTTATCATTAACCCCACTGATGACGATGCATTCCTTTCTGAAAAAGCCAGAACCCAGTCCTCTATATCTTCAATTGACAGCTCTTTAAAATTCGGCAGCTTTCTGTCATCTGCCATTCCCAGGGCCTCAGTTGCCAAAGAGATATTTTTATCAGACCAAGAGATCCTAGTACCGGATTTATTAGTTTTTACCATGCCTATGTTACTAGGCGGGGGCAACTCTCCGGGAATACTAATCTCACATTTCAATGCGGCATGATCGCTCCATTCATTAGTGATCACTGTCATGTCCATCACCAATTGTTGGAGCTTAGGGCACACAAAAATATAATCCAGTGTACTATATGAGATCCCATTTGACCATGTGTGGTGACCAGGGTAATCGCTAGCTGTTCTGCCATTGAGCATCTCCATGTCCCAGGACTCAAACAAGTAATCCCAAGTCCCCCCCTCAGGGTCTCTTTTATTGTGTATCATAACCCCGCTTTTTTCTAGTCTGGGATTCGACATTTTACTCACATAACCTGACATATGGCAATTGAAGTCACCAACAACAAGTACTCCCGAGTCTCTAGATGTATACAGCCACTCTGCCAATAGCTCTTGAAGTGAGTCCTGTAGTTGTTCGCTTAACTTTGCCCCAGGAGGGTTATATAGACTCACCAGCAAAAAAGAGCCCCTGGGGTTCTTGAGATCCGGAATTACTTCGACTGCTATCATATTGCATTCAAAATTGCAGTCAATCTGTCTCAAACCCATAGTGTTGGCCACCCCAATGGTCAAACCTCCATAGGGCCGACCTTTTTCACCCCTCTTTGCTGCTGCATGATATAATACATAGCCATCCAAAAATAAGGGATCTATAGCCCATGTCTCTTGTAAACAAAAACAATTGCATTTATCCAGTAACTTTATTGAACCCTCCGGGGATAGCAAATGAGTAAAGCCACGGCAGTTCCAAGACAGTATCGTTAGATCTCATTGATTAGTAATGATCTCAGGAAGCGCGTCCGCTAACCATTTTAGGACTTGTTGAACTTCAGATGCCACAATCTTCTTACCCTTAGATAAGCTTGGATAATCCGCTGTTACTGGGACCATATCTTCTTCTACTATAGGCCAATCTGGCTCAACTTCATTAAGATCAGCATCGATTTCGACGTCTACTGCTTTTAGCTCCTCTTTATAGTTCCTTAACAAATCTGCTGTAGCCAGGAACTTGCAGTGTAACGCAGATAGTTTGGAGTTAGGGCCTTTTAAGGGTTCGACAAATACAAAATCATCAGATTTAAGGACCCGCAATTGTGGGACAGAGTCTAATCTTGTCAAAAAGTCTGAACGTGATAGCCATTTACTATTTTTGCTATGATATAAGTTCTTTATCAGACATATCCTGTTTCCCCCTGTCTCCCCTTTGGTTTCCTTGACAGCCGCTGCGGATATTTCCAGGTTTTCTGGGTCCTTAGGAGTTTCCGTTACTTCCTCTGAATCAGGCTCTCCATTGTATTCCTCGTCCAACTCTATACTCATTATCTCCACTTCAGACTCCTTGTCAGCCACTTGTGCGGGAAGCAGCCAGCTGGTAAGATAACCCTCTTTGATCGCCTTCCGTTTCTTGGCTCTTGCCACTCTTTTCCTACTTTTTTTGGTAAGTAGTCACATCTCTCTCTGTTCTTGCACCGGTCGTGCCCTAGTACCACCTCTTTTGCCCTTTCCAGCCCTTTTAGCTAATCTCTGTTGTTTTCGTGAAAAAAGAGGGTTAGGGCCAGACACGTCCTGCTCAGCTTCCAGGCTATCTTGCTCTTCGGTTTCATTGGCAATAAAAATTGCTTCTGATAAATTGGCTTCAGCCTCTTCAACTGCCATCTGTCTTCCTTTATTTTCCATAGCAGTCGACTCCGTATTAGCCAATATTCGCCCGGACATTTTAAGCAGAATCTTAAGCGCAAACTGTAATGATGCTACTGATGCCTGGATTTCCGCTATTTCAGAGGCCCCTGGAAAGGACTTGTCCTGGGACTCAACTTCCACATCGGGGACATCCTCTGTGGAAACCATTGCTAGATTAGGTGAAATTGACAGTCTGTCTGAGCCGGGGCCCACCACAATTGATCCTTAAGGTGAGGTTGTGGTTTTATCCATTTGTATGCCACTGTTGATGCTCCTACTAACCGGATGTGGTTTCATACTTTTTTGAATGTTTAAACATAGATCTAATAATGAGTTGTTGTCTATGTCCTCGAAGTCTATCGATGTTAAGGCCTCATTGCCACAATGAGCTGGTATGTCATCTTCAATAGCAGTGGAGTTAATTTTGCCAACTACATTGAATGGAAAGAATTCCATAATCACACCTTGTTTTATGGGAGGCGTCTTCATTGCTTTCTTTTTTGACCTAATTTTTTCCATTGCAGTCTCCTTATTGGTAAGGGTCTGGTTTACGATTTTCACCTTAGGTTTCCTTAGGTTATATGTGGTTTGTGCCCGTTCTATTCCTGCTTGCATTAAGGCAGGAAGTTGTTGGTCTCTTTTTGTTATGGCAAAACGTTTTCAGTCCACACCAGGATCAAAAGCACAAGGCCAACAGTCTCCTGGTGGAGATATTACAACTATAGGTACTTTTGCCTATATGGATGAGACCGTCTGTATATGTAGCCCTCTGTTTGAATTCATGGGTGGCACAGTGTTCCTTCTCTATAAAGACTTAACAAACTATTTGTCTCCTTGTCGCCTCCACCTCTTAACACAGATAACAAGAGGAAAGGCAACAAGGCTCCAGAAGAACCCCACCGAGGCGCTACACCACCAACCGACTCCGCCAGCTGGTGAGTCAATCCCAAGGCACTCCAATGTACTCCAGGCAGCCGGGTTCACCCACAAATCCTCTCAGATCACGCTGAGAGTACCACTCAACTGTAGTCACCCACCACCAGCAGCCACCAGCCGCCTTGGTAGCCTGAGGCTGGTAGCCCGAGGCTGCCTGCCTGCCTGCTTACCCCCAGTACCTTCACGCTGGCAGATTCAGCGGGGCTGCACACCTTACTCACACGATCCGCAGCCTACTGGAAGTCAGCTGGCGGCCTCTCTCTCCAGCTGCCTCCAATGCTGCTGTTGCTCCGCACCTGGATGCGACACGCCTTGGGCAGCCCACGCAGGGACCGAAATTCGCCGTCAGCCTCACTCGCCCGCTGCCCAGCCGCAGGTGCTCCACTCTCCAGGCCCCGTCTCACAACCTGCATCCGGATCGAGGGATCCGAGGAAAGGACCTGCAGCCGTTTCTCGCACACTCTTGCGTCAAGCCGCACCTCGCGAAAGCCTCACGTGAGTCGTGCTACGCACTGTGCGACTGTGAGACTCGTAAACAGAGGCCGCTTCCGACGCGATTATACAACATACAAAAAAGTGTTCAATAGTGCCCCCACAACATACAAAAATGTGTTCAATAGTGCCCCCACGAAATGCGCATTTACAATAGGTGAATTATCAAGTAACTAATTTGTTCCATTCAATTGAAATATTGAGACCATTCTTCAAAGTGTCCAAAGAATGGATCCATCTTTGTTCCACCCGGTGTAACATCGCAGAGATGTCACTTCCTCGTGTTGGCATTTTTATGGTCTAAAGTACAAACCATCTAATATCTTTTTCGGTGGGTCCCATCTTATTGAAGTATTCCACCAGAGGTTTGTCTTGTATTCTGTTCCAAATACAGGTTGTTTTGTCCACATATAGTAATTCATAAGGGCACGAGATGACATAGATGACATTTTTACTGAGGTAATTTGTGTGCCCTTTCAACAGCCATTTTTTGTTGTTGCCATAGTCAAATGTTTTCTTTGTCTCTGTGAATGAACAAGCAGCACAATGGCCACATTTGTAATGTCCTGGTATGGGTATGACCCCATTAGTTCCTAACCGTTTAATTGGATTCAGTTTCTGTATAAGTGTGGACCAGTTTCTGCCTTAAATTCATGTTATGTATGAATGAAAACATGGGCTTATTCGCCAAAATGGGTGCTTGTTTAACTAAATTCCAGTTTTTATTCACACTTTTCTTTATAGCATCACTGATTGGTGAAAATGTAGATACACAAATCAATCGGTCATTCATTTTGTGACTAGACAGGTATCAGAATGTGTGTTCAAGGCTCGTTTATACTTCTGCTTTACCCATTTTTGGGGATATCCCCTGTCAATGAGTCTGCCCTGTAGTTTGGCTGAATGATTTATAAACTCATTCCTATTGGTGCAGTTCCTTCTAATCTGAAGGAACTGCCCATAGGGAAAGATCAATTTTAGTCCAACCGGATGAAAACTAGAGAAGTGCAGGAGGGAGTTCTTATCAGTTGCCTTCCTGTACAATGACGTTTCTAAATGTGTATCATTTTTCAAAATCATCAGGTCAAGAAAACGTACTTGGTTCGCATTCCATTCCATGGTGAATTTTATATGTGGGTTGCATGCATTGACCCACTCAAAAAAGGTAGCAAAGAAGTGGTGGATCCTCTCCATATGAAAAACACAATGTCAATGAAGCGTTTCCATACCACCAGATGGTTTGTGAAATTTTGTTGTTCGAGGGTATTGTTTGGTACTAGGATGTATTCATTCTCAAAGTTTGCCATATACAGATTGGCCACATCTGGTGTACCCATGCTGATACCTCTAAGCTGTACAATTGTTTCTTGAAGAGGAAGTAGTTCTCGCACATTCCTAGGCATGCGCATTTGAGTATAAACCCTGTGGGAGGGGCCAGAGGCCTCTCATGTTGATCCAAGATTGTCCTCAATACATCAAGACAATGCATCTGTGGGATAGATGTATATAACGACTCTAAGTCCATGGTAACAAGAATTTCCCCTGGGTCTGTAGTGATTTTATTAATGATATTAATCATGTCTCTAGTGTCTTTGATATACACTGACATGCATTCCACAAATGGACCCGCAGAGTTTCCAAGAAATTCCCAGTCAGCTACACCCCTGTGTCTCATGCATCTAGGAAATCAGGTCTGTCTCAGGTAAAATCTACTTTAAGCTTCCTCAGGAACAAGCACCATTCACTACCAGATAGACAGCTTTTACAATCCCTGAGCTGCTTTCAATTTCCTGTGTATTTCTGTTTATGTGGTGTGTAACATTCCCACCCTGCGTCATAGTGACATCACATGTTTTAATTGGTCAAGTCTTTCCATTAGCTTGATTAACAGGTAGACACTCCTATGGAATGCACCCCTTAATTTGATAGGTTGATCATATTTCTGCACATGCGACAGGTTGAGTTTGGAACAATTTTGGACTAATAATCATATTCCTCCATATCTCCTTGTATATACATTAAACTTGAATTAAATATGGAATTCTAGATTCGAATAATCCTTACAAATCCAGGGACATGTGGCATGTGTGTGATGAAATATGAGGAAGTTATTATATCATATGCTTTCATTATTAATTAATTATTTATATATATACACACATTAATATGGCTAAACTGCAGGCATGCAGGTAAATCTCCTGATGTCTTACCATCTTTTCCTTTGGCTGTAAGTCATATTGTTGTCTATTTATGTCAGAAATAATGTTTAAATTAATTAAATAATGCTCATTTGAAATAGTCAAAATTGTGTGAAACCTTTAGTCACTTATTAATATGGTTAGATAACTGGCCGCTTTTGTTTGAGTTTCATTAACTCCAGATGCTTGGTTTTATGGGCAGAGCTAAAGTCAAGAGGTACATTTTAAGTACATTACAACTTTTAATGTATCAAAGAAGAACTCTCAGGCCTCTACATCATGTTGGCAGCTTAGATTTGATGTACAAAGTCTGCAGAATCAGCTGTTAAATAAAATAGACCAGATTGTTTTTTAGTGGCGAAAAGTTATCTCCACTCTCGTTTTGTTTTCATGTGAAATTGTGCACTTGATCTAATACATGTTTGGTAGCACATGATTTTTTAATAGTGTGGTATGATCCAAGGGAATAGAATTGCTGAATTTCCAGTCCTGAGACATTCACACAAGTGGTTATCACACTTGTCTTAAAGAAACTGTTATGTATTTGTCCTATGGCTCTGATTCCAAGGATAAGGCAGGTATAGAGTATAACACCTTGAATTTTAGGTATGTGTGACCTTGCGCTATACGGACCAGGACGTGGTAAAAGCTTTCTGTGACACCACTGACAATGAAGATAGTGCTTTCCTCTTATTCTATCCTTTTATAAGTAAGCCTATCTTTCTCCACTAACCTTGTCCCCAGTAATCTGAAACTATCTTGGGTTCTCCCCCTTTTAAAAAAACAAACCTTAGACCCTGCTATACCTACTAATTACAGACCTATCACCACGGTCCCATTCTTGTTAAAAATCCTAGACAGAGTTGCCTACTTGCAAATTCAGGAGTACCTAGAGACGAACCAACTATTGGGAATACGTCAATCTGGCTTCAGACCTCAACATGGAACAGAAACTACCCTTGCTGACCTCAAAAGCCAAATCGATGAAATTAAAGATAAAGGTAACTCTGCCATCCTACTCCTCCTAGACCTCTCAGCAGCGTTTGACTTGGTCGACCACAAAATCCTGTGCAACCACCTGTCACGATCCAGACTCCATGGAGACTGTGGGAGCATTGGAGGAGGAGATGAGCTACTCGCGATCATCGCGATGTCGGCGTAACGGTCCAGTGTTGCGGCCGACTTCGCGATGTGCGCGATGACGTGTTTAAATATGCGTCAATTCTTTCACACGGCGCGTTGCAACCCTGCTCTTCCGGTTGGGTCTAAGCGCTGTTCGAGTGTTTTCGCCTGTGCGTTCCTCCGCTGTGTTTTTCCTTCGCTGCCCCTCCTAAGCGTCACCCTCAGGGCGTGTTTCTCTCCTTCTCCTTCTGTGACGCTTCATTCTGTTCCTCTAGCCATTTTGTTGCCGCTTGTCCTGTTACCTGCATTTCTTCCCACTCCCAGTCTTCCATCCATTGTTCTTGAGTTTCCGTCCCTCCCGGTCCTTCTATATTCCCTTGCTGTACGTTCCTGTGCATCACTCTGTTACTCCCAGTGCATTCTGGGACTTGGAGTTTCCTCATTCCGAATTACACCATCTTGGATCAGAAGACCAACATCAGGGTTCTTTCAGCCTGTGCTTTTTCCCTGAAGTGGGGTGGTCTCTCTGGGAGCCCCTTATGCCGACTTCTTGTCATTAGGCAGTGTGGCTTCCAGGGGAGCTCACCCTAAACCCAACAAAGAAAAGCCTAACGACTCTTGGCGTGAAAGAAGACAAATCCCCTCAGAAGATTCATCCTGCGACGAATCCACAGGTGAGGAGACGGAGTGTAACGCTCACCTGATTCCCGTAGAGGCGCCGGTCTTGACTGGGCGTATACCGTATCTTCAAAGGTGATGTGTAACACACGGCTGGCTCTTTGGGCTGGACCTCTGTGCACTGTATGTCTGACTTGAAGGGTAAGATGTCTGCAGATAGAAAATATGGGATTAAGGAACTGGGTTATTGAATGTCTCTCTCTTCTTCCCTTTCTCTTCTCCTGTAGAACCCCAAAGGTTAACGCTCTCACCTTAGGTAAGTGAACGCCGTGCTCTCCATCTGCCTCGGGGCAGGGTGCTGTAACCAGTTTCTTCACTGGATAAGGTGTGGGATGTATTTACCCATGCATCCGAGCCATACCTCAAAACTGTGCAGTACTGACATGGAAAACTTCATGATGGCCAGAGCTTCCCAGAAAATGCACAGGGAAATGCATGAAGAATAGGCTGCCACCCATTTTTGCCGATGTTATGGGCACAGAAGGACACTGCCTAAAACCACCATTGGACTACCCGCACAGTAGTCTGAAACCATTGGGAATGGCAATGCTGATTGCCAAATGCAACCTAGAATTGGGGGGAATTCATTTTCTTAAATCCCAAAAATGGGTGCAGTACCAGTACTCACCACTATCCAAAAGCCGGCAGTTTAAAACCACCCTGTGTTTCTCTGAAGGCAAGCCAAAGTGCCTATTTCAAACATTGCAATATGTGCAAAATGTTCACTGAACACCAGCAGACATTTGGTAGAATGGAGTTTTGTGTGCCTACAAAATCTGGGAAATGAAGAGCCCAGAACAATGCTTATAACAAAACTGGCTGAGCTATGGAGTCAGCAGTTTAAGTTGCACTGGATTTAAAGACACTAAAATCTAAATGTTGAAATTGACTGAGTGACCTACTTTTGAGTGTCACATAGGTTGCAATTGTTTAGATGTCATAGTTTTAAACTTAGAATCAGCCTTCTAGCTGCATATGTGAAAATGTTTAGTTTTATTTGAATGCAGGAACTGGGGAACAAAAAGTGACATTTTATCTGAAACCTGGCTTAAGGAACTGAATTCTGCCTGGCAACTACCCCCATCAGGAGTGAAACTTGAGTCACAGCTGTGTTCCCAGGCCTAGCTGCCCTTTTGCTGCTCACACTAAGGATATGCCATCTATCTGATAATTGAATTGCCTGTGCTCTGCAGGAAAGTGAACAAAGCCCTGTCCTGGCTCAGGCAAAGGTTTTATTGGCAGGAGTCCTAAATGGTCATAAAAAGTGGCTTCCTCCTGAGGAAAGGGGAGGAGCACTGCCTGTGAGAGCAAGCTGGCTTGGCAGAACTGGAAAAACCAGAAATTCAATCTTGTGCTGAGGGTAAACCACACCCCTTTGGAGCCAGAACATAACTTTAAAAAGATGAATAACTCATAGAGCGGACATGTGAAAATTTTATAAATGACACCATAATTCTTGTGATTTTTCTGCCCACATTTTAAGAGGTTTTTCGACCCGGTGGCATGTTCAGGGGGGTTTTAGCGGAAAAGAGGATATTACTCTAAATGTATGCATGTTAAAAATCTGAAACTTCATCAGTTAATGTCCCTACTCCCTGCGCACATGTATGTAAAGTTGGGTCCATGTCAGAAATTGAAAAATCAGTTAAAAAGTCCATTATGTGCCATCTCTGAATGCAAGCTCCTAGAAAGAGCAGATTTGGACAGAGACATGGCTAAATTCAGCCACACCATGTATATGTAATTTCAAGCAACTGTGTAACTGTGAAATATGTCTTTTATTATCAAATATAGAATGTGTGCAATCTGACAGAGGAGTGTCCTATCTGCAAGCCATAAAATGACATCCCTCTGACTCACAGTTCATTCCCCAATCAAATAAGAAATGGAAGTTTGACCAATTAGAAGCTGAGAGAGAGGTAGGGTCAGTGATGCTAGAACACACCCACATTCTAAACACATAAAAGCAGACAGACAGGACAGATAGGGACTTTTTCAATTCCATCTGCAGCGGGACGCTCTGCCGGAAAAATCCATGCTTTACCTCCATCAAACCTCCAGAGAGCCAAACTAGAGACTTCAATCTATCCAGAACTAGAGACCCAGACCAGAGAACCAGAGAGAGCTGACCCAGATCACTGTGAAGTGCAGAGACCAGAGGCGAGTTTAAAACCTGACCAGATCCATGGCGAGGCCCATTTCACTCAAGAATATAGTGTGAGTACATAGTAAAACTGTGTAGAACCCATCTCTTAGTTAAAATAATATAATTCAATCCATTTTAACCTAAGTAGAACTGCAGCTTAGCAATTGTGTTATCCTGCCATCATTTTTAAAGCTGAAAAAGTGTGCGTTTAAAATTTGCAAAAACCAAAAACGACCTCTAGTAAATCGGTCATATCTCCGCAACCGTTTGGGCTAGAGACTTGCAGTAACTTTCCTCTGATAGCTTAGAATCGTGGCATTCCTACCCCCTATAGTTTTACCGCAATCGCGGAACACGCATCCGCGAATTTTACCGCGATTTGCAATTTCTTCACGTGTAAAAAGACAGCAGTTTTGCTTTTCCATTTGCCAGAAATTCGTTTAACCTGTTAACTATCCCTGCATCATTGCTAGTGTGAGCCTGGACTAATATTAACTAGATACCACTCACCCTGAACCTCTGAAAGGGAATTAAAAGCAAATTTAGCATATTTCTCATCCATTGCTAGCACATATCAAAGCATTTGGGCTTGTGTTTTCAAAACTCCTATCTGTTTTCTGTTGTCTAAGCTTGCTGGGTTGAACAGAATTACATTGATTGCATTTCTGAGAACTGTGTGTTTCCTCCCATTTCCTTGCATTGCATAAAGAGGGGGGGAGTGAATAGCCAGAGAAAAGTGATTACATTGTTTGGTTGAAATCATATTGAGTATTTTCTGTACTGCATTCATTGAATATTGCATCCACCTGAGCTTACATAAAGCATCCTCTACCACATTATACTTTTGTTCCTATTTACCAGTGTGCTACCTTATCCATTTCATGTCAACTCATTAGTGATTATAAGAAGTGTGCTAGTGCCAGATTCTCCGTTGTTGATCTTTATCATATCAGATTAAGTGTGCTATTCAATTATTAATTTATTATAAAGCGTGATATATATATCTATTTTAAATTATCAAATAAACCTTTTAAACTTGCAAAACAGAACTACTTCTTGGCTCAGTGGGGTCAGGGGGATTCCAAGAGAGGGGTGTTATACAGGGGTAGTCATCCAGAACGCATGAACTGGACCTAAAGATATATCAATAAGGGTTTTCATTCAGTATTCTAGACTAGGCGTTAACTTAGCTGTAGTGCTGAATTGAATCCTCTTACAAATTGGGGGCTCGAGCCGAGACGTTGGGTTAGATTTACCATTTGTGCGGCTTAATACAGTGTGCTAACTGACGGGATACATACATCCGGTCGGATCACCACGCTGCATTACGCTGTGAAGCATTCCTCAAAAGGGACACTCCAAGAAAAGTTCTGTTCTGCAAAAATAAAATACTAACTTCTGTAAGTCAGGACAGAGACCAATCTCTAGAATGACGACCTTGGTAGATATGAAAATAGCCAGAGAGTACTTCTTACATAAGTTATTTGTGAGAGGTGAGTGGACTCACCAGGACCAAACAGTCTGGTTGCAGGCCATCATGCAACAGGTCACGGAAACAGGGTCAGACTCATGGAGAGATCAGGGTCCATTACATGTGGCCCTGAGTGAACTATATATGGCTCCTAAGGCCAAAGATGAACACGACAAGATTGTTAGATTAGCGGCATATTTATATTTATATATGGGAGCCATACAGAATAAATGTGCTGAAGGCCATGATCTGGCAAAAAGGCAACAGATGGCGTTAGAGAAGGCCCAATCTGACCTGGTCTCTTCTGAGCAGAGGCTGCAGAGGAGCCAGGAGTCAGAAGATGATAGTAGGCAGCACATCATTAAAATAAAGAAGGATATGGATGTGCTGCAACAGGAAAAGGTAGAACAGGATACTAGATTTCTGGCCCTGCAGAAGGAGCACCAAGACAGTTTGGACTCCTTACTGCAGAGCCAGAAAAAGCTGGAGCAACAATTAGACTTTAACAGGGCATGCACGGAGCAGGTAGCCACCCTGCAAAGTCATCTAGATAGAGTGAAGGTAGAGAGCAACAAGCTGATCTTGAAAGACCTGGATACCCAGGCAGAGTTTGATGAAGAACGCCAGAAAGCTGGTGCCTTTCAAAGGCAGAGGGGCGACCTGGCGGCACAAATGCAGGCTCTTAGTCAGGAAAGAGACGCCTTAGGCCAGGAAGTCTGCCATTTAAAAAGAAAAATGGAAGAAAATCACCTGGCCCGCCAGGGACTGGGTGACCTCCAAAAAGAACACCAGAACTTGGTAGAGCACACCAGAAGGGTGGAAGATGCTCTAGCAAGAAAGGAGCAGGCCAATAGGGACACAGCTCAGGAGGTAACCCTCCTGCAGCAAAGACTGGCCCAGTTCTCCAGGACCACCCAGGAAGCACAGAGGGAAAATGAGGCCCTCTGTCAACACAATGATAGGCTCCAACAACAGGTAGCGATGCAGGAGAGACTGATAGAGTAGAGTAAGGCCTTAACAGAGGAACTGAAAGCACAAATGCAGGCTCTTGCATTGCAACAGGGAGCAGGGGCGGATAGAGATGAGGTCCGCTGGGAAAGAGAGACTCCTGACCATAACCGCAGGAGCCCTAACACCAGGGGCCTTCATCTTCCCCAGTCCCTGGACTCTACCACCCCCATGTCCCCTGGCGCACATGAGCACAGGGCCACAGGGATGGCAGATTACTATCCAGCTAAGAGTATGGGGCTCATAGGCCAGTACCACTCAGGAATGGAGGGGTGGGCATCCGGGTATGGGCACCCAAGTACAGTACAGTTCAATGGGGAACCCCAGGAGAGTAGGCCCATTAAGGGCATCCTGAAAACCTCTGCCCAGTTAGGTCAGTGGAGGGGGTACCCATCAAATCCTGGCAGCAAGGAGGAATCTGAAGACTCCTCTGAACTGCGCAGGACACAGGAGACAAGGTCCCCACATTCTGCCAGCCATTCCCAGGCTCGCAGAATCCGGGAAAACCTGGAAGAACAGACGGGAACCTCTGGGAGCAGTGCCTCTGAGTCCGAGGAAGAATGGACAAGGGTTACCCGAACCAAAAAGGCCAATAAGGCAAAAAGGGCCTTGCTTAAGGACCCCTTAAAGCAGATTAAGGCGATCAGGAGCGTCATCACGCCTTACCATAAGAACGCTAAGTATTCTGTTTGGGAGCACTTAGAGTTGTTTGAACAAATGATGGAGACTTTCCATTTGAAGGACAGCCAAAGCTGCATTCAATATGTAAAGTGGACCTTCTCCCCGGAATACTCCAGTTTCTTTGCGGGGCTGGAGGACCAAAATCATTTAAGATGGTCCACCTATAAGGCGGCCATCCTGAAACATTTTTCTGTTCACAGAAATCCTCAAGAGGCTCGCAAGGCAGCCTACAATTTGCAATGTGGGGAGGATCAGGCCCCACAAGAATTTGTGCAGGAGTTAAAGCGTGCTTTTGCACAGACCACAAGAAGGGTGCGCACGGATAGCAGGGAATTTATTAATACGTTTTTCCATGCCTTGCCCAAATATATCATGACCCAGCTCGTGAGGGATTTTCACGAGAAAAGATCTTTAGACTGGGTCATTGAACAGGCTACCCGGATCTATGAGGTGCAGAAACCGGTAGATAGCAAAAGTAATGCCCAGAAAAACCCCAAAGCCAACACCACCCCTGCTGCTGCCAAGGTGGCAGAGGTAAAGGTCACCCCCGTTTTAGATTTGGAGATGGGGGGGCCTAAAAACCTACCTGCACCTAATAATGCTAGGCCCAGAAGGTCCTCGGGCCAGTCACAGACAGGGAGCCAAGGAGGCAGCCCCACAAATGGGGTCCCTCGCTCTCCTGATTATGTAAGTCCCCGTTACAAGGGAAATCGACCCATCCTGGGTTATGTGTGGACTCCTCCAACCAAGGGGGGGGATCCAGCCAAGCACCTAACCCAGGGAACTTCCCTCCAAACTTCCCACAGGAGGGCAGAAATTTACCAAACCCTGGGCAGAACTTTTTCCCCAGATATCCACCCGACTTTCAGCCCCAAAACCATCCATCCTTCTTTCCCCAATTCCCTGAGCCCAGACCACTGAATCCGGGAGAGGGGAGGCCAAGGGTGGAGGGGTACCCAAATCTTCCCAACCCGGGGTATTACCAGAGGAGGGACAGCTACCCTTCCCGGGATCAGCCCAGGGGAGAAAACAGGGCCCCGTATCAGCCTGAGCGGGTTTCCCAGTTAGAGCGCCAGGTTCAAAACATGGCGCGGGACCTGGGTCACATACTGAGGGCTCAGCAGAACCCTCAGATGGGCGTGCCGGCGCAGAACGCACCCAACTCTGGACCTGGTGCTCCAGAACAATGACGGGGGCAGCACCCCGATAACACACCGGTTCCCAGGGAGGAGGCACAAAGGGAAGGGGGGTGTAAAGCCTTGGAGGAAGCTTCCTTCCTCACTTGTAAACAGCCCCTGGAAACCCAGGAACCGGAAACAAAATCTCTTGCCCCTGAAAGTCTGCCTCCTAAGGAGCAGAGGGGGGGTAGGAGAAACAAAAGACCCAAACAGACTCAGTTTGAGGAGGAGGTACAGATCTTCCAATTTGAGGGAGAGGGATCCTCAGAGGATCCTGAGAAAAGGATCTTCTCCTTCAGAGAGGGGGGAACTCCTCCCAAAGAAAAATGGGTCCCTAGGAATGCAAATCTAGACTGGGGAGATGTGGAGACTGAGCTACCGCCGTCCACCATCTCATCCCAGAACCAACAGCAAGAAAATCCCCGGGTTCAAACCCATACTGGGGACTGCCTCCAAAAAGGGGGGGGCGGCCCAAAACTGGAACCCGGGGAACCCACAATGGCTCTGATCTCCAGTTGCCAAATTTTTCTTTCAGATTCCCAGGACTCTCCACAGAATTCTGCCCAAATCTCTTCGCTAGCAATGTCCAAAACCAGAAAGTTAGCCCACCAGTTGTCCAAAAATGTACATTACCTGTGCCCCCTTGAGGAGAAGGAGGGAAGATATTATGCCCCGGTACAAGTACAGGGGCAGGGTACAATCTCGGCACTGGTGGACACTGGATCTCAAGCTACCCTTCTGTCCAGAAGGGCCTTTGACGAACTGAATGCAGGAAGGGGAGAGAATTACCAAATTCCTCTCACCTCTCTTCCTGGGCAACTCCAGAACTTTGACGGGAAGGAAATTCCCGTCGAGGGGACGGCAGATTTGGACATTAAAATTGGGCGACATAAGTTGAAACACCCGGTCATAGTTGTGACCCCAGAGGGCACCCCTTGTTTACTAGGGAATGACCTCCTGAGAAGGTTGTCACCCCTAATAGATTGTGTAAACAAGGTCCTCTGGACCCAGACTAGCCGACCAATAAAATTAAAACAGAGTGTCAACCATGTTAGTTTAAACGGCACCTGCCACATGGTTGAACAAAAATCTGACCAAGTAGAATTTCACTTCCAGAACAACCAGATTCCAGACGTGACAGTCATAGCAGTAGGACAACAGACTGGTGATGGGGGATCCTCTCTATTTCTGAAAATCAACCTCCCTCCCAGTCTAAAGTGGTACTCCACGCTGGAAGGAAACACGTTGAAATTCTATACCAATCCACAATCTGAAACTCCCACTCCTATAGTCCAGAAAGATGTGAAATCAGCTCAAAGCCTGGCTGATATTCAGCAAATTGGAGAGCAGTTGTTCATCCCTGTTCAGTTAAATGATGGGAAGGACTCTGTTCTCGCTCGAGTGTGTGTGAACAACGGTAAGAGCTTCATCAGCGAAGCCATGTTTCGCCAACTCCCAAAAGATCCAGCCATTCCCACCTTCAAACTGATAGACAAATGGGAAATGGACCTGGAAGCACCTAATTCCAAACATCTCCTGCCAAGCAGGTGTATGCTCAAAATCTCCATTGGCAACAAGAGCATAGTCCATAATTGTTGGGTCGTGCGAGACGTCACTGCCGCCTTTTACTTAGGCAGTGACATTCTCAATCGCTTTGCCATTAGTTTGGACCTAATAAACTTCAAAGCTTGGTCCCGATTAGCGGATAATCCCATGGGCTTTGATGATCCAGAAAAAGCATTTAGGTCAGCTCAATTGCTACCTTATGCAGTTGAAATTCAGGTTAAAGAGGAAGTCACCATCCCAGAAAGGACCCGACAATTCTCCCTGGAAGTGAAAGTTAAAAGGGGACAAGAGTTGAAAAACCCTGATGCTTACATACATCTAAATGCTTCTTTCCAACAGCAAGGGTTGGGGGTAAACCCAACTCCATTAGTCAACATAGAACAGGACACCATTCTAATAGAGGTGGATAACAGCGACTTAAAGAGTATTACTCTAGCCGCAGGCACCATTATTGGAATGGCGGTTGATGACCGACATTTCTCCATTGATCTTGTAAATGAACTGTTAGGACCAATCCCCAAGGACTGTGTTGACAGTGACAGTGAGGACAATACAACACCAGACAGGATTTTCACCCGGCATGGGGGGAACTTCCTGGTGTACACTTCCTGCCCCTATGGTAAGGAAGATGTGACGTGTGACTTCAGGAGGGATGAGGTGATTTTCCAGGTACATGAGGGCTGCCTTTCCCACCTGAAGCCTCCGGTCCAAATCAGCACTCTGACCAGGGACTTCTCCACCCAGCTGGAGGAGGCCGCAGAAATAGCCAAACCAGAAGTCTTTCCAGGCTTCAGGCAGATGGTGGAAGAGAGAGTCAACCTAGCTGATGCCTGTGTGACTCTGGAACAAAAGCAAAAGTTGAAACAAGTTTTCTTGGATTTCCAAGATCTCTTTGCGGTAGACTCATATGACTGTGGTCGCACTGACATCCACACAACAACAATCCCCACGGACCCTGGCCTGACTCCAGTGTTTGTGAAGCAATATCGCTTGCCTCTCGCATCCATGGAGTCCCTTACTGAAATAATTAAGAACCTTGAGTCCCGGGGAATAATCCGTCCAGTACACAGCACCTTCAATAATCCGGTGCTGGGAATATTGAAGCCAAACGGCCAGTGGAGACTCTGCGCCGACCTCAGGGAGCTCAACAAACGGGTCCATACTTCCCGATGGCCTCTGCCCTACATTGACCAAGGGCTGGCCCAGATCCAGGGGTCACAGGTATTCACTGCAATAGACCTGACAAATGGATACTGGACCGTGCCTGTCAGTAGGGAGGACCAATACAAACTGGCTTTTACCTTTGGGGGCCAGCAGTACACATGGACCCGGACTCCCTTCGGATACCTCAACTCCGGCAATGAATTCAACATTTTCCTACATAAGGCCATGCCCGACCTGGGTGGGAGGGGTAACCTGGCTTATGTAGATGATGTCCTCATCAAAAGTTCATCTGTGGAGGAACACATAGCGGAGATCCGTTATGTTCTGACACAGTTGAGGGCCGCCGGAGCAAAACGTTCCTTTCAGAAAGCACAGTGGTGTAGAACCCGTGTTAATTTCTTGGGGCATGAGATTACTCCTCAGGGCCTCTGTCCCCAGGAAAAGAAAGTGGAAGCACTTCAGAAACTGAAAGACCCCACAACTCTGCGGGAACTAAGGAGCCTCCTTGGACTGACTAATTACAGCAGAAAGTTCATTGAGGGCTACGCAGAGATCACCAGACCCCTGATTCATCTCCTGAAGGGGGGGGTCAAGTGGGAATGGGGTCCAGAACAATCCGAGGCAGTAAGACAACTCAAGAGAAGCCTCTCACAAGCGCCTTGCCTAGCTTACCCTGTCAGAAACAAGGAGTTCTTCCTGGAGACAGGGTTCTCTAATACGTGCTTGACGGCCGTATTATACCAAAAGCATGACAAGGTCAATAAAGTTATCTCCTATGCGAGCAAAACTTTATCCTCTGTGGAGGAAAAATTCAACGATTGTGAGAAGGCACTCCTGGCAACGGTGTGGGCATTGAAGAATTACCGCCCGTTTATCCAGGGGGAACACATCATAGTGGAGACTCCACACCAGCCTCTGCAATATCTCCAAAGTGACAGAATCCGAGCCGGAAATGTGAGTAATTCCCGAATTACTTCCTGGATTCTGTCAATGCAAGGCTTTCCTGTGGAGGTCAGATATGGCCAAAACAAGAAGAGTCCCCTCGCGCAAGGTCTGGCTGACTTGCATGATTGTGCCAGAGAAAACTGTCTCGAGGATGAAAGTCTAAAAATAAAGGACAACATGGAGGCATACCTTAATTCCCCCCACAAAGTCTTTGAAGAGGACAAGTGTGAGGGAATGCCCACTGTCTATGTGGATGGATGCTCTTACCATGTTGACAACGACGGGGAGAAAGAACTGGTGGCCGGCGTAGGGAATGCATGGGTGAATGAGTCCCCAGAACCCTCCGCTGGATACAAAATTGGTCCCCGAAGTAGTCAGGTGGCAGAATTGATGGCTGTGCATCAGGCCATCCTCACTGCTGTCCAGCATCAACTCCACGAACTGGTCATAATCACAGATTCGGATTATGTACGGAACGGGTTCGTGGAGCACCTGGTTAATTGGAAAACCAGAGGCATGTTATGTGCTAACAACAAACCCTTGAAACATGGGAAGTTGATCCAAAACAGTGATGATCTGGTCACATCGAATGAGATGACCATCTACTGGAAAAAGATCAAGGGTCATTCCAAAGTAGAGGGACCAGACAAAACTGGAAATGACTTAGCTGATCAGCTGGCCAAAACCGGGGCCATCCAAGGGGATCTAATTGAGATTGAGTCCCTGTTGGGGGAAATCCAGGTCACTGCCATCACTAGGTCCCAGACAAATGCTCACAACGACCTTTCAATTGCACAATGGAGTAAGGAGACCCCTGATGCTGATTTGATTACCGCTCAGAAGGGGGATCCAATTATTGGTAAATTTTACCAGCACCTTGAGGACCCTGAGAACTTTCCCCTGACGGATACCGATTACATTGGGAAAGAGGACCTAAGAGTGTTGATGAAATGTCCAAAAATGTTCCGAATCCAAGACGGTTTGCTGGTAAGGAAATCCAAAGCTGGCCACGATCAGTGGGTGGTTCCTACCTCATTCCGAAGCCTGATGTTAAGTCACGCCCATGATGCGGCCACTGCCGGTCACAGGGGGTTTCACACAACATTGGAAATCTTAAGAGAGGTTGCATACTGGCCACACATGGGGCAGGACCTCGACCAATACTTGAAGGGGTGTCTTGTGTGTGCACAATTTCAGCCATCATCCCTCACGCACCGGGCACCTTTACAAAAGAGGGGAATGACACTCCCATGGTCAGATTTACAAATCGACTTTGTAGGCCCTGTGATTCGCTCGGCTAGGGGGAATAAGTACATGTTGACTGTGACATGCTTGTTTACCAAGTGGGTGGAATGTCTCCCAGCCCCAAATTGCAAGGCAGAAACTGCAGCTGCCTTGATGATTAACCACATCTTTTCCCGTTTTGGTCTACCTCAAAGGATTGAGTCAGACAGAGGTAGCCACTTCACCAGTGAAGTAATGACAAAGATGTGGGAGATACTGGGGGTCAAAAGGAAGTTGCATATTGCTTATCGGCCAGCTTCTTCTGGGGCAGTAGAGAGATATAACCGGACAATTGTGAGCATATTAAAGAAGTTTGTGGCAGATTCTGGGCCAAGTTGGGATATCCGATTACCTCTGGTCCTAATGGCCATCAGATCTACCCCTTCATCTGCAACCAAAATGTCACCATTTGAGTTGATGACTGGGCGCAAGATGGTGCTTCCTCAGCATTTGCTCTACAGGACCCAAGAGCAGACACTGATAAATGCCTCCACTACTCATGAGTATGTAGAGAATTTAAGGAAACACCTCCAACATGCTTTTGCTTATGCTCAGCGGAATCTAGAAAGATCAGCTGATAGCATGAAGACCCACTATGACCTGAAAACTTCCAGGAAGGAATATCAGGTGGGAGACCGGGTCTATCTATACAACTTCCAAAGGAACCAGGCCAAGCAGCGCAAATTTTTGCCTACATGGAAAGGACCCTTTGAGATCGTCGATAAGATCTCCCCTGTGGCCTACAAGATCCGCATCCCCAAAGGCGGTTCGGCAGAGGGGGAAGACAAGTGGGTCCACATAAACCAGTTGAAATGTTGCCATCCCAGGCACACTCTACAACAACTGGAGGAATCCTCTGGAATCCTAGCGGGTACTGTCTCAGACTAATTCTGTTCCAACCATAAAACATACCACATCTAGTCTCTAAAATATTGTGATTTGCATGAAACTGTCTCTTAGTTATACTGTTCTTTTTTCAAAATAAGAATGTAATGTTTCATTATGATGAAATGCATATGCTGCCCCACTATCTCAACAGTGGTGGAAAAACGTCTATGAGTAGGTACTGCCGCTCTTCCTTTGTCATCCTAGGAGAAAGAAAACCTGAAGACGGGCCAAGGAGGGCGATCCGGAGACCAGGAACGAAGATCCAATGGGCCCGGGGTACCGCCCAATCTTCCCATCAGGACCGGCGAGGAGAACCGATCGATCAGTACCTGATGGAGGAAAAGATGCTGAACTGTGCCATCTATTGGAAGAAGATGAGGAAACATCCCAGGTCTTGCGAGTCCCATTCGTAAAATAGAATGGCCATCGCAAGAGGGGGGCTTGTGGGATGTATTTACCCATGCATCCGAGCCATACCTCAAAACTGTGCAGTACTGACATGGAAAACATCATGATGGCCAGAGCTTCCCAGAAAATGCACAGGGAAATGCATGAAGAATAGGCTGCCACCCATTTTTGCCGATGTTATGGGCACAGAAGGACACTGCCTAAAACCACCATTGGACTACCCGCACAGTAGTCTGAAACCATTGGGAATGGCAATGCTGATTGCCAAATGCAACCTAGAATTGGGGGGAATTCATTTTCTTAAATCCCAAAAATGGGTGCAGTACCAGTACTCACCACTATCCAAAAGCCGGCAGTTTAAAACCACCCTGTGTTTCTCTGAAGGCAAGCCAAAGTGCCTATTTCAAACATTGCAATATGTGCAAAATATTCACTGAACACCAGCAGACATTTGATAGAATGGAGTTTTGTGTGCCTACAAAATCTGGGAAATGAAGAGCCCAGAACAATGCTTATAACAAAACTGGCTGAGCTATGGAGTCAGCAGTTTAAGTTGCACTGGATTTAAAGACACTAAAATCTAAATGTTGAAATTGACTGAGTGACCTACTTTTGAGTGTCACATAGGTTGCAATTGTTTAGATGTCATAGTTTTAAACTTAGAATCAGCCTTCTAGCTGCATATGTGAAAATGTTTAGTTTTATTTGAATGCAGGAACTGGGGAACAAAAAGTGACATTTTATCTGAAACCTGGCTTAAGGAACTGAATTCTGCCTGGCAACTACCCCCATCAGGAGTGAAACTTGAGTCACAGCTGTGTTCCCAGGCCTAGCTGCCCTTTTGCTGCTCACACTAAGGATATGCCATCTATCTGATAATTGAATTACCTGTGCTCTGCACGAAAGTGAACAAAGCCCTGTCCTGGCTCAGGCAAAGGTTTTATTGGCAGGAGTCCTAAATGGTCGTAAAAAGTGGCTTCCTCCTGAGGAAAGGGGAGGAGCACTGCCTGTGAGAGCAAGCTGGCTTGGCAGAACTGGAAAAACCAGAAATTCAATCTTGTGCTGAGGGTAAACCACACCCCTTTGGAGCCAGAACATAACTTTAAAAAGATGAATAACTCATAGAGCGGACATGTGAAAATTTTATAAATGACACCATAATTCTTGTGATTTTTCTGCCCACATTTTAAGAGGTTTTTCGACCCGGTGGCATGTTCAGGGGGGTTTTAGCGGAAAAGAGGATATTACTCTAAATGTATGCATGTTAAAAATCTGAAACTTCATCAGTTAATGTCCCTACTCCCTGCGCACATGTATGTAAAGTTGGGTCCATGTCAGAAATTGAAAAATCAGTTAAAAAGTCCATTATGTGCCATCTCTGAATGCAAGCTCCTAGAAAGAGCAGATTTGGACAGAGACATGGCTAAATTCAGCCACACCATGTATATGTAATTTCAAGCAACTGTGTAACTGTGAAATATGTCTTTTATTATCAAATATAGAATGTGTGCAATCTGACAGAGGAGTGTCCTATCTGCAAGCCATAAAATGACATCCCTCTGACTCACAGTTCATTCCCCAATCAAATAAGAAATGGAAGTTTGACCAATTAGAAGCTGAGAGAGAGGTAGGGTCAGTGATGCTAGAACACACCCACATTCTAAACACATAAAAGCAGACAGACAGGACAGATAGGGACTTTTTCAATTCCATCTGCAGCGGGACGCTCTGCCGGAAAAATCCATGCTTTACCTCCATCAAACCTCCAGAGAGCCAAACTAGAGACTTCAATCTATCCAGAACTAGAGACCCAGACCAGAGAACCAGAGAGAGCTGACCCAGATCACTGTGAAGTGCAGAGACCAGAGGCGAGTTTAAAACCTGACCAGATCCATGGCGAGGCCCATTTCACTCAAGAATATAGTGTGAGTACATAGTAAAACTGTGTAGAACCCATCTCTTAGTTAAAATAATATAATTCAATCCATTTTAACCTAAGTAGAACTGCACCTTAGCAATTGTGTTATCCTGCTATCATTTTTAAAGCTGAAAAAGTGTGCGTTTAAAATTTGCAAAAACCAAAAACGACCTCTAGTAAATCGGTCATATCTCCGCAACCGTTTGGGCTAGAGACTTGCAGTAACTTTCCTCTGATAGCTTAGAATCGTGGCTTTCCTACGAACCTAGAACCGCATTCCTACCCCCTATAGTTTTACCGCAATCGCGGAACACGCATCCCCGAATTTTACCGCGATTTGCAATTTCTTCACGTGTAAAAAGACAGCAGTTTTGCTTTTCCATTTGCCAGAAATTCGTTTAACCTGTTAACTATCCCTGCATCATTGCTAGTGTGAGCCTGGACTAATATTAACTAGATACCACTCACCCTGAACCTCTGAAAGGGAATTAAAAGCAAATTTAGCATATTTCTCATCCATTGCTAGCACATATCAAAGCATTTGGGCTTGTGTTTTCAAAACTCCTATCTGTTTTCTGTTGTCTAAGCTTGCTGGGTTGAACTGAATTACATTGATTGCATTTCTGAGAACTGTGTGTTTCCTCCCATTTCCTTGCATTGCATAAAGAGGGGGGGGAGTGAATAGCCAGAGAAAAGTGATTACATTGTTTGGTTGAAATCATATTGAGTATTTTCTGTACTGCATTCATTGAATATTGCATCCACCTGAGCTTACATAAAGCATCCTCTACCACATTATACTTTTGTTCCTATTTACCAGTGTGCTACCTTATCCATTTCATGTCAACTCATTAGTGATTATAAGAAGTGTGCTAGTGCCAGATTCTCCGTTGTTGATCTTTATCATATCAGATTAAGTGTGCTATTCAATTATTAATTTATTATAAAGCGTGATATATATATCTATTTTAAATTATCAAATAAACCTTTTAAACTTGCAAAACAGAACTACTTCTTGGCTCAGTGGGGTCAGGGGGATTCCAAGAGAGGGGTGTTATACAGGGGTAGTCATCCAGAACGCATGAACTGGACCTAAAGATATATCAATAAGGGTTTTCATTCAGTATTCTAGACTAGGCGTTAACTTAGCTGTAGTGCTGAATTGAATCCTCTTACAAAGGGGAGCAGGCCTCTTGACTTCAGAGGACTGCTGTCCGTCGTTTACTGCACGAACGGTAAGTTTCGAGTAATTCTAATGTCTTAAAGTCTTTAGTAATGATGTTTTCTTGTTTTGCAGGGTTCCGGCGATGGCGGATGACGGGCTGAAGTGAGTTGAAGATGGAGCCCGTGTGATGAATAGAAGCGCCTGGAAGCACGTAAGTAAGCGCTTGTTGCCTGCTTCACGATGCGCTCTAACTGTCTTTTTATTTTGCAGGTACAAGTTCGGAGCGGCTGCAGGGTGCCGGAATACCCACTGGGTTAGATGTGGAAAGGAGTAATGGCACGTGAGTATTAAAGTTCTCCAATGTCTTTAAACGCACCTTGTTTTTTCTTTCAGATGCGGGATGCAGCGCCGAAGGCCTCCGGAGCGTGCAAAGAGTTGGTAAGCTTTTGTCTTTCAGATGCCGGAATGCAGTGTGAAGACCTCCGGAGCGCACGAAGAGTAGGTAAGCCTTTGTCTTTCAGATGCCGGAATGCAGCGCGAGGCGTTGGTGACAGCCGATGGACCAGGTAAGTGAAGAGCTGTCACTGAAGCCCGTAATGCTAACCTGTTCTTTCTTGTCTTTATAGGTGTTGCTGAAGACTGGATTCAGGATGGTAAGCCTTTTTCCTTAGGCCCAGGATCAGATGCAGAAGACACGATGAGCGTTCTGCTGCAGAGGATGCAGAATAACGCAAAGCAAGATTCATCCTTCGGGTGTGGTTTAAATAGCCTCCTGTAGTGCTTAGGTGTCTCCTTCCACAGCCATGCCTAGGTAAGAAAAGAGTTCCTGTTTTCCAGAAGAGTTCCAGTGTTCTGAATCTAGGGAGTGGCTCCTGCCCCACCCAACAGGAAAAGTAGTTCCAAACAGAAGAGGATCAGAGGCTCAACTGGCAGGCAAGTAAGCAGCATGGTCTGCTGCAGGTAAGTCCACCCAAGCATTATGAGCCCGGCGCTTCCAGCGCTGGGACTGGACATATTTATGAGCCTGGTGCCACTGGCGCCAGGACTGGGTCCAAAAGGTCCCAATTGGGACTGGTTGGCACTCGGAACCTGGGTTATGGATCTGCTTCCAAGGGAGTTGGGAAAACCCTGACCTTTTGGAAGCAGAGATCATGACAGTACCCCCCCTCAAGGCCCCTCCCAAACCGGGCTTCTCCGGGGGTTTTGGCTTGTCAGGAAATGTTTGGTGAAATCTTTTGATTAGGCGAGGAGTGTGGACATATTCAGCAGGTTCCCAGGATCTCTCTTGGGGGCCGAAGCCTTTGCAGTCATTTAGGTAAAATAGTTTAGATTTGGAGATCTTGGAGTCCAGAATGCTTTTGACTTCAAACTCGAGTTCTCCATCAACTAGGATAGGTTTTGGAGATTTAGTTAGTCGGGTTTGAGGTTGCACGGGTTTTAATAGAGAGACGTGGAAGACCGGATGTATCTTCATGTGCGGGGGCAAGTCCAACTTGACCGCTACAGGGTTTACTATGGTAGTGATGGAATAGGGACCAAGGTATCTTGGGTTGAATGTGCGTGGCCCTTTTAGAGGTAGATATTTGGTGGATAACCAGACTTGATCCCCTACTTGATATTGAGGGGCTTCCTTCCGATGTTGATCTGCTCCTTTCTTGAATTGTTCTTTAGCCCTTTGAAGGTGAGAAACAGCTTCCTTAAAGGCTTGGGTGATTGTAGAATGCAGGTAGTCTACTGCTGGTGTTTCAAGATCTTGGAGGGGATCCAACTCCGAGGTTCGAGGGTGACTGCCGTACAAAAGAAAAAACGGGGTTTTCCCAGTTCCCGAATGGACAGAGTTATTGTAGGCATATTCGGCTATCCAAAGGATGTCTTTCCAAGTTTTTTCAGTTTGTTGCAGCATGCAGCGTAAATACTGTTCCAGAGTTTGATTGGTCCTCTCGGTTTGTCTGTCGGTCTGAGGGTGGTGACTGGTCGATAGTCTCACATCAATTTGAGCCAACCGACAGCAACTTCGCCAAAAATGAGAAATAAATTGACTACCTCGATCCGAAATTAGAACCGAAGGAAAACCGTGCAGTCGGACGATGTTTTCGAGAAATTCTCGGGCCAGAGTTGCTGCTGTTGGCAAGCCTTTGAGCGGAATGAAATGCGCCATCTTGGAGAATAAGTCCACGATTACTAGAATCGTATTGTATCCGGAGCATGGAGGTAGATCGGTGATGAAGTCCATAGAAAGCGTATGCCAAGGTCGAGGTGGGATGTCAATAGGGCGTAAGAGGCCTGCTGGTCTTTCCTTTTGACTCTTGTTTTGGGCGCATACTCCACAGGACATTATAAAGTCTCTGATATCTTTTTTCCAAGACGGCCACCAGAAGTAGTGCTTGATCTTTTCTGAGGTCTTGGCCATACCGGGATGTCCTTCCATTAAAGAATCGTGATAACAAGAGATTACTTTTTTCTGTAAATCTGTGCTGGGTAGGTATAATCGTTCTTGGAAATACAATAAGTTGTCCTTTACTGCAAAGTCCTTTCCCTGCAGATGCCAATTCTGTATGTCTGCTGGAGTTACAAGTTGCCTGGCTTTATCCTTAACTTCCTCTATGGATTCTGTGGCGATTACACCCAGAATTCTTTGTTCGGGAATGATTGGTACAGGTTTAGGGTTGATCAAGTGTTCTTCCACTCCCATCCGAGAAAGGGCATCAGCTTTACCGTTCTTTGTACCAGGTCGATAGGTAATTATGAAGTCAAACTCGGCAAAGAATAATGCCCAACGGAGTTGTCTAGAGGATTGGGCTTTTGCGGTTTTCAAATATTGCAGGTTTCGGTGATCCGTAATCACAGTAACGGTGTGTCGGGCCCCCAGCAGATAATGCCGCCAAGCCTTAAAGGCAGACTTGATAGCCAGAAGTTCCTTGTCAGTAATCGTGTAATTGATTTCAGGAGGCGAGAATTTGCGGGACCAAAATGCCACGGGATGCAACTGATTGGTTACCGGGTCCTTTTGTGATAGAACTGCCCCCATGGCAAGGCTTGAAGCATCAGTTTCCACGATGTAGGGGAGTTCGGGGCGAGGGTGTTTTAAGATTGGTGCAGAGATAAATTTAGTCTTCAAATCCTGGAAAGCTTGTTCCGCCTCGGTAGACCATTCAAAACGTTTGTTTTTCTTTAACAAGGCAGTAATGGGCTGGACTATTCGAGAGAATTCGGGGATAAACCTGCGGTAAAAGTTAGCGAAGCCTAACATGCTTTGCACACCTTTTACAGAGGATGGTGATGGCCATTTGAGAACTGCATCGACCTTCTTTGAATCCATACGCACTCCGCCAGGTGATAATATGAATCCCAAGAATTCAACTTCAGTCACGTTGAAAACACATTTTTCCAACTTAGCGAAAAGTTTGTGTTGACGCAATCTTTCGAGGACCATTTTCACGTGTTTCCGATGTTCAGATTCCGATGAAGAATAAACGAGGATGTCGTCAATGTAAACGACAACACACACATCTATGAGCTCTCTGAGGACATCGTTCATAAAATATTGAAAGGCGGCCGGGGCATTGTAAAGTCCGAAGGGCATGACCTGATATTCAAATAGCCCATACTTGGTGCGGAAGGCCGTCTTCCATTCATCGCCCTCTTTTACTCGTACCAAGTGGTAAGCTCCTCTAAGATCCAGCTTTGTATATATGCATGCTTTTCTGACTTGGTCCAGCGGTTCAGGGATCAAAGGTAACGGATATCTATTCTTAACGGTGATCTGGTTCAGGGAGCGATAATCTATACAGGTTCTAAGGTTTCCTTCCTTTTTTGGAACGAAGAACAAAGCTGAAGAAGCAGGGGACTTGGAAGGACGAATAAACCCATTTGCCAGGTATTGATCCAGGTATTGTCGAAGGTGAAGGTTCTCAGGCTCGGTGAGGGCATAAATTCTACTACAAGGAGGAGTAGATCCAGGTATCAGGTCTATCTGGCAGTCATAAGACCTATGAGGAGGTAGAGAGTTAGCCTGATCCTTCCGGAAAACATCTTGGTATTCTAGGTATTCGGGAGGTAACTGGGGAGTCTCTGAAGAAATTGCTGCCAGTGCAACACCAGGTGGAGGGTGACAAGTAGAGACACATTCTGGAAACTGGACCGTTCTTGCTCGCCAATCGATCAGAGGATTGTGTTTCTCTAACCAAGGTATTCCTAGAATAATCTGAAACTGAGGGGCCTTGATCACATCGAACACGATCTTCTCATGGTGTCCATCTTGACTTACTAGCGTCACCTCTTGAGTGGTATGCGTTACTGGCCCGGAGGCTATCTCCGTACCATCCACCGTAGTAATGACGTCCTTTACAGCCTTGGGACAAAGAGTTAGATTCATCCTCAAAACCATTTCATGATCCACATAATTGCCGATGGCACCGCTGTCGACGTAAGCTTCAATTGCATGTAATCGATCCGGATTATCATGGCTAATGAGGACCATAGGTATCACGAAATGCGAGGTCACGGAACTGGTTTTCACGCTCGGCAAGAGGACCTCTAATCTTGTCGGGCGAGGTCGTTTCCCTGCTCAGAGTTTGTAACTTTGGTAACTGCAGCTCCTACTTCCTTCTTGGCAGGTTTCACCGGACAGTCTCGAAGAAAGTGCCCTGAGTTTCCGCAATAGAGGCATAATTGCAACTGTTTTCTCCATTCCCGCTCCTTTTGTGTTAGAGGACCTTTCAGACCCCCTATTTGTATGGGTTCCCCGAAGTCTACTCCTTTGGAAGAAGTTGGCGGTTTGGAAAATACTCGAGCATCAAACTTGGAACGATCGGCCTTCCTGTTCTGCAGTCTGTGATCTATTTGAACGACTAAGTCTATGTAGTCCGAACAATCTTGTGGGGGATTCACTACTTGGGCTAACACATCTTTGAGCTCTCCACGTAGACCTCTATAAAACAGCGTAATCCTTTTGTCCTCAGGCCATTGAGTTTCCACTATCAGTCTGTTGAAAGACGCAATATAAGCCAAAAGGTCTTGATTACCTTGTCGCAACGAAAGAAGCTCATTGTCCAAGGCCTGCCCCTGTGAATGTCTTGCGAACAGTTTTTCCATACTGAGCTGAAAAGCTTGAAAATCATGGAGGACCGGATCATCTTGATTTACTAGAGGGATCGACCAGTCTGCCGCATTGCCACTGAGGTACGAAAGCACGAAAGCTACTTTAGCTTGATTAGTTGGAAAGGCTGCTGGCCGGCATAAGAAATGCAACCGGCACTGATTGATAAATACTGCAAACCTCTTTGGGTCACCAGAAAATCATTCGGGCGGAGCCAGAGGTACATTCCCAGGTAGGTTGGTCTGCACTGGATTCATAGAGGATGTAGAAGGAAGATTTCCCCCAGATGCGGGTAACGGGGTCTGTCCGGGTTGTGACTGTAGCAATTGTCTAGCGAGATCATCTGTTCGCTCCTTGGAAATAATCAGTTCCCTTCTTAGAGCGTTCATTTCCTGACGGGCTGCATGCACTTCTGCCCTTAGTTCCCCAAGTAACTGGGCTAGCTGGTCGGTATCCGAGGTTTCCATAGCGCCTGGACGGGAGTTTTGTGGTAGGCTTTGCGTTCTGTAACGCTCACCTGATTCCCGTAGAGGCGCCGGTCTTGACTGGGCGTATACCGTATCTTCAAAGGTGATGTGTAACACACGGCTGGCTCTTTGGGCTGGACCTCTGTGCACTGTATGTCTGACTTGAAGGGTAAGATGTCTGCAGATAGAAAATATGGGATTAAGGAATTGGGTTATTGAATGTCTCTCTCTTCTTCCCTTTCTCTTCTCCTGTAGAACCCCAAAGGTTAACGCTCTCACCTTAGGTAAGTGAACGCCGTGCTCTCCATCTGCCTCGGTGGAGGGTGCTGTAACCAGTTTCTTCACTGGATAAGGGGAGCAGGCCTCTTGACTTCAGAGGACTGCTGTCCGTCGTTTACTGCACGAATGGTAAGTTTCGAGTAATTCTAATGTCTTTAAAGTCTTTAGTAATGATGTTTTCTTGTTTTGCAGGGTTCCGGCGATGGTGGATGACGGGCTGAAGTGAGTTGAAGATGGAGCCCGTGTGATGAATAGAAGCGCCTGGAAGCACGTAAGCAAGCGCTTGTTGCCTGCTTCACGATGCGCTCTGTCTTTTTATTTTGCAGGTACAAGTTCGGAGCGGCTGCAGGGTGCCGGAATACCCACTGGGTTAGATGTGGAAAGGAGTAATGGCACGTGAGTATTAAAGTTCCCCAATGTCTTTAAACGCACCTTGTTTTGTCTTTCAGATGCGGGATGCAGCACCGAAGGCCTCCGGAGCGTGCGAAGAGTTGGTAAGCTTTTGTCTTTCAGATGCCGGAATGCAGTGTGAAGACCTCCGGAGCGCACGAAGAGTAGGTAAGCCTTTGTCTTTCAGATGCCGGAATGCAGCGCGGGGCGTTGGTGACAGCCGATGGACCAGGTAAGTGAAGAGCTGTCACTGAAGCCCGTAATGCTAACCTGTTCTTTCTTGTCTTTATAGGTGTTGCTGAAGACTGGATTCAGGATGGTAAGCCTTTTTCCTTAGGCCCAGGATCAGATGCAGAAGACACGATGAGCGTTCTGCTGCAGAGGATGCAGAATAACGCAAAGCAAGATTCATCCATCGGGTGTGGTTTAAATAGCCTCCTGTAGTGCTTAGGTGTCTCCTTCCACAGCCACGCCTAGGTAAGAAAAGAGTTCCTGTTTTCCAGAAGAGTTCCAGTGTTCTGAATCTAGGGAGTGTCTCCTGCCCCACCCAACAGGAAAAGTAGTTCCAAACAGAAGAGGATCAGAGGCTCAACTGGCAGGCAAGTAAGCAGCATGGTCTGCTGCAGGTAAGTCCACCCAAGCATTATGAGCCCGGCGCTTCCAGCGCTGGGACTGGGCATATTTATGAGCCTGGTGCCACTGGCACCAGGACTGGATCCAAAAGGTCCCAATTGGGACTGGTTGGCACTCGGAACCTGGGTTATGGATCTGCTTCCAAGGGAGTTGGGAAAACCCTGACCTTTTGGAAGCAGAGATCATGACACGGAGGAGGAGATGAAGTCCGTGGGTGAATCTTTGTTTACTGTCAAACCTGAGACCACCTCTCCTCTGCAGCTCATTTCTCCTCTTCTGCTGTCATGTGGATACAATCCTTTCTAGCTAACAGAACCATGAGGGTCTTTTCCCCAGTAGCCGCAGCAGACACTACCCCTATCACATGTGGTGTCCCACAAGGCTCCTGCGTTTTGCCCACTTTGTACAATATATTTAAAAAGCCACTCTTTGACAAACTGGACCATCTGGGTGTCACCTACACTAATTATGCAGATGCCACCCATATACTCCTTACCCTTTCTGATAACTACAATGCCGACCTCATCCGGATTAATGAAATTTACTCCATCATTCAGGCATGCATGGCTTCCCATGGCTTATGCCTTAATGATGAGAAGACTGAGCTTCTCCTTGTCGGTACACCCAATAATCTGCTGAAACTCAGCCCTAACTACAATAGCTTTATCATCGATGGTAACATCATCCCCATTGTCAAAAATGTGAAAACGCTTGGCTTCTACCTTGATGCCAACACCAACCTCTCCAAACAAGTGAACATGACCGCCTCTGCCACGGCCTACACAGGTAAGCTGATTAGGGCATGCAGACCGTTCCTTTCCACGAGTAGTTGCCTTACGCTGGCTAGGGCTCTTATAAAATCCAAATTGGACTACTGTAACAGTCTCTGCCTAGGGGCAAACAAATCCATTTTCAAAAAACTACAGGTGCTTGAAAATAATGCTCTATGAGCAGCCCTTAACATATTTAGACGCCAGCACATCACCAACACCAGATTATCTTGAAAATGGCTTACTATCCAACAATAAATTGACTTAAAGACTATCTGTCTTACATACAAAGCCCTAAACCACCTAGCTCCACCTATCTCACCAACAAATTCACCCTTAAATCCACGACAAGAACCACTAGATCCACCAACACATTATGCCTATCAGTACCTAGATTCTCCCTAAAAAGAGCTGGAGGCGCCAGCTTCACGGTCCTTGCCTCCCAACTCTGGAATACCCTACCATTCAACATTAAATCCATCAGCTCTTTTCTACCCTTTAGAAAACAGGTTATCAGCTGGTTATTGGACAAACACTAGCGTCACAGGCCATTCTTAAATGATGCCCTTCTCTTGTATTTTGTATATTGTAAACCTGTAATCTGCTAATTGTATATATTATGTATAATGTTCGTAATTGTACTTTGTAACTGCCAATAATGTACCTGTAACCTTGTTCATATGCGCTCTTATACCTCTGGGTCGGGAGCGCCATACAAATAAATAAACAAAGAAACAAAGAAACAAACAAACAAGCGGTGCACCACCACTTCCTAGGAGTAGGACTGCGGGTGTAGGGACAGATAGAGGTGTGTTCTGTCCCTTGTGTTGTCCCCGTTCTTTGGGATAAGCAATCCTGGTCCTCTATAGGAGATATGAATGTACTATGTTTGTGTAACTATTGAATATTGTGTAGATTTGTCTGTCCCTGTTGGTTGTTATATGAAGTAACTTTGACAGACTTTAAAGTACATATAACTAGGTCCCCTTCCGTTCCAAATTAGATATTTATCCGCTGGAGGACCATGGATTTGGCTTTAATGTGACACACATTTGTTTACAAATGCTATTTCTCTAGTCCCTGAACATGTGATTTTGTTATTGTACTAAACATAATGTGTTTCATTGAAGAATGTTTCATAGATATGTTTCCGTCCAGATGGCAACGCTAATTCCTGGCACCTTAAACCTTTCACCATGCACAATATATGCATGGTTGAACAGTCCAACTTGTGTTCAGGCACAATGAAGAATCAGCAAAACCAGCACTGGCATGCCACATTATCTATCTATCTATCTATTTATTTATTTATTTATTTATTTATTTATTTATTTATGTGTATTTAGTTCAAAGAACTTTTACAAATCAAATCAATATAACCAATATTACATCACAATAGCCTACAGCATAACATGTACAACAGTAAGCAGGAAATAGATAGATACTAATATGAATAGGTGCATAGACCAGAAAAGCAAAGTACAAAGGTTAAAACAGAAGGTAAAACAGGAGTCAAGCCAGGGGCTAAGACAGTAGTTAAAACACCATACGTATAGCACAATTAAATGGATTCAAAAAGTATTAAAACTAAAAATCACATTATAATCATAAAACAATTTAACCATTGTGTACAAATATTAAGGTTCATATTAAAAGAAATACAATATTTCCCTATAGATAGCAGATTCACGGGCCATTCTCTCAGGAGGATAGCTCAGGTGCAACATGCTCACCTTGGAAGCAAGACAACATGGAGCACCAAAGGTTCAATCTCTGGGTCCGCGCTTCAAAACCTGTGGGTTTAAAGCACGTTATAAATAACCTATCATATCATATCATTTCACGTAACATTCGGGAGGGCGCAGGCTATTATACACCATAGCCCAAATAAAGCTGTGTGCTCACATAATGACTCTGAATTCAAACAAAAGTTCCAGAAGGCATCATCTTTTATACAGTCATAATCAAGGACAAAGCTACCCATTATTGTCATATAGGACCAACCCAAGGATTTACGTGAAGTAAATGGGTGTTTGGCAGTTTCAAGCTCATCAGGTGATTTACATATTCAACAGGTCCTATTTTAGACTAGTATCTTAAGCTGCACTCCCCGTAAGATTAATGGAGGTTGTTGATTTGTTCTAAGTGTCAGGATGAGGTCCAACACAGCATGGCTGGGGCACTGTTGCAAATATTGTTGCGGTGGAAGTTATTGATGGTTAACACTTGATACATAAGTATAGGTACGCAGTGTAGTGAGGTACTCGTAATTATTTGTCCAGTCCCATGACTTCAATTTCTCTTTAATAATTATGTCAAGGTTGCATAGCTGGTACTTAGGTACAAGTCAGTGCACCATCCAATATTCTCCTATGGTCTAATGGATAGTTGGTTAAAATCCTCAATTCGATCTTTGTTGCATTGACTTACCAGAGACCCCAAAACTGTGAGCAATTGGCATTTAGGGCTGGACTTCCTTTTAAGGTGCAGCAACTCCAGATGGATCATCATTTGACCCTTTAGAGAAACCAGTCCCAGTTCCAAGATAAGATATTTAACCGGTGAAGAAGGTCGCTGCTTTATGATCTGCTTCCTTAAAAACCCCTCTTTTTTGTCCAGCTAGTTCAAATTCCCCATGTCTAGGGCCTCTAGACCACATAATACCATGGGACATAGGCACTGGCTGTATAGGGTAAATATTTCTCGATCATATGAGTCATGCGTCATGCCTTAGTAGTCTTCACCTCCTTAATATTGGTGTAAGATCTATTAGCACTCATCCCTAGCCCTAGGTACCGGTATGTTGTTACCAGCTCTATCTCCCCCAAACCTTTGTTTTCTCCATATTAATATGTAAATGCTTATCAAGAGTACATTGTGTTAGGGTATCAAACATTGCCCTTGCTCCACTGTAGGTTTGGTTGAACATGATAAAATCATCAGTGTGTAACATACAGGGGATTTGACGAGTCCCAATTCTATAGATACATCCAACACACTTTAGGAAACGAGAGGGGATATCAGACATAACTATTGTACAATAGGGGTGCCAAATTACAGCCCTGCTTTACACCGCTAGCGATTTTCACCAGAGCCGTCTCTGGTCATCCAGTTGCACTAGCGCCTGTGTAATGTTATGTAGCCCCTTAAGGACATTCAGGAGCCATTTGAGGCAGCCCCAATTTTCCATTTTTAACCATAGTTTATCTCGATTCACCCCGTCAAAGACTGCCTAGAAGTCCACAAAAATAGTCTATAGGGTGGACCCACCGGGAGCTGTGGCTCCTCTGAACAGATTATCGGTAAACTCGTAAATTATGAGAAGTACAGCAGCCTGGGTGAAACCCTGTCTGTGTAAACTGTAACAAGTTGGCCTCTTCCACCCAATTCTGTAATGCCCCTAGGATGAAGGTGGATACGATTTTTCCTGTGACATCCAAAAGTGACAGCAATCTGTCATTCTCTGGTAAGGTCTCCTTTCTTGTAGACCAGAACGAGCACTGACTGTTTCCACGAAATAGGGATTACTTGGGAAACACAAACCCTGTCGAACAAGATTTTAACATTGTGGCCCCCTTTACGGGATTCTGCTTCAAGACAATATTTGCAAGGCCATCCGGGTCGGGAGCCAGAGAATTTTTAAGGTTCATTATTATAGCCTCAATCTCGCCTTTGAAGTATTCCAGTGGCCAAACACCAATAGGAAATGGGTCAGGGAAACCCTGACACAGGGGGTTCCCTTCCAACCTATAACGGCAAGCGATTCTGAATAGGATCGAAGATATTTTTCTTCCTGTCCCTTTTGGCTCTAGTTAACATCGTCCAAATGTTCCTTGTTTTGCTACTTCTAAGAACCTTAATCATGTTTTACCAGTGTGTGTTTGGAGCTCTTCTGTAGCTTAAGCCATCGTGTGTATTTCTTCTTAATGTGTTTTACGTGCCAAATCCTATCACACACCATCCCCATGCTACCTCTCACTGTTCTTATATACATCTGCATGGCTCTTTTAGCATCACAGATAGATCTATCACATTACTTGCCAGTTTTATTACAAGATAGCAGGTAACTAGCAGGGCAGGAGCCTCATTTTATAGCCAGATGTTTAAACCATCGACCTGGTTACTGCTAACAGTAGCCAAGGCCTTAATATCATCACTTGTCAGCTCAGCCACCACCCTTTTCATGTTTCGGAAATGTCTGGGCAGCTAGAGGGTCTGATTACCCCCGTGGTTAGGCTGTAGGCCAGCACATCCATGCAGGTTTGACACCAAGGGTTGCAGGTCAGTGGTAAGAGTCAAAACATCATGGTTACTGTGGTCATTGGGGATCATTTTATGGTCCAACGTCACCATGAGACAGGTGTTGTTTCCGAAAAAATAATTAAGGGCAGTCTGGCTTTTGTTCCCAGTTCATGTGAATTGGCCTGGGATATGCCCCTTTGTGCTACCATTCAACATGTGCAAGTCCCAGTGTCTTAAACAGGAGCCCATTTTTTCCCTTGCTATTACTTTTCCCCTGCCACATCACGCACTGGTTCCTCAGACTCCTGGCATTGGCCCTCATTACAAGTCAGGTGTTAAGGGTTTAACGGCGCCGTCGGCGCCGTTAACCCTTAACGCCTGATTCACACTTTAACGCCTGCTTTTTGCAGGTGTTAAAGTCCAAGGCGCCAAGCGACCTTGGTGCTAATTACGGCACCGTAATTTACGGTGCCGTAATTAGCGCCTTCCCCATCCCCATTATGCCCTATGGGGCAAAAATGGGAATGGGGAAGGGCATATGGTGAATGAGGAATTACCGCCCCACTCACCTTGGAATGGGGCGGTAATTCCGCCATCCACCATGCCGGACTCCGGCATGGACCATGGTGCTAATAGCAGCGGGATAAAAAAATACAAGTTTCCGAAGGATCGCTGAGGAAGGACACTTTTCTCTAAACCCACTAGCACCATGCTAATAGCACCATGGTCCAGCGCCGGAGTCGTAATGAGGCCCATTGAAGTCTCTTCCCAACAGGAGGATGTGCTCCCCATCTGTCCCTTCACAAGCACCCAAGGTTTCTTTTAGGCAGGATTGGACTTCCTCCATAGATTTCATGTGGGGGGATATATACATTCATGACAAGCATCTTCCAGCAGTTGACCCCAGAGTTAGATCTTAATTCGACCACCTGGACGTTGTTTCCCCCCACCAGTGGCAGCAAAACATGTCTTGAATTAATGTCTTGTCTCACTCCAATAATAAGACCCCCATAGGTTCTCCCCAAGAGGCCTTTATCCACCAAAGTTTGTTATAGATGGGATCCCTCGACATACAGAGCACAGTCGAGCCAAGTTTCCTGGAGTAGGAATACATCGTATTTGGCCAAGGTACACATTGTTCCCACATCAGACAGTAGATGGCCATGGCCCCTGGTGTTCCAACTTACTATCCTAAAGGGTCAGGTCCCCCTGGGCCAATCACTCGAGGTCCCAGAGTCTTGGTTCGGGAGTGCCCAGTACACTGCATCATGGGCCTGATTGCCATGGGCCAAGATAGGTTGGGTTAGCCTGGGCGGCCTAGAACTGCCCTTGTGCAGATCAGCAGGAGGTCGTTCCACCATCGTAGTGTGTGTCTAAACGCTGTATATGGCAGGGGTCATACTGCTGTCTTGCAGTTGACGGCGGACAGTAACTTGAGGCCCAAAGTTCAGAGGACATCCACGCTAGCGCACAGGAGTGATACCAGGATTGGGGAGGCAAAGCAAATTCCTGGCACCTTAAACCTTTCACCATGAACAATATATGCATGGTTGAACAGTCCAACTTGTGTTCCAGGCACAATGAAGAATCAGCAAAACCAACAATGAAAAGGGGTTTTACAGAGACAGTGATGGCCTACATTGTTGGGAAAGGCAAAGCCAACTTGGGCATTTCTTTTGTCAAAAACAGGAAGAAATTAGGGCAGCACTAGCATATATTGTTGAGGAGGGTTACATTATTTTTATTTAGCCATTCACCATGAACCTGTGTTTTACACATTCACTACTGGCCAACATCGTTGAGGCAGAACTTCGTCATTGCCTTTGTGCACAGCCAACATATAGAGGCGACAGCATTTGGCATATATTGCTGTGATAGGTCACATAATGTTCTTTATTCACACTTGGGATGAACATGTATTTTAAAGAGATAATCCTGGCCTACCTTGTTGAGAAAAGGCCTTTTGATTTTCTTTGTGTGCAGCCATCATGAATGTGGGTCACAGCTGGTTCTAGTTGGCTCTAATGGCCCAAATGTTTTTCTTAGGTCACAACAGGCATGCACAGGTGGTTTTCCATAGCATTGCATACATGTTTTGGTGAGGAAGGCCTCAGGAATTTCTTTTGGCACAACCAGCATGGAACCTTGATGTCAAATGTTCCTGTACACGGTTGCTAATTTATTGGGTTAGTTGATATGCTTCCCTGTAAAATCCATTGTAAATGTGACAGCTTTTTATCGAATATTTCTGAAATGTGTGCTTTAAAATGCACCATTTTGAACCATTAAAAAAAATGTTCTTAGGTTTGAGAACACCTGAACATCGCTGGATTGTGTTACAGCACAACACTCCTTTGCTTGGGCCACCTTGGGGGAAGAAGTCACCTGCTTCCACTGAAATAGCTTAAAACCTATAGATTGTATGCAAACTCTAGGTGCTTGAATCACAAACTTATTAGCAGTGCATGGAGTTACGACCTGCAGATGAGACCCCCCCTTTTTTCAAAAACCTGCAGATGAGTACCCCAGCCCCCTTTTTTTCAAAGGGGGATGGTGGCAGAGACCATCATAATACGCCATTACATTGAACGCCTGTGATCAAAATCTCCTCACAGGATGCCTTTCTGGAGGCCAATGCCTTAAGGCCTAGGTTTACTGAAATTACATGCAACACTATTTGACTGTAATGTAATAATGCAATTCAGAACAGCTGTGTTAAATGCTGTAAAAGTCTCGCTACTTCTATAGTGTGAGGGCTGCCCACATAGTTGGTCTTAGATGTAGCCGTATTGTTGCTTTTTTAGTGTGATTTATGTCTGATACTATATGTTGTGTTTTGTTTAATTGCAACATCGAGTTGATAGGGTGCGCATTGACATCACAGAGTGACTGTAGCCAAAGGCTAACAACAAACCATCAAAATGTAATTATAGCCAACAAAGTGTGCATACGTTTTGAGTTGTCTTCATATAAATCATTAAATCGGGAGAACACATAACAAACACATCACACATATGTTTGACATAATTATATGGTGTAAAGTACATCTCAAAACAATATCCGTGTCAGTGTCACCCTGATGGGTAGGAAATCGAAAACTGCATGTAACTAAAAAGCGGCTCCATATGATCGTGAATCCCTGGGGACAGTGTAGGGAAGAGTTGGCGTGGGAAAGCAATGTGATCATTATGGGGGCATCGGCTATGCGATGCCAGCGTACACTTCTCTGCATTATGGGTGCTGCTTATAAACACACAGTCTGCATTTCTTGCAGGTTGCTTAACACCAGTTGTAACAGAACACAGAGAAACAAACAGAGAAATCTGTTGACATTCATATGAGGTGAAAGTGTAATTAATAGGTGAGAATAAACTGTTCATCTATATGCGTTGCTGTTAATCTTTAAAAGGTTTTAAATGTTTCTTTATACACCTCAATTTCACTTCTTAGATTGCTAGAGGATTTCTTTTTTTTTTCAGGTGTGTTGCCGAGATAAATTCAAAGGGCTAAATAGGAGACTCCGCGTAATTTCACTGTGTTCATTTGAAATCATTAAGCGAGTGCTGTGTCATTTTCTTTAGAAAGATTAGAGCTCACAGGCAACAAGCAGATGAAAGGGCCCCGCTTTCTGTCTCGCTTGTTCTCCCACTTGTACAAATAACATATAATGACATGCATTCTAAGTCTGTTTATTTTGCGCTTAGCATCTTAGAGCAATATAAATTGACGTGCTCCTGACCAACTATTAAATCTCTCCACAGCTTTCACATCAATGGGCAGCGAAGCAGGAAGGCTTTCATACGGCTACATTAGAGAGCTTGAGCATAGCATTTCTTCACTCTTCCTCCTCCTATGAAATTAGATTCCTCATCAAAAGGAGGCTTGAGTGCTATTAAATTATGATTCTGTGCGCAGGTCGCCTCTTGTAGCATCAAAATGGATGCAAAATTGATGAAACCTCCAAGTGAAATTGCATTGTTTGATCTTCACAGTCCTGCAATAACATCGCCTAACGCTACAGTTTCTGCAAACTTACTTTGCACAGATGACTTAGCCACTGCCCTTCTATTGACATGGTCTGCTCAAGAATGACACACGGGCTACTGAAAAGAGAGAGGAAAAAACAGCCAAAGAATGCGGCTCGTGGGTTTAGAGAAAAGTGTCCTTCCTCAGCGATCCTTCGGAAACTTTTTTTATCCCGCTGCATCTAATTCCAAAATTGCCTTTTGCTGCAGAAGCTCTCTCAAAGTGCCTGCATGTTGAGTAATACAATTGTAGGTTGAAAATGTCAGGAGGCCTTGAGAAGAAATTGATGGAAAATTTCAGGGTTTCTTGTTGATATTTGAAGCAGCCTGTGGATTGTTGTTCTATAGCACAGATCTCCTCTGCTGTGCGGACACTTTGATTTCTGTATTGCCAAAAAAAACAGCATGTTTCTTGGCTTAATGGCTTCACAGGAAACAGTGGGCAGGTGATTTAGTTATTGCTGCCGAGGTGCTGCTGAGGTGAAATTGAAATTCAGATTTCTTCAGAATTCTATTCATTCACATGGTGGTTTGGATAAAATTGAAGTACATAAAATCTTATCTTTTTTACAATCCATTCATAAAAATAGCACAGTACTTTTTTTTTTATAATTACGTATATTGTAAAAGGTTTCGATTGTTGATCCCTGAATTTGTCTTGTCAGCACCCATCCATTAACGAATCACTCACTATATGTTCAATATATTCATTATGTCTAAAGGCATCTTCGATGCTTTGGAAATAACAAACCATTCTAAAATAGAGATTATGTACAAGACAACTAAGGAATTAAGGCTGCAATCATGTAATATCCGCATTCATTTGTTTGTCCTTTTGAATGCTTGTTTTAATTTTTAAGTGAGTTTTCTTTTTCATTTGTAGATGCGTATCAGACTGTAAAATATACATGTACCGCGTCTTTGATTCACTTTGAAACAAACACCCAAGAAAGACTTCATTGGACCTCTGCTGAGAAGGCAGTCCTTTCCAAAGCCCTCCAGCAAAGGTGAAGACTGAGAGTCCGATTTACAAAAGTGCTTTCCAATGGGAACACCCCATTGAAAAATGCTTTGTAAAGCCGGGCTGAGTGTTCAAAGCAGAGGCAAGCACTGCTCTTCAACCATCCCCCAGGCACAAGAGGTGTGACCTGCTGCTGGAGCAAGACATGCCCCCCTGCCATCCACAATGGCACCCAGCACATCACAGTATGCCAACCTCATCCAGGTTTGGGAGCCTGAGAACAAGACCTCATCTTGTCCTTGAGACCATGGAGTGGGACTCAGACCACTTGAGAGCTACAACAACCAACGTGCCTGTGTTTTCGTAGTCAAACCGCTTTGAGTCATCGTTCAAGCTTGTTTTGACCCAGTCAAACCAATAGGTAATTCCGATGCTGACTTTGGCACTCGCCTGATCTACGAACTAATGTGTTGTATCCTTTAAACCAGTTCAGCATCAAACCACTGCAGCAAGCTCATAGTTGCCCCTGCCCGAATAAGAAGCGCATCCCTGAACCAGTGTCTTTTGCACTGCCTTTGGAACCACGAGCCTCTTTGTTGCCAATCTTTATTGACAGTTGAATAGACCCTAGGGGCTTCATCGAACCAGAACCTTGAACGTTGCACCAAACCGCCCAGCCCAAAATATACACATCCAATCAACAGCATCTTTGCTGTTGAACCATCTTGCAAAATAACCTTGTTGGCCATTACGATTCACACTCCATCGAGTACCTCCTCAAAGTGCAGGTTTGTTCAGCTAGATCACTGTCACATCCCTAGCCAAGTTCCTCATCTGTGTGGCTTGACACAATCATTGCCAGATCTTGTTCTGAACTGCTGCAGAGTTGGTCTATAATTATTGTTTGTTTAAATTGCATCCTTGGAAATAGTTTTGGAACGGTTTTGGTGCAGAGGACATTGTTGATCCTTCACTGGGGGATGACTTGTGGGTGTTTGTTCGTGTTGGCTATTCGATCTCCACAGCAGCATGATGACAGTCACCTTTGGTGAGTGTGACATGTGTGGGTTTAGTGGTTTATTTTCTTTTGTTTTTTGTTTCAGTTGGTGTACCTGGCATTCATTAAAAGCGCAAGGTTGGAGGGTGTTTGGCCACAGACTGAAGAAACCCGTCTATCCTGTTTGGCCCTGGGGAAGCCTGTTTTGGTGGAGTCGAAAAGGATTAAAATTTAGGCAACTATGGCCTGGTGGACCTTTTAATACAATGGACCTCATTCGGAGTATGGAGGTAGTCATGGCGCTATTTGCGGCATGACTGCCTCCCATACTGGTACTGACTTACTGGTACTGGTTCAATGGGGACTTACCGGTCCATTCCGACCTTGGAGGGACCGGTAAGTCCCCATTTACCAAACCATTCCGCATTCCCATTTGAGCCCCAGAGGGTTTAATGGGAATGGGGAGGGTGCAAATAACGGGCCGGCGTATGCCAAGCCCGTTATTAGCTCCCAGGTCGTTTAACGGGTCCCGTCCTTAGCACCTGGTCAGACCAGGCATTAAGGAAGGGACCCACTAAGGGACCTCGTAGTAGGGTGGTAAGGGATTACCGGCACCGGTCTCCTTACCGGTGCCCGGTATCCCTTACCGCCCTACTTGGAATGAAGGCCAATATATCTACTCTAACTTGGGCATAGTTTTTTTGCACTGTCACTTAGCTGGCCTTTATACTTTTGTCCATTATGTGATAGTGAACTATAGGTTATAGGTAAACCCTGTTTTGATAGCCTAGTGGTGTCCACAGTACTTCAGATGGGGACTTTGGGTCTCAGGTGAATTTCATGAACATTGTGATCTTTTGTTACTGTATGAACTCCTTGTGAATTTGTTCACACACACATCGAGATTTCTATTTTTGAATGGAATGTTATATGTTAATTTTTGTTTTCTATTTGTGAATGCAAAGTCATATGTTCATTTTTATATTTTTGTAATGCTAGCCTTTTTTACTTCATTCTTTTATTTGCTGTTTCACCATGTGTTGTCTTTTTGGATGGGTTCTTGTGTGTGTTCCCTGCCTTACGAACTAAGGACGTTACTTGCTGATACACAGAGAGTAATAGATGTACTCATATGTTCTATAAAATAATCATAAACACTAGTTAGCTTCCAGGAGAATTTGTTTTGTATATAGAGCAAGTTTTGTATTATTCACAACCCGAACCAGTGGTTACCAAACGGCCTGGACTGGCTATTCTTTGAGTTAGTGCCTTGTTAAACCGCACAGAGTTTCAACCCAACTGGGCCTCCACTTGAACTATTAGAGTGCCACACGCCAACCCTAACAAGCATTTGCCATCTCTCAAACGAGTCCAGATTTTTTAGCCGACCCTGATGAGTCATCTGAGCTGCATTGTTCGAACACCACTCTCAAACTGTTCTGAACTACTGTTTTCAAACCAGCTCACCACCTACTCAGCGTTTGTGCTTCCACAAACCGGCAGGTTCAAACCTGGCTCGATCAGCTTTCACAGCAGCAAGAAGCCTGGTTTGACGATGGTAAACTGCCAAGAACCACACACAGGTATTACTGACTAATAATCATCCCCTTGGTACAAAACCTGGTCTCCAGAGACGGGTTAGGTCCCTTAAATTTCTTTTCTTCTGTGTTCTTCAAATAACATATACCACAAGATAGCCCTTCAAGATTCCCCCACCTCTAGGTTCCATTTACAAGGTTGTCAGAGGGAACATTTCCATCCTTTGGCACCTACATCATCCTGGTTTTCATCCCAACAGAGAAGGCCCTGGTTCAAATGGTTCAATGTGACCCCTATGTTAGCACCATGTCCCTATGCTATCAACATAGAACCATGGATTGGCATCTGAGTGTGCTTCACAATGACTGTTAAAAAAAACATGGTGTGATAACTTTAGATCTTCTATACTCATGCAGCTGTCTTCTAGGCACCATCCATGTACTACTATGTTACTGTAATGAATGCAATATTTGGGCTACGGTAAATTATCTACTTGCTCCCAGAGAGAAGCTGTCAAGTCAAGATGCTGCTGTTAGGGTGGTATTTCTAATGTCCCCTTATGGTAGGACTTTATAAAACGACCCCTTGGTGTACAGTGCCCCAACCTCTACAATAAGTCTGTACTACTCAAAGTTTTCGTAGTATGGCAGAGCAACAAGGCTTATTTTAGGAGAAAGATGTGAGTTGTAAGTAAGTACAAAGAACTTACTATATACCTCGGCCCAAAGAAACACGTATGTGCTTATAGTAACATCAAAATATGTATTTATGCTATATACACAAGCCAAAGATAAATCTTAGATAGATAAGTACTATTTTAAAGCTAATAAACACAATAGAAAACCAAGCAATACTTCAGGTGAGCAAACCACAATGTAAAGGGTAAGTAAGATCACTGGTACAGTAACTCAGAATATTCTGTTGTAGGCATAAAAATGATTAACAAAACCAAAAATAACTAGTCAGTCATTTTCAAGACTTATATCACTTTTCATAGGCCTTACGGCATTAGCAGTCCAAAATAACTAGTCAGTCATTTTCAAGACTTATATCACTTTTCATAGGCCTTAAGGCATTAGCAGTCCATCCCAATCTAGGTATGAGTTCTTCAAAGTCAGATTGGAGTGAAAGCAGGTGAGGCACAGCTGTAGACAGGCAAAGTTTGAAAGGATTCTTCAGTATAAAAGTATAGAGCTTTTGTTGGTCAAAAAGTGTTCAGGGAGCTAGGGAACGACTCTGTATGTGCACAAGCTTTAGGCCTTGGAGAATGTGCATGGGTGAACACCCCAACATTGGAAACAGGACTCCAACAAAGAATGAGTGACAGAAAGACTCTAGGTAAGCATTAACTTGTGTCCCACAGTACCTTAGGAGTGATGAAGAAGTTACACCTTGACGCCTTCAAGATGCAGTAGTGGGGACTCGAGAAGGGAGTCTGCAGCAGCAGTAGAAAGACAGGGCTCCCAGCAAAGGATTCTTTGTGCTCCAATGCAGGTCTGTGAGTTTTGTTCCTTTTCACAGACTCCAATGAAGAAAGATCCTCATACAAATAATTCACTTCACTTACTTGATCCTGAACGATGGTGATGGGACTTTGAGGAGGGGGATATTGCCTCTGGGGGTTTGGAAGGAGACCACCAAAGATTCGTAAGAGTTAGTTTGTGGCAAGATGATATTCTGCACTCAGGTTTAAGGTCCCAGGGTATTGGTGGTTTGCAGCCAGGGAAGATCACAGCTCATCGTGGGATGGCTTGAATTGAAGGATGTCTTACAAACTATTATGCCATTGAGTCCAAGGACGGAAGTAATCCTGTTCAGAGCTTCCCTGTTGATTCGAAAATAGGGTTGGGACAGGAGCTGTACTTCAGCAGGCTTCTCTCAGTGGTTGAATTGTCTTTTTCCTCAGGATCCTCGCTTTTAGCCAGGAACCCACCCAATCAACAGTCATGCAAAATTCAAACATAGGGGGATGTCCTTTTAGGACAGCCACCCTCCCAGTTGAAACTAGCTCCAGGCAGGCATCCCAGGAGACAAAGAACAGCAGAGTTTTGGACTCCTCCTCTGTTTCCTGTCCTCACAGTCGACAGGCTTCACAAAGTATTCCCACCAAAGACAAAAGTCAAACGAGGACTTCCCCAATCCCGGACAGCAGAAGAGGACCAAGAAAGGACCAAGAAAGGACAAGCTAAGAAGAAATGGCAAAAAAGAAAGGGGACACCAACGAAATTGTGAATTTCCGGGGCTGTGAACACAGCCAGGGTAGGAAAAATGCACAATTGTTGGTAGAAAATGTGCACTGCCACCAACCATTGTGGTATACTTGTTACTGTAACAGAAATGTTACAGGAGCAGTGAGAGAGGGGATACTATTGAACCCCGCAGCACTCCATATAAGGTGGTGTGTGCCGATCTCACAAAAGAAAAGGTAAGAAGGATAAAACGTGTTGATAACTGTAGTTCTCACAAGGAAAACTAAAGAGAATACAAGGAAAGGCAAAGGGCCCCCAACAACACTGCAAAAAAGGTGCTGTGTTCTGCAAATGTGAGCACAGATGCCTTAGAAAATATGGTCAGAGCAAAAACAAATGAATGAGGGGAAAAAGGTTCCTCTCATTCAGGAGAACAGACAAACAGATCCAGGAGTCCAGCAAATAAGTGCTGAGGGTTTCACAAGTAGAGGGGATTTGGCATAAATATGAAAAATCTCCCTAACAGCTGCAAGTTATGAAGCGTTCATATGATCTTTGCTGCTGAATGGCATGAGTAAAATCTTTTTTATCTCCCAGGAAATAAGCATGTGCTGGTAGGCCTGGACAATCTTTCCTGCACAAAACTCTAATCATGTCGATTTTTTAACATTTTTTTTTTAATGTTTGTCAGAGGTCTCACCACATGCATAAAATAGAGCATGAAGCTGGAGCACCTATTCAGTCCCAGGCAACTTGCTGAGAGGCAGGCTAACGTGGATGGAGGCAGGTTTAGGAAATCTATGGAGATGTAACTAAAATAAAGTCGAATTGTTGAGTAGGAAGAAGGGGAATGAGACGGAGGGCCCCATTTAGAGCCTTATATTCCATGATTTGAAGTTAGCTAATAACACAAGTATCATCACCAGTGATTCGGGGATGCAAGTGACACACCAGTCGCTGTCTGGCTCTTGATGCACATTTCAGAGAAATATGCCATGAGGACACCTGGGAGGAGGAACAGGAAGAGCTGGGAATCCCTGGGGCAGCTTGTGGGAGAGTTGCTCTTACCTGCTCTTGGTGGGATGGAACAGCATGGAGTTAGTGATGTGAGTGGCACACCAGTGTCCATCTCGAGGTGAGAGGATGAGACATCTGCCATTGGGTGAAACCTGCCAAGAGGAAGGGGGTGCAATGGAAATACCACAGGTCAGCTGGTGAAAGGGAGATGATACACAAGTCACAGTCCATCTTTTGAAGTGAATGGGTGAGCTTTGTGTCAACTGCTGACGCAGGCGCAGCTGAGTGGAAGTAGCCAGGAATTCAAGAGAGCATCATGAGGGAGAGATACACTCAATGATTTTGCTGTCAGTGGACAGCAAAGATTTATGGAGGTGGGTTATACCAGTCAGTGGCCTTCTCATGAAGGAATGAGATGAGACATGTGCTGTTGGATGATCCTTATGAGGAGGAGTGGACAGTGCTAAGAATGCCTTGGGAAATCTTGTGGGAGAAACATGCTCACTTAGTTTTGCTGGAATAATGCAGCAGAGATTCAGAAAGTAGTGTGACTCACCAGTCAATATCCATCTCTTGGAGTGTGAAGAGGAGACACATGGGTGATAACTAGGAGGAGGAGCGAGATGAGTTTGGAAACCTTTGATGGGCAGCAAGTACGAGGGACATGCTTACCTGATTTTACTGCGCAAGTGAATCAAGAATTCAGGAAGGCAGATGATACACCCTTCAGTGTCTATCTCTTCAAGGGAGTTGACAAGACATGTGCAGTCAGGTGACCGCTGGGCAGACGAGAGGAAGGAGCTCCCTGAGACATACTTGTGGATAAGACAAACTCATATTATTTTGCTGAGAGGGAGCAACAGGGATTGTAGGTGGTGGTGTTACAGTGTATACATGTAAACATACTTTTGTTTAACAAATTAAACATTCTTAGAAACAATGTATTTCCTCCAATATCAATTACAAGTATTGGCATTAGAGGAATGCCACATAAACATCAACATTAATAAAAACCACTTTGGACATGAATTTCCCCTGTATACATATGGTGCTTTCGGTATCTAGCATGTGCATATAAATGAAATACAAGCTATGGTGGGTTGCATTATTTTAAGAAAGCTGTGGAATCAATTTAGGATAAACAGATTATCAGTTCATCCATACTGCATTGGAATATAATTGTATGATTTTCTAACACTGTAATCAATATCTGTTGCACTTCACTTTGCAAATTGGGTTCTTCTAGAGCAGTGGTCTTCCCTTTTCTCATAGTATGATGGGTGAGGGTTGAAGGTTAATTTAAAGTCATTTTCTCTGGTATGGAAATGACGCACCTAAGCTCACTGTCATCCTAATATCTTTTTGTAAATGACGTGGCCTTAACAGTTGTTCATTTATATGTTCTTTGTTGGGATATCGAGAGTTGGCTACTGGTTCACAGACCCAGGTGTTCACTGTATCTGTGAAAACACACAGGGTTAAATTTACTTGGTATTGGTTGTATGGGACCACACGTCCTGTGCAGAAATGCTATTGGGTTTCATTTTAAATGTGTCTTTCCTTGACTATGACTATATTCAGAAAGAAAGCAGGGTACATTCCACACTAACATTCCACTTACATTCAGTTGGTTATGGATTATCAGATATTGTGCTGTGCAGTGGAAAATGCTAGTTGCTCTACACTGAATCAGATCCCACTTGGCTCTCAAAACAGTGAGAAAGCAAAGTGATTTGGAAAATATAATGCTAAATCATTCTGTTTGGAATCATCACCCTCTGCCCACAGTTCCACCCATTCCAGGAAATTAGTAAAGAGATGATTTTAGAGGACATATATCTAATTGTCATGTGGCTTTTTATACTTACTTTTAGACAATTATTTACAGTAGAGATCCAGAATGAACCCCTCACAGCCTCCAAGTAATCTCCCCAGTTATGCCCCTCTGATCTTCTCTTTGTCCATCTTTGGGAAATCAGCTGTAACTCCAGGTAATATCTGATTCAGACTGTCTCTTGGACGTGGCCCGTTGTGGGATACATTTACCAACTCAGCAGTACTTTGCCAGATCACCAAGCTGCACTTCAGCAGTTAACAGCAGAATGGCTGTGCTGGCTCCTAAAGCATCAAAACTGTGTTTGCAGCTACAACATGATGGCTGCATTGTCTTGCCAAGCACCTATTGGGCAGGATGGAACAAGGGGGCACACCGAGAAAGCCTGCCATTGTGTTTCTTACATGGACCAAGAAGAAAATTGAGAAGCAGCACTGCTTTGCTGCTTGATCCACATTCCCCCTTGAAAAAATAAATATTTGGCCTTTATAATGATGGCGCCCTGATGCTCTTCCTCATCTGTTCAACCTAACACAATTCGGATCCCGGGAGATCTACCTGTGCCCATCCACATTCAGACTGTGCCTGCAAAAGAGAGCACTGTCACAGAATGGCAGGCTATGTCAGGCATGGTCTGGGAAGTCACCAGAAACTTTACTTTCAGCCGTATGGAAAAGCGCTTGACTTTTGGCTACAAAGTGTCGAAAATAAACCCTGCAAAAAGAAACCCTAGCTCTCTGTGCATATGTCAATTTGAAGGGACCTTTCCCTTGTACAGACTGTGGTGTAAGAGAAACGGGCTAGGGCTACAAACAATGTTTGAAATCCAGATGGGAGAGAAAACCGAATTTGAAAGGGAAATCCCAAAAGCATGCACCACGTGTCAAAATGTGCTTTTGCAGATGAGAAAGATGTCTGTTTTAAAGGTCTAATCTTGAAGAAGGCCCTGTCATTGCCTAGAAATGTCAGGGGGTGTTGTGTGAAAACCTAGATGGCATATTTTGTTTCAACAGACATGATTCTGATGCAGAAAAATAAACTAACTAAGGTATTGGCTGCATTGTGGAACTAGCCAAACAGGTTTTCTGCTTGGGGGGTTGCTAGCAACAGGAGAGGCCTTACCTCCAAAAGAAGCCAGAATAGATTCTGGGACACTTACCTGCTAAATGTGCCCTTGGAAACTCTTAATAGACCAAGAAAAAGAAATATCACACGCTCGTCAGACTTATGTCTGTGCTCCCGCTTGAGACAATAGATTCTGGGACACCTTTGTGTGACTTCTGGAAGTGACAAAAATCATCCACTCAAACCAAGGAGCTCCAAAGAAAAACTCAATGACAACCCTGGGCTAAGCTGACATTTATTGGTAGCCTGAAAAAATGTCCCAGTTGAAGGACAAAGGCCAGCCCCATTTGGCTCAAAAGACTAGTTTATTAATAAAACTTTGAGAATTTAACTCCATGATAGGACCATGCAGAAATGTAAAACGTTTACAGTTTAAATGTAATTTTTGTGGCTTTTAAACAAGACGTGGTAGCCTTCGCTGGCATGTTGTGGACAGAAATGTGAGAGAATTGGATATTCTGAGGAAAGTGTATATGTTGCCACTTTGAAATTCAATACTTACATGGCTTATGATAATATATACGCATGTATAAAGGTATAGAATTTTAGGTAAAATTATTTCATTGAAAAACTGCAAAAAACTATGGGCCTCATTACGAGTCCGGCGGTAACCGCGGCGGTAAAACAGCCTGGTTACCGCCGGACTCGTATTACCATTCCGCCTCTGTGATTCCCGGAATTACCGGGGCATTACAACCCCGGTTTTCCGGGAATCACGGAGGCGGAATGGTGTTAATCCCCATTCCCATTGAGTCCTATGGGACTCGATGGGAATGGGGATCATGGAAACACCGCAGCATCTTGTAATGCTGCCAGTGTTTCCTCGACCGCCTGCAGGCGGGCGGTTTTAAACCCGCCAGGTCAGACCTGGCGGGATCATTACCTCCCGCCTGCTGGAGTCGAGATCAGGCGGTCCGGAAACAACGGTGGCGGCGGGTTTACCGCCACAGTTATTTCCGGACCGTCTGAGTTATAATGAGGCCCTAATACACAGATGAAACAAAGTCTTAGAAATGTGAGAATTGGACTGCCATGCTCTGTGTGAAATATGTAAACTGCCAATGTAATTTTTCAAAAAGGCCTCGACTGTACAAATGTGTGATTTAGGTTAAGATTGTTTTTTGGCAAAAAGGATTGTGGGATGGCTTTACACCTCATAAAACACAACCCCCTGTAGAGGAGGTCCCAAATAAAGCCTGCACTCCAATCGTCCATTTTGAAGTACCAGGAATGTGCACACCAAAATATGTGACGTATGATGAGCATATAAACCAGCAGAGAGCTGCAGTAGGGCTCTGGCCAGTGCCTATCAGAGGAACAGCACCTATTGAAGTACCAATACCAAGAAATCCATGGACAGTAAGATATCCATTAAGAAAACCCCATCAACAAATGAAACGAAATGAAGATTGCATAAGTACAGTCCCGGAAGAAACCAAAAGGGTCTTAATGGAAGACAAATGGTGATGTCACAAGAACCCGGACTGATTTACAGATAGAAGAACTGACGATTGAGAATGATGCAAAAAGACGAAACGCCATGAATAAGGATATCGTGAACCTAAAATGAAAGGACAATGTCAAAATGCAAAGAAGTTTAAAGCTGTAAGCAAGATGAAGGCATTCAACCAGTTTACACTTGTAAATATGCTTGGAACCACAAGAAAGCTAAGAAAACAGTGTGGCTTGCTATTCTTAGTAGAAGAATAGTGCAACAAGCTCCATTATACATAATTTACCTCAAAACGAAGCACAGTATTATAAGTGTATTTCTACTTTGCACAAGAAGCAGAATCAATCCATGTTACTAAAAGCCAAATGAGAAAAGATTCATATTTAGCAAAATGAGAAGAGATGGCTGAATCGAAACTCGGCAGAGGCAATTCGTGCCAGGAAAGATAAGGTCATACTAATAAAAGAAGCGAACAGTAGCTACATCTAATTGAAACTGAGAACAAAATATCCTGCCTCTGAAAGTTTGAGATAAGAAGACGTAGGCAGGTGGCATGCTAAATGAGAATCAAATACACAAATTGAGAGAAAAGAGACAAATTCACGGTGTAGGAATCACATGACCAGCCGAGCAAGAAGAAGCGAGGGTTCACACCTACGCTTGGCACCTGACCAGGCAGAGATATCACAACTTTTCCAGACAGAAGATGCCGTCTCGAGGCCAACCACAGTGAACTAATTGACACATGGACACTAAAGTGATGATTGATTGAACCATAATCGGAGGAAGGTGGGGTAACTAAGGGGCACCTCGCACCTGGCCAACTATTCTGCGTGATGCTAAGCGAAGTGGAAAAGTATGCATGGGGTTGGTGCCAACCCAATCACAGTGGACCAAATAATCTAGGGTCCTATAGTTAGTATAACCAATGAGACGTCGTACTTTTAGTGACGTCTACAGTAGTCATGGTTGGAGGAAGGGCTTAGATGCCCATCTGAATGTGTTTACCCAATCCCCTCACTCCGTTACCATATACAGATATAGTGCCTATAGTAAAGTTACCTTTTCCTAACCTATAGAATTGCATGTTAACTTTTGAGTGTTACACGTCAGTGATGACGATTTTTGGGTATAAATATTACAACTTGTCACAGTTACCATCTGTAATTTTATATGAACAGCAGGTCTGTGGTATGGCGTCGGAATACACACTCTGACATATGGCTAAACAACTGTGTCCTGTGCAAAACTTAACTGTGTGTTCTTCATAAACTCTTCCTGTGTGATGATACATGACCCATTTGTCTTGAGGGAGAACATATGTTTAAAATCATGTATCATGTATGAATATTTGATAGGCACTGCTAAGCGAACTGTTAAATTACATTCATATCTCTTATTTAGAATAATCGGTGCACATACGTTACTGTGCCATCACAGGCCTAGTTCATTAATTTTCAAAATGTGCCAATTCTCACGTTTACTTGTCCTTGAATCCTTTATTGGGCCTGCAGATGAATTTCAGTAAAACTGTTTTAGGTAGAGTTGAGGGTTGATTTTAGAAGTGCCATATTTGGTGCACACACATACCATACTTGACACTGTAAATATTGCCAAAGAGCCCAGGCCACACTGTGGTTTCCAGCCATTTTGAAATGACCACTTGAAACTTAAAAGTTATTTTAAATTTTCATTTTATTTCAGGAAACCTAATGTGTAATTCCACACACCACGAATGAGGTGATTGCATCTTTTTACATCTTGAGATTAATGTTTCGATCAATCCATGTCTGAAAAAGATCGATTCACAAACTGATGGCCTGTCGACTGCTCTGCTTGGCGAGCACAGGTTAGTCAAATGCATGGTCCATTTTTGATGTTCAGTGTTTTTCCGACACAGTGGCAGGAAGTGAAAAGCAGCATGGCACAGAGGAACAGGTAAGGTGAGCATCGGGGGTGATGTTGGGAGTTTAATTTGGGGGCATTGAGCAGGCTCGGTCATAGGGTGGAGGAATGAGGGGAAGAACCCCAATTGAGGGCAGCTATTTGAGTGGAGAGGTGGTAGAGGTGGAATGAGGTTAATGGAAGTACAATTGGGCCTGAAATCCCCCATTAGAGAGCAGTGCAGCAGCAGGAGGGAGAACAATTCAAGGAAATGGGATTTAGCAGAAGGGACCACAGGAGAGTTGTTTGAGGGGTGAGGTTCAGTGAGTGCTATTTGGAGGGTGAGGGATTTGGGAGAGCAGGAATCTGCACTAATAAAGACATCCTAAAAGTTGATACGTTTACAATTTCACATGGTGTTCATCTCATCTTCAACACGGAGCAAAACTGTGTTTCATGATACAATAAATTTCTTCTACCCAGGAACTCTTTGCGTATTATACATGTTCAACTTCCTGAAAGCATTCTTCTTGTGGGTGGGTTGATGCATTTGAATAATGTATGCAAATGGCATGCCAAGTTGTCTTGGAGACCTTTATGCTGGATGGATAGAGATGATAAATGTTATCACCACACTCATCTTCTTTGTTGAAACTTGTTAATGTTAACATTTCACACCAAGTGTGGGCACTTCAAGATGGGGACACTAAGCATGGTTGGTCAACTGTTCAAGGTATTTCACCAGGATCCATGGAAAAGCAGGCACTGCAAATAACATATACCACAAGATAGAACTTCAGGATTCCCCCACCTCTAGGATCCATTTACAAGGCTGTCAGAGTGAACATTTTCATCCTTTGGCACCTACGTTATGCTGGGTTTCATCCCAACAGAGTAGGCCCTGGTTCAAAAGGTTCAATGTGACCCCTATGTTAGCACCATGTCCCTATGCTATCAACATAGAACCATGGATTGGCATCTGAGTGTGCTTCACAATGACTGTTAAAAAAAACATGGTGTGAAAACTTTAGATCTTCTATACTCATGCAGCTGTCTTCTAGGCGCCATCCATGTACTATTATGTTACGGTAATGAATGCAATATTTGGGCTATGGTAAATTATCTACTTGCTCCACAGAGAGAAGCTGTTAAGTCAAGATGCTGCTGTTAGGGCGGTATTTCTAATGTCCCCTTATGGTAGGACTTTATAAAACTACCCCCTTGGTGTACAGTGCCCCAACCTCTAGAATAAGTCTGTACTACTCAAAGGTTTCGTAGTATGGCAGAGCAACAAGGCTTATTTTAGGAGAGAGATGTGAGTTGTAGGTAAGTACAAAGAACTTAGTGAATACCTAGGCCCAAAGAAACACGTATGTGTTTATAATAACATCAAATAGGTATTTATGTTATATACACAAGCCAAAGATAAATCTTAGATACATTAGTACTATTTTAAAGCTAATAAACACAATAGAAAACCAAGCAATACTTCAGGTGAGCAAATCACAATGTAAAAACTTATTGATTAATTAAATTCATGGGTAGGTAAGATCACTGGTACAGTAACTCAGAATACCTTAAGGCATTAGCAGTCCATCCCTATCTAGGTATGAGTTCTTCAAAGTCAGATTGGAGTGAAAGCAGGCGAGGCACAGCTGTAGACAGGCAAAGTTTGAAAGGATTCTTCAGTATAAAAGTATAGAGCTTTTGATGGTCAAAAAGTGTTCAGGGAGCTAGGGAACGACTCTGTATGTGCACAAGCTTTAGACCTTGGAGAATGTGCATGGGTGAACACCCAAACATTGGAAACAGGACTCCAACAAAGAATGAGTGACAGAAAGACTCTAGGTAAGCATTAACTTGTGCCCCACAGTACCTTAGGAGTGATGAAGAAGTTACACCTTGACGCCTTCAAGATGCAGTAGTGGGGACTCGAGAAGGGAGTCTGCAGCAACAGTAGTTAGACAGGGCACCCAGCAAAGGATTATTTGTGCTCCAATGCAGTTCCTTTTCACAGACTCCAATGAAGAAAGATCCTCATACGAATAATTCACCTCACTTACTTGATCCTGAACGATGGTGATGGGACTTTGAGGAGGGGGATATTGCCTCTGGGGGTTTGGAAGGACACCACCAAAGATTCGTAAGAGTTAGTTTGTGGCAAGATGATACTCTGCACTCAGGTTTAAGGTCCCAAGGTATTGGTGGTTTGCAGCCAAGGAAGGAAGTAATCCTGTTCAGAGCTTCCCTGTTGATTCAAAAATAGGGTTGGGACAGCAGCTGTACTTCAGCAGGCTTCTCTCAGTGGTTGAATTGTCTTTTTCCTCAGGATCCTTGCTTTTAGCCAGGAACCCACCCAATCAACAGTCATGCAACATTCAAACATAGGGGGGTGTCCTTTTAGGACAGCCACCCTCCCAGTTGAAACTAGCTCCAGGCAGGCATCCCAGGAGACAAAGAACAGCAGAGTTTTGGACTCCTCCTCTGTTTCCTGTCCTCGCAGACGTACTGGACCTCGACAGGCTTCACAAAGTATTCCCACCAAAGACAAAAGTCAAACCAGGACGTCCCCAATCCCGGGCAGCAGAAGAGGACCAAGAAAGGACAAGCTCAGAAGAAATGGCAAAAAAGAAAGGGGACACCATGTTGGGTCTATTGCGACCCTTCTGTGAATTACCGGGGCTGTGAACACAGCCAGGGTAGGAAAAATACACAAATGTTGGTAGAAAATGTGCACTGCCACCAACCATTGTGGTATACTTGTTACTGTAACAGAAATGTTACAGGAGCAGTGAGAGAGGGGATACTATTGAACCCCTAAGCACTCCATATAAGGTGGTCTGTGCCGATCTCACAAAAGAAAAGGTAAGAAGGATAAAACATGTTGATAACTGTAGTTCTCACAAGGAAAACCAAAGAGAATACAAGGAAAGGCAAAGGGCCCCCAGCAACACTGCACAAAAGGTGCTGTGTTCTGCAAAAGTGAGCACGGATGCCTAAGAAAATATGGTCAGAACAAAAAAAAATGAATGAGGGGAAAACGGTTCCCCTCATTCATGAGAACATACATACAGACCAGGAGTCCAGCAAATAAGTGCTGAGGGTCTCACAAGTAGAGGGGATTAGGCATAAATATGAAAAATCTCCCTAAAAGCTGCAAATTATGAAGCGTTCATATGATCTTTGCTGCTGAATGGCATGAGTAAAATCGTTTTTATCTCCGAGGAAATAAGCATGTGCTGGTAGGCCTGGACAATCTTTCCTGCACAAAACTCTAATCATGTCGATTTTTTAAAATTTCTTTTTTAAATGTTTGTCAGAGGTCTCACCACATGCATAAAATAGAGCATGAAGCTGGAGCACCTATTCAGTCCCAGGCAACTTGCTGAGAGGCAGGCTAACGTGGATGGAGGCAGGTTTAGGAAATCTATGGAGATGTAACTAAAATGAAGTCGAATTGTTGAGTAGGAAGAAGGGTAAGGAGAGGGTGGGCCCGATTTAGAGCCGTATATTCCATGATTTGAAGTTAGCTAATAACACAAGTATCATCACCAGTGATTCGGGGATGCAAGTGACACACCAGTCGCTGTCTGGCAATTGATGCACATTTCAGAGAAATATGCCATGAGGACACCTCGGAGGAGGAACAGGAAGAGCTGGGAATCCCTGGGGGAAGCTTGTGGGAGAGTTGCTCTTGCCTGCTCTTGATGGGAGGGAACAGCTTGGAGTTAGTGATATGAGTGGCATACCAGTGTCCATCTCGAGGTGAGAGGATGAGACATCTGCCATTGGGTGAAACCTGCCAAGAGGAAGGGGCTGCACTGGAATACCACAGGTCAGCTGGTGAAAGGGAGATGATACTCAAGTCACAGTCCATCTTTTGAAGTGAATGGGTGAGCCTTGTGTCAACTGCTGACGCAGGCGCAGATGAGTGGAAGTAGCCAGGAATTCAAGAGAGCATCTTGAGGCAGAGATACACTCAATGATTTTGCTGTCATTGGGCAGCAATGATTTATGGAGTTGGGTTATACCAGTCAGTGGCCTTCTCATGAAGGAATGAGATGAGGCATGTGCTGTTGGACGATCCTTATGAGGAGGAGTGGACAGTGCCAGGAATGCCTTGGGAAATCTTGTGGGAGAAACATGCTCACTTGGTTTTGCTGGAATAATGCAGCGGATATTCAGAAAGGAGTGTGACTCACCAGTCAATATCCATCTCTTGGAGTGCGAAGAGGAGGCACATGGGTGATAAACAGGAGGAGGAGCGAGATGAGTTTGGAAACCTTTGATGGGCAGCTGGTACAAGGGACATGCTTACCTCATTTTACTGAGCAAGTGAATCAAGGATTCAGGAAGGCAGATGATAACTGGGGAGATTACTTGGAGGCTGTGAGGGGTTCATTCTGGATCTCTACTGTAAATAATTGTCCAAAAGTAAGTATAAAAAGCCCCATGACAATTAGATACATGTCCTCTAAAATCATCTTTTTGCTAATTTCCTGGAATGAGTGGAACTGTGGGCAGAGGGAACCATTAAGAATGAACTGATTCCAAACAGAATAATTTAGCATTATATTTTCCAAACCACTTTGCTTTCTCACTGTTTTGAATGCCAAGTGATATGATAATCCATAACCAACTGAATGTAAGTGGAATGTTGTAGCATGTTACTGTGGAATGTACCCTGCTTTCTGAATATAGTCATAGTCAAGGAAAGATACATTTAAAATGAAACCCAATAGCATTTCTGCACAGGACCTGTGGTCCCATACAACCAATACCAAGTAAATTTAACCCTGTGTGTTTTCACAGATACAGTGAACACCTGGCACCTGGATCTGTGAACCGGTAGCCAACTCTCAATTTCCCAACAAAGAACCTATAAATGAACAACTGTTAAGGCCACGTCATTTACAAAAAGAGGGAGTTGAGAAGACATGTGCAGTCAGGTGACCACTGGGCAGACGAGAGGAAGGAGCTCCCTGAGACATACTTGTGGATAAGACAAACTCATATTATTTTGCCAAGAGGGAGCAACAGAGATTTTTGGTGGTGGTGTTACACCAGTCAGTGGATGAGATAAGTGTAATTAGGTGACACCTGGAAGAAGGTGTGGGGGGGAGCTGAGCATCTCTCAGAACAGCTTTTGAAAATATACACTCATCTGATTTTGAGTTGAGGGACACACCAGTCTAAGTATATCTCTTTAAGTGAGTGGATAAGTCATGGGCCATCGGGAAACACCTGGGAGACACAGCAGGACATGTACAGATAGTGTGAGAAACATATTTGTTGGATTATTCTGGGATAGAGCTTTCCGAGATTCAGGGACATTGGTGAAACACCAATAAGTGTCCACATCTTGTAGAAAGCGGATTTGTCATGTGCTATTGGGTGACACTAATGGGGAAGAGCGAGAGGATCTGGAGATCCAATCTTGTGGGAAAGACACTCTCCTGATTTTCCTGAAATGGAGAAGAAGACATTTGGTGAGGTGGGTGACACAACAGACAATATCTGTAACTTGCATAAAGTGGATGTGACACCCAGGAGGAAGAGCCAGAGGAGCTGGAATCCCTGAGAACACTTGCACTTACTTGGAAGGAGCAGGAGAGATTTGGGGAGGCGGGTCAGACACCAGTGAGTGTCATTGAGGGCAGCTTGTGGGAGAGATACCCTTGTCTCATTGTGTTTAGAACGAGCAGAAGAGAATCAGGGTGGCAGGTGATACACCAGTCAGTGTCTGCCTCTTGAAGTGAGTGGATGGGACACAGGCCATTGAATGGCATCTGGCAGCAGGAGTGACAACAGCTAAGGAATCCCAGAGGGAAGTTTGTTGGAGAGATACACATGCTTTTTCTGGAACAGAGCAGCAGAGATTCAGGGAGGTAGATTACACATCAATCAGTGAATACCTAACCCAGTTGAAACTGCATGTCATTAATGAAATGAGCCTGATGCACGGGAGGTGTGTGTGTGCGTGTGCGGGAGGACAAAGAATACAGTTTGCAGGTACAGAGTGGCATTGGGGAAAACGCCTCCATCAAGCAGTAAAATATGTTGTTTATTATTATTGTATATTGACATTGCACTGGGAAGGTCAGACGTGCACAGTGAATCAGAATAAATATTGAACAAAGGTTGCAACTGTAGGATTTTTATTTGCAAATACGATTCTGGATTCTACTGAAGTACAGGTTCTGATTTAAAACCCCCTATTGCAAAAATAAAAACACATAATTACGGGACAAGAGACAGGTTGTATAGGAGTTCAACTCTCCTTTATTTAAATGCTGTCAATGCCAAAGGTGACCTGCTAATATTTATGCTTCCAAAATCACCACAATCACATACAAATAAGAAACATCTCTACAAAAGAAACAGACCTCACAAATGTCATTACTTTTGCACACAAACAATTATTTTAATCAATCAATACTATATATTTACACCTATGTGTAAATAGCACAATGCAGTTTCAAAGCAGCAACATGTCATTCTATCTTTATATTGTCCTTGTTGGCCAATGTGTTTAAATACTTTTCACTGTGTATACATGTAAACATACTTTTGTTTAACAAATGAAAAATTCTTAGAAACAATGTATTTTCTCCAATATCAATTACAAGTATTGGCATTAGAGGAATGCCACATAAACATCAACATTAATAAAAACCACTTTGGATATGAATCTCCCCTGTATATATATGGTGCTTTCGGTATTTAGCAAGTGCATATAAATGAAATACAAGCTATGGTGGGTTGCATTGATTTTGAGAAAGCTGTGAAATCAATTTAGGATAAACAGATTATCAGTTCATCCATATTGCATTGGAATATAATTGTATGATTTTCTAAAACTGTAATCAATATCTGTTGCACTTCACTTTGCAAATTGGGTCCTACTAGAGCAGGGGTCTTCCCTTTTCTCATAGTATGATGGGTGAGGGTTGAAGGTTAATTTAAAGTAGCATAATTTTCTCTGGAATGGAAATGACGCACCTAAGCTCACTTTCACCCTAATATCTTTTTGTAAATGACGTGGCCTTAACAGTTGTTCATTTATAGGTTCTTTGTTGGGAAATCGAGAGTTGGCTACCGGTTCACAGATCCAGGTGCCAGGTGTTCACTGTATCTGTGAAAACACACAGGGTTAAATTTACTTGGTATTGGTTGTATGGGACCACAGGTCCTGTGCAGAAATGCTATTGGGTTTCATTTTAAATGTATCTTTCCTTGACTATGACTATATTCAGAAAGCAGGTTACATTCCACAGTAACATGCTACAACATTCCACTTACATTCAGTTGGTTATGGATTATCAGATATTGCGCTGTGCAATGGAAAATGCTATTTGTTCTACACTGACTCAGATCCCACTTGGCATTCAAAACAGTGAGAAAGCAAAGTGGTTTGGAAAATATAATGCTAAATTATTCTGTTTGGAATCAGTTCATTCTTAATGGTTCCCTCTGCCCACAGTTCCACTCATTCCAGGAAATTAGCAAAAAGATGATTTTAGAGGACATGTATCTAATTGTCATGGGGCTTTTTATACTTACTTTTGGACAATTATTTACAGTAGAGATCCAGAATGAACCCCTCACAGCCTCCAAGTAATCTCCCCAGTTATGCCCCTCCGATCTTCACTTTGTCCATCTTTGGGAAATCAGCTGTAACTCCAGGTAATATCTGATTCAAGCTTTATCTTGGACGTGGCTCATTGTGGGATACATTTATCAACTCAGCAGTACTTCGCCACATCACCAAGCTGCACTTCAGCAGTTAACAGCAGAATGGTTGTGCTGGCTCCTTTAAGCATCGGAACTGTGTTTACAGCTACAACATGATGGCTGCATTGTATTGCCAAGCACCTATTGGGCTGGATGGAACATGGGGGCACACCGAGAAAGCCTGCCATTGTGTTTCTTTCATGCACCAAGAAGAAAATTGAGAAGCAGCACTGCTTTGCTGCTTGATCCACATTCCCCCTTGAAAAAGGAAATATTTGGCCTTTATAATGATGGCGCCCTGATGCTCTTCCTCATCTGTTCAACCTTACACAGTTCGGATCCCGGGAGATCTAGCTGTGCCCATCCACATTCAGACTCTGCCTGCAAAAGAGAGCACTGTCACAGAATGGCACACTATGTCAGGCATGGTCTGGGAAGCCACCATAAACTTTACTTTCAGCCATACGGAAAACTGCTTGACATTTGGCTACAAAGTGTCAAAAATAAACCCTGCAAAAAGAAACCCTAGCTCTCTGTGCATATGTCAATTTCAAGGGACCTTTCCCTTGTACAGTCTGTGGTGTAAGAGAAATGGGCTATGGCTACAAACAATGTTTGAAATCCAGTTGGGAGAGAAAACCGAATTTGAAAGGGAAATCCCAGAAGCATGCACCACGTGTCAAAATGTGCTTTTGCAAATGAGAAAGATGTCTGTTTTAAAGGTCTAATCTTGAAGAAGGCCCTGTCCTTGCCTAGAAATGTCAGGGGGTGTTGTGTGAAAACCTAGATGGCATATTTTGTTTCAACAGACATGATTCTGATGCAGAAAAATAAAATAACTAAGGTATTGGCTGCATTGTGGAACTAGCCAAACAGGTTTTCTGCTGGGGGGGGTTGCTAGCAACAGGAGAGGCCTTCCCTCCAAAAGAAGCCACAATAGATTCTGGGACACTTAACTGCTAAATGTGCCCTTGAAACTCTTAATAGACCAAGAAAAAGAAATATCACACGCTCGTCAGATTTATGTCTCTGCTTCAGCTTGAGACAATAGATTCTGGGACACCTTTGTGTGACTTCTGGAAGTGACAAAAATCATCCACTCAAACCAAGGAGCTCCAAAGAAAAACTCAATGACAACCCTGGGCTAAGCTGACATTTGCTGGTAGCCTGAAAATAAATGTCCCATTTGAAGGACAAAGGCCAGCCCCATTTGGCTCAAAAGACTAGTTTATTAATAAAACTTTGAGACTTTAACTCCATGATAGGACCATGCAGAAATGTAAAATGTTAACAGTTTAAATGTTATTTGAGTGGCTTCTAAAGAAGACGTGGTAGCCTTCGCTGGCATGTTGTGGACAGAAATGTTAGAGAATTGGATATTCTGAGGAAAGTGGATATGTTGCCACTTTGAAATTCAATACTTACATGCCTTATGATAATATAAACACATGTATAAAGGTATAGAATTTTAGGTAAAATAATTTCATTTAAAAACTGCAAAAAACTATTACACAGATAAAACAAAGTCCTAGAAATGTGAGAATTGGACTTCCATGCTCTGTGTGAAATATGTAAACTTCCTATGCAATTTTTCCAAAAGGCCTCGACTCTACAAATGTGTGATTTATGTTAAGGTTGTTTTTGGCAAAAAAGCATTGTGGGATGGCTTTACACCTCATAAAACACAACCCCCTGTAGAGGAGGTCCCAAATAAAGCTTGCACTCCAATCGTCCATTTTGAAGTACCAGGAATGTTCACACCAAAATATGTGACGTATGATGAGCAAGGGCTCTGGCCAGTGCCTATCAGAGGAACAGCACCTATTGAAGTACCAATACCAAGAAATCCATGGACAGTAAGGTATCCATTAAGAAAACCCCACCAACAAATGAAACGAAATGAAGATTGCATAAGTACACTCCCGGAAGAAACCAAAAAGGTCTTAATGGAAGACAAATGGTGATGTCACAGGAACCTGGACTGATTTACAGATAGAAGAGCTGACGATCGAGAATGATGCAAAAAGACGAAACGCCATGAATAAGGATATCGTGAACCTAAAATGAAAGGACAATGTCAAAATGCAAAGAAGTTTAAAGCTGTAAGCAAGATGAAGGCATTCAACCAGTTTACACTTCTAAATATGCTTGGAACCGCAAGAAAGCTAAGAAAACAGTGTGGCTTGCTATGCTTAGTAGAAGAATAGCGCGGCAAGCGCAATTATACATAATTTACCTCAAAACGAAGCACAGTATTATAAGTGTATTTCTACTTTGCACAAGAAGCAGAATCAATCCATGTTACTAAAGGCCAAATGAGAAAAGAACTGAGAACAGAATATCCTGCCTCTGAAAGGTCGGGATAAGAAGACGTAGGTAGGTGGCAAGCTAAATGAGAATCAAATACACAAATTGAGAGAAAAGAGACAAATTCACGGTTTAGGAATCACATGACCAGCTGAGCAAGAAGAAGCGAGGGTTCACACCTATGTTTGGCACCTGACCAGGCGGAGATATCAGAACTTTTCCAGACAGAAGATGCCGTCTGACACATAGACACTAAAGTGATGATTGATTGTAACCATAATCGGAGGAAGGCGGGGTAACTAAGGGGCACCCCACACCTGGCCAACTATTCTGCTTGATGCTAAGCGAAGTAGATAAATATGCATGGGGTTGGTGCCAACCCAATCACAGTGGATCAAATAATCTAGGGTCCTATAGCTAGTAGAACCAATGAGACGTCGTACTTTTAGTGACGTCTACAGTAGTCATGGTTGGAGGAAGGGCTTAGATGCCCATCTGAATGTGTTACCCAATCCCCTCAGTTCGTTACCATATACAGATATAGTACCTATAGTAAAGTTACCTTTTCCTAACCTATAGAATTGCATGTTAACTTTTGAGTGTTACACGTCAGTGATGATGATTTTTGGGTATAAATGTTACAACTTGTATGAAGTTTGTTGGAGTTTGCAGCGAGAAGGACAATCGCATCACTGCTGATATCCATGACTCCCCATTTTCTGTACTTGTCATTAAACTGACTCCCTTTGCCAAACCATTGAGTTGTTCTTATTTATTGGTGTTGGAGTAATGAATTTGCACCCCCATCCATTTCAAGGGTGCAGCTATCTCATCTAAACTACTTCTGAGCAAACCTCCGCTCTATTGCCGGCCGGGGGTCTCGAAGTACACATGGTAGCAGAGATTGATGGTTATCGATTATCGATTAGAATAAGACACCCATTGACCTTTGACATAAAGTAACTCTAGGTCTTTGGCAATATCACAAGTCCTTTGCCATTCGGCTGAGTAGACGGTGAAGCTCCCCATAGACACTGGTAGTGTAAGAAATAAAGCTGCAGGACAAGGTCGGAAGGGACCTGTGTTTCCCCATGTAAACCCTTCCCATTCCTACGGGCAGCTGAGCGAGAGAAAGGCTGAAGAAGCTGGTAACAAAGGCGGTGAACCTGAGGGTCCAGAGAGGAACCATGTGAACGGTGAGTGAAAAAGACTGAGTGTTTTGGCAAAAGTGCATGCTTTAGAACAAGTAAAGAGAAAAGGTAACGGAGGGAGGCGGGAAAACAAAATATAGCTATAAGTAGAGAAGAATGCATATATCTAAGGGGAAGGGAATAATTACTCAAGAGTAACTGAGAAGTAACTAAAGGAAGAAATACCGGGGAGGACACTCGAGAAGAGAGAGGTTACTGGGGAGGACACCCGAGAAGTGAGAGGATTCCTCTTATTCCTACGCTAATATAGCGGTGGAAGAAATGTCTCAAATAAAGGGGAACAAATAGACTACCTGTCAGGAACCAGGATTGGAAATGCTGGAGTCGCTGGAAGTTCAGACTTCGATGAACTTTCTAGTCCTCACCCAACATGGTGCCGGCGCCCATAAATCTAGGCCCCGACCACTACTCGGCGCGTTGTATCTGTGTTTGTTTTCATTCAACGCTCCGAGACCTGTGTACTTGTTCTTCCTTCCCGCACTGTTGATTCCTCCATAGCCCTCCTGTAGTAGCCTGTACTACATTAATATCCCTCTCTTTATACCTGTCCTCCTTAGTTCCGTACTTCTATTTTTTCCGCTTTCCTTAATTGCTCAGCTGTTGGTTTTCCTCCTCTCCTCCTGGCTACACTAGCTCGCCTACCGCTCTGTGTAGTTGGCGTTGGCTCCTCTTTCACGGAACCCTTCCGTACTCCTTGCTTACCTCCCTGTCCGCTCGACTTCCTGCCTCCTTCTTGCTGGCGGCCTCGGCGTCGCCTCTCTGCGCCGCGTTCAGCAGAGCTTAATCAGGTGTCCCCTTTTGCTTCTCCTCTTGTGTGTATAACCGTTAACTTACTTCCTTCTTGTTTTCTGCTCTCCGCTACTTTATTCATTCCTTGTTTTCCACCCCTTTCTTCGTTATTCCTCCTTCCTTACTTTTGTTGTTTTTCTTCCTTGCTCTCTCTTCTTCTTTTTATCCATTGTTATTAGTATCCTCTCTTCGGATTGTGTATTCCACGATTACTATTATCCCGGACATTGTACCTGAAGATCTGTGCCATCTCTTGAACTCATCATCTGAACCCATCTATGGACTTGGGTTTTTTCTGCCTTTGAGCTTTTTCCCTAGAACTGAGGCTGGCCCCCTGGTGTTCCCCTAGGGCAGGTCTTAACCTCTGCCAAGGTGGCCTCCGGAGGGGCCAGACCTTACCTACACGAAAAGAAGGTTCGAGCATCTGGAGTCAAAGGTTCAAGGACAAAGAGGAGACCCCAGAAGACCGAGACTGACCTTCAAGGATATACCTCAGGGGAGTCAGGTGAGGAGAAAGGGGAGGTAGACTCGGATCTTGACAGCATACAACGCCCAACACCTACCATGGCATCATTGGAACAATACCAAGAATTGGTGGCAGCTATGCAGAACCTTACGGCCGAAGTCCAGGCGCTGAGAACAGAGAATATCGCTCTCAGACAGCAGGTAGTCTTACATAGAGATGACCACTGCAATCTACCAGCTATACCCCTTTCTTTCGGCAAGTATGATGGTCATCCGGGAGGATTGAAGGACTTCCTGGACGCATGTAATGTGTATTTTGCCTTTCGAACCCATGCCTTTGAATCAGCGAAATCTAGTCGGATTTATAATAGCCAATCTCACAGGGAACGCACTAGCCTGGGCTACCCCACTGGTAGCCAGAAACAACCTCTCCTTGAATGACTATGATCATTTTGTAGCAAACTTCAAGGAAAAATTTGACAGACCCGAAGTATTCTACTCTTCTCTAGAAGCCATTTTGGATGTCATACAAGGGAATACAGACGTCCAAACGTACATATCCCGCTTGCAGAGATTGGCGGCCAAGGCAGACTGGCCAGACTCTGCTCAACAAACCATATTCAGAAGAGGACTTTGCGATGAAATCAAAGATGAGTTGGCACGTGTGGCCCGACCAGTATCCTGCCAAGATTTGATAACCTTGTCTCTACAGATAGAATTCCGTTTGACGGAATGGCGACAAGAAAGACGACGTATCAGAGGTACCCCCGCAATCTGTCAGTCTACCTAACCATTCTCCCACAACCAGGACAAATTTCACTCCTGAAGAACCCATGCAAATAGGGCCGAGGGCCTCTCACTCCTGAGGAACGCAAACGTAGAAGGGAAGCCTGATTATGTATGTATTGCGGTTCCTCTAAACACTTATTAAGAAACTGTCCGGAAGTGCCTCCTAGGCGGAAGGAAAACTTCAGCCCCCGATCTACTGCAAGGGAATTTTCGGGGGAAGTGCCAAGTACCCTTGCAACCACTCAAGAACCATGAACAACCCTGAGGAGAACAGTCTGATGGTGTTCCGAGTCAGATTGTGGCTATCCGACTCCGGTTCCACCAAAGTGCTTGCCATGTTAGAGTGTGGAGCAGCCGGGAACTTTATGGACTCCAACTGGGCACGGGAACCTCATGTATCCACTAAACCTAAGGTTACTCCGATTCCGGTGTGGAAGGTGTGGATGGCAGGCCTTTGTCCTCCGGACCAATTACCAGAGAGACGATACCCTTAAGGATGGAGCTGAGTCATCATTCAGAATATTTGGTATTCGATCAGATCAGAGCTGCACACTTTCCTGTGGTCATTGGAATCCCTTGATTAAGAAAGCACAATCCTCACATAGACTGGAAGGCCAATAAAGTGAGTTTTAATTCACTCTTTTGCAAGTCGACCTGTATGAACCAGTCTGTATTCTCCGCATACGAAGAAGTGACGTCGGGTCCAGCCGTAGGTCTGGCTCTAATCGCCTCGGTTCCAACACAGTATCAGGAGTTTTCCGAGGTGTTTTTGGACATTCAACCCCGAAAATTGCCTCCCCACAGACCAGAAGACTGTGGGATTGACCTTGTTCCTGACGGTGTGGTTCCATTCGGGCGGATGTACCCTTTGTCTCTCCCTGAAAGGAAAGTCCTGAGAAACTATCTGGACTCCAATCTACAGAATGGGCTCATCCAGGAGTCAAGATCCGCTTGTGGAGCCTCATTGTTCTTCATTCCGAAGAAGGATAACGCTGACTTACGCCCATGCATCGACTATAGAGGGCTAAGTAAGGTGACGATTAGGGACAGGTATCCCATGCCATTGATCCGAGACATCTCACATCTCTAGCTCTGACTACTCCATCTCTCATTCACCTACTTCTAACAAACAAAGCCGACAAGTTAACCATGCCTCCCCAAACACCTATCCACTTCGCCTCTCTTCCTCTGAGATGCAACTTCTCTACTCTTCCTTACCGCATCAACTGAACATTGCACTCTGGAATGCTCAGTCTGTATGCAACAAAAGGTCTTTTATCACTGACTACTTTCATGCCAGCTCCCCTACCCTAGACCACCTGGCTAGTACGGAAACCTGGATTTTTCCATCTGCCACCACCACTGTGGCAGCCCTACACGACTCCAAACTATTGTTCATTCACTCACCGCATCTGACTGGCAAAGGTGGAAGCATCAGACACCTACTCTCTTCCTTCCTCAATGTCTCACAGATCTCCAATATCAAGTCCTCTCCTACCTCCTTTGAATTCACCATCCCTATTATTGCTCTGCCTCACAATGTTCACATTGTCTTTATATATCGCCCTCCTGGTCTCACTCGGGAAAATCCTTAATTCTCTTTTCACTTAACATCACCTCATTCTCTTAGGTGACTTTAACCTTCTCTCTCCAACCACTTCTCAGAAATCTGAACTTCAGACTTTTCTTAGTGACCAAGCACTCCACTCAATTCACAACCTAACTATCCACATCGGGGGTAAGTAACTCTTTGGCTCTCTTATTCAGTCAGTGAAGCTTTATTCCAATATATAAAATATCATAACAATAACATCAAATCACAGTTTAAAATAGGCTCACCCAAATATAGGAATATATAGAACAGGTGGTGGTACCAGAATCAAGAGAGCAACTGAAGGATAAGGCAAGAGGTATCACATTAAATCATCAATTTCTTTTTATTATAAATTGAAGTAAAAAAGTCATTTTATACATCTTTAATTAATTCATTTTTATAAAAAAAACATCCTAAATCACATGCATTCATACATTCCCCCAAATATAGGAGCCAAAATAAAATGACAATTAAATTGGGCAGTTAGCAAATATAGCTGCCTGAACATCTCAGCATAGACATATAATAACTGATATAACCTAGGATAATTATAAAATACTTCAAAATGAATAGCAGCATGATCATGTCAAAGCAGTATATACATTAATTAGCATGTTCAAGGTAATTGCCTATTCAACTTGTTCTGCTTTATACACCAAGCCCATATCAAGTACTTGGAAGTTGAATAGAGTGCAAGCGCATCATTAGTGCAATAACATAGGACAATTGGATCCGCTGTGCTATGAACTTGTCTCTAGCTGAATAATGGTCTCATGAATATGTGTCTTGGCATTAGGTAGTGAGTACAAATCAGGACAAAATGGATAAGAACTTCAGTTATTTCAGTGCAAAATGGACATTCTGCTGTGACATTAGTGTTCTAACTTTTGCAGAGGCTGGCTAGTGGTACGCTCCCCATTCGAAGTTTGAGATGCAATGCTCTTTCATATTTAGGGTTGACATAATTGAGGTATGCCTCATAACCTAATACATGCCTATGGTCCCAGTATCTTGACAGCAAGGTCGATTGGCCAATATTACTAAAAATGTCCTGCTCTGCCTTAGCGTCATAGGCATTTTTAATGACCATCTTGCTCATGCTAGTCATGTCTGCGCTCATCCAAATCTCACTCAGCCCTATGGCACTGTGTTTGCTTCTTATGTGGGCAAACAATGGAAGTGGCCTGCCGACTGCCTGGGGAAAATAGTCAGCCAGTGCTAGTTTGTACTTACTCAGCTGCTCACTTGACCACAGACTTACCCAGTGAAAGACTGGCCTTGCTTGGCAGATCAACTCTATGCATTGCAATCCAATCGCCAGGAATACCAGTTGATTGGGTGTACTAAATGGCAAACCAAGGATGTTTATTTTCTATAACTGAAATGGTTGTACACCCAATGTTCCCTCATACATCTGCACCAACCATTGCTGCTTTTGTTGCTTGAGCATAAAGGCCTCAAGTGACATCCACACTGCCCCATTCCTATGTTCACTGGTAAACCTTGCAAGTGCTTGAGTTTACCTCCCTAATGTGATAAGAACTGGTATCTTATCTTTTGCTAGGATCGGGGCATTCACTTGAAGAGCCAGTAATTCCTCAATCACCTTATTTATGAAAATAGAGAATAGTTTGTGTGCCAAAATATCCCCCTGGTGTACTCCCATCTCTATTCCTATTCCTATTGATGGAGTAGTTCTGCCATCCATGCCCCATCTTGCAACTGCTGCATTACCCGACTAACGGTTTTCAATAGCCTTTAATAATGAGACCGAGATATTTAGACCAAGAAGAATATCCCACAATGTAACCCCTGGTACTGAATGAATTGTTATCCATAGGTAGATGAAAACAGCATATATGCTCATCTTCCAAAGACTGCATATTTGCCACAAATAAATGTAAGATGCAGACTCTGGTCCACCGTACTTAGTCTGCTGCAGAAACCTTCCTGAAGATGATTCATGACCTAATTTTCCCCGGTCCATGTTTCAAGATGTTCTAGGATTGCACGTACATATGTCTACCCACCTGCATCTAAAAAAGAGATGGGGCTGCATATCACTGCAGCCTTTAAATACAGGCACCAATTCGGCATGGGTCCAGCAGACAGGTACCACGTTATGCCTAAGGGTCATGTTGAATAATTCTGTTAGATTTGGATCCAGATTTCCGGCTCCTAGGTATAAAGGTCCACAGGCACCGTCTTCAAACCGGGCACCTTCCCCAATTTCTGGCTTCTAAGAGCATGTCCAACTTCCTCACTAGATAGTACCAATGGGGTAGAATTGTGATATCAAGTGTCCATATCACAATTAGAGTCTAATCTAAAATACCCTAGTTTCTTGAAAGAAATTGGTGAAATGGTCAACTCAAGTTGCCTATGGTATGCAGCCCTGAAAATTGTTACACTCCATTGGGTGTCAAACTCCCATAGCCCAGATTCCCAAAAAAACTCCTGAGTCAACAGCTGACAGGAGAGAACTCCAGATCTCTGCCAACCCAGGCTACTTATACTGCTTTTTAAGATGATACAATCATTTTTTCCTAGCCTAACAGAGTGCCAAAACACGCTCTCCATGAGCTTGTTTGGCCTGTATTTTCAACAGTTTCTACAGTCGTCTACAGTCATCATTACACAAGGGTGCCCTGCCCTGTGATTGATTACAGACCACTTTATGAGGTTTCATGAAAAAAGCCAGTGGAATCTTAGTTATTCCCTCATGGATGTCTAATATCTCACCAGTGTCCTCCAAGCTGGAGGTAGGAAAACTCTCCAATAATGGTAAGATACTGGTGTATGTCATCGGTAACACTTTGTCCAGATCTAGCCACGCCCACTTAATGGTGAGCCTAGCATGACATGTTATAGATAGTGCTACAGAACTCGTATTCACCCCACCTCTCTCTGAGCCACTAATACTACTGTCAGTCCATCCCTATCGGATCACTCCACTGTTTTTCAACCATCTCCATTCCACCCTCTGACCACCCCTCACCACTTGCCTCACCTATTACTAAAATAATGCAGACCTTCTGGCATTCTTCAATTTCTCTCTGACCTACAGTTCTCAATCTCCTCCTTCACACCTAATGCCTCTTCCACCACTATTACATTTACCAGCTTCAAAATCCCTACTATGTGACTCATTCTTCTCTCACTTCCCACTGTTAACGTTCACCCCTAAGTCTCAGCATCCTCAAACATGGGTCACGCCATGCATATGGCTCTCCACACAGACATGTGTCAGCTGCTGCAAAAATGGAGGTGTATCCACTCGCATGAGGACCTGCAGCTCTACCTCTCTGATCTAAACTCTCTCAAGTCCTCTAATGATAGAGCAAAAAGGGAATTCTACCTCACACTCATTGACTCTCACTCCAACCATCCTCTCCAGCTGCAGGACATCATAAACTCACTCTTCACTCCTCCTAATCCTTTACCAATCTCCACTTGCACAGCTAATTACTGAGCAGAATACTTTCCTGCACACATTTCCAAAATTGAGACTCTCTCCTGACCTTCATCACACTGTCTCCTCCTACATTCTATACTCCACCTACTCTACCATCATCCTCTGCCTCTATCGGCCACTTTAGTCACACTAATACTGAAGAGCTCCACTGATGAAGGCTAACCCCTTTTGTGCCCCATAAGACCCTCTTGATCCCCACCTAGTCAAGTCTATTGCCCCTTTACGGGCTTCGCACCTTGCTTAACACTTAAAACTGCCCTTTTACTCCCCTTGATTTCCCTCTATTTTCGAAATGGCCATGGTCATCCCTCTCCTAAAAAAGCAAGAAGCTGACCTACACTGCAGACTAACCTTCACTCTGTATCTCTCCTTCACACTAGTCTAGAGTGCTTGAAAGGGTTGTGTTCAACCATCTTACAAATTTCTTAGACAGCCACAAGATTTGACACCCCCAACAAGCATGTTTCCGCTGCTGTAGCGCTAGAGAAACTGTTCCCATTAATGTATCCGACTTCATTGCATCTGCTAAGCACGCCAACCTACCTCTATTCTAATTCTCCTTGATCTGTCCACTGCTTTGACACTGGCGAACACTCTGATGTACTTAAAACTCTCTCTCTTCTTAGGATTTGCGATCGTGCTCTTGCCTGGAATGTCTCGTACCTGGCACCTCACCAATTCTCTGTCTCCTGCAGCAACAACACCTCTCAAATCAGTCCTCTAACTGTGGGTGATCCACAAGGCTCTGTCTCTGGTCCACTGTTCCTTACTCTCTACACCTCTGCTCTTGAGGCACCAATCTCCACCTTTGGTTTCTCATACCAACCCTTCACAGATGACACTCAAATCTTCTTCTCTTTTCCTGAACTCTCCCCTGATCTCTCTATCAAAATATCCAACTGGTTCTGCCAAATACTTTCTCTCATCTTTTCCCTTGCCTATCCAGTTCCCACCTGACACTCTCCCATACTTTTCTTTATCTAAAAACCTCAACGTTATCTATGCCCCTTCTCACATCTTCTCTACTTTCATCTCCAAAACTACAACAGTGGCTTGCGTGAACCTCCTAACATCATGCATCTCCTTCATGTCTACACTGCCAATCATCTCTTAACTACTCTTGTCTTCTCTAAACTGGACAACTGTGCAAGCATCTTCTTTGGTCACCCCAGTTATGCTTTCTGTCCTCTTGGCAAGATCATTAACCTGTATTTATTTATTTATTGTGCATTTCTAAGGTGCTTATACATCAAGTAAATTGTGTTTCAAAGCACCCACAGGGCATCAGGGAGTGAATATGGGAATTAAATGCAAATATAACAATGAAATATAGAGGCATCCCTACTTGGCCTTGTGAGCATTCAGAACGTGCACGTGCAGAGAGAGGGAAGGGATGAAGGAGTGGGGGTTAAGTGCTTGGAGTACTACAGGTGAAGTGCTATTGAGTAGGCAGCTGTTAAGTGACTTGGTGAGGGTGGTCAACTGCCAATAAATAAGTAGGTGCCTGCAGGCTTGTGGTGGCACAGGCCAGTGGGTGGCAAGGCAAGTGCTGGATCGGGCAGAAGCTGAAGGCCATTGGGTGTGAGAGGACAGGAACTAGGTTGACACATAAGGTGCCCTGGTCACCAATCTCAGCAACTGTGGGGTGAGCAGAGGTAGGAGGGAGGGTAGGTGAGGTCAAAAGGAAGGTCTTAAGGACCTTCTGGAATTTGAGGCGATCTGGCTCAAGGCAAAGATGAAGGGGGAGAATGTTCCATAGGTGAGATTCTGCTGAGGAAAGAGATCGGCCACCAGCTGGCTGTTCAGCGAAGCACTTCACACACAGAGAGTTGGTGCCGGAGGAACGTAAAGATCTGGAGGGAGAGTATTTAGTGAGAGCCAGTTGTAGATAGCATGGTCCCCGGCCCCAGGCAGCCTTATGGATGATGCAGAGGGATTTTAATTTGATCCTTGCAGCAACAGGCAGCCAGTGGAGATATTTTAGGGATGGAGAGATGCGGTCCCTGGGCTTGAGGCAAAGGATACGTCTTTCAGCCCTGTTCTGGATTAGCTGGAGGGGTAGTAGAGAAGAAGAGGGTAGATTAAAGAAGAGGCTATTGCAGTAGCCTAGCCTAGAGAGAACCAGAGCTCTAAAGACAGTGAGCTTCTGGGGGAAAGTGAGGAAAGGAAGTATTCCTTTGAAGGGGTGGAGTTGAAAGTGGGCCTTCTTGGCAAGATCCTGAATGTGAGGGAAGGAAGATAGAGAGGCGTCGAAGATGACTCTAAGGTTTTTGGATTCAGATACAGGAGAAGGGGGTGAGCCCATAGAAGGTGGCCAGGGTGAGGGGAAGAAAGAGAGAGCAGGAGTCCCAATTGGAAGGATCTTAGCCGTTCTGCCATTGAGGCACAGATCATTGGAGGTATTCCAGGACTGGGTGGCAGATAGGCAGTCAAGAATTACGGATGAAGTAAGGAGAGGATCAGAGGGAAGTTTGAAGAAAAGTTGTGTGTCATCTTCATAACACTTGGAGTTAGGGTAGAAGGTGGAAATGAGGTGTGCAAGTTGTAAGGAAGACATGGTAGCAACAGTAAGACAGGCACAAGTGACCACAGTTCAAGTGTCTATTGAACTTCAAAAAGGGATTGTAAAATGCCCATCTAATCCTAAATCTACAGATGGGAACAAGCTATGACCATCAAATAATAATAACGCAGTGTTGTAGTGTCTTGTCAAAATAAAAGGGCCTATTTAAATAAACCTATTGCCAATCCCTACATCTAAATACAAATAGTGTGAGAAATAATGTTATGAAAAAGAAAGAAGTGTTCACAAAATTATACGTTGGCCTACCTTCCTCACATTTTCAGCACAGGACAAGACAGTAGATTCGAGCTTGGCACAGTCTCAGGCTTCGCCAGCACGAGGATAATGTTCAATCATTAGCATCAGGGCCTTCTGTGCTAAAGTCTCTTTTTCTTTCAAAGTATCTTTATTCATAGGGCCTGATGCAACAGCCAGACTCATATCCTTTCACCACAATGTTTGCAGAGTATTTATGCATCTAATTCCATGTAGGGTATTCTTTCTCGGGTGACTCACTGTTCACCTCGGATCCCCCTCAGTCGTGCTCAGATCCTGCTCGGTTGGGCTCAGATCTTGGATCCCCCCGGTTGTGCTCAGATGTCAGATCTTCCTTGTAAGGCTTAGATTCCTTTTAACACAATGTTCATAACTTTACTAAAACTTGCTTTAACCTAAAGATTTTAGCTGATCTCCCTCCACTGGGCTCGTATTAACCTTCCATGTGATTTCATCAACTATCAAAGAATTTCGAATGTACACAAGGTTTTTGCTTGACCCATTGCAGGACCACTTCGATGTCACAATTCTTTATCACTCTTCACATTTGCCAACTTTGAGTTGGATACCTAAAAGAGACTTTTGAATGAGAATTAATGTGGTGCCGGACCACTCTGTGTATGGTATTGTATCTTGCCTTCAAAGTTCAGTCTCTCATCTGCTGGTTAATTGTGTTCGCGTCGCTTGCCACATGCGCTTTATACACTGTTCTCTTCACTTTTCATTAAACAATGCTGCCCCTTGCAACCTTGGCTTCAAAAGAGACAGGTCTGGCATCAGTCTCCCCGACTCACTGGCTGTGCTGACTTCACTGGTGCTGCTTTGTTGTAGAAGCCAAGGACAGTACCACGGCGGCACACGATTCTACCTGCCTCGACTATTGATGCAGGAAGCCCCGGGCACCTTTGACACACAATGCAGCATCAGCCTCGATTCCTGGTCTTATATTTCCTATTCTCGAAGGTTCCTGAAAGTAACAGTCTTTCGTTGAATAGGTCAAGGTCACTTCCCTCCTTGCAATCCTCTTCCATTTTGCCGTCTTTCGCCTTGTAGTAAACTGCCATCTTGAAAGCGCTGCTGCCTCATGTGCTTTGCCTTGCTCAGAGTGTGCTTTCGTGCTCCACCTTTTATCCGTGTGGGGAAGTGTGATGGAAGTCAAGTGTATGTAATGGTGAGGGATTGCCTGACCCTGCCTGACCACTGAATTGGGACATGTCAGGTATACAGCTTGAGTGTTTGTTACGCTCACCTGGTATACACAGGGATGGCACCCAGCTGGTTTACTCGCTGGTATGCTTCTCAGCTTTGCCCTGATGTGGTCTGCGGGGAAGGTTCTGCCTGAAAATACAGGAGGACTGTGTTCAAGACTGACCGACTGGGGTAAGTATCCTCCCTCCACCCATGTTTGCTTTCAGTCCCTCTGGCGCCCTCGCCTCACCTTGTGGTAGAATTAGGCATGCTCTCCGTCCTGCCTTCTTTGCAGGGGCGCGTTGTCTTTCATGAGCGAGTGAGGTCCAGTTACTTCACTGATGCCGGCTCGTTTGATATTGTTCAGGTAGGTCTTATTGCTGTTCTTCAGTTGTGTTGCTATGCTGCATGCCTTTCTTTGTTTAAAATGTCTCTTTTTTCTCCCTTAGGTATGCAGAGCTTCAGCGCAGCGAACTGGCTTGGTTGAGCCCTGCTGGTAAATGATGGCGCATTAAGAGCGCTATGATGCGGTAAGTAAGCGCTATGCACAGCGCTGCAAACTCTTGCCTTTGCTAACCTGTGTTTTCCTTCCTTGTAGGTCGCAGTGTTCTTCAGCGCGAGTGGAATGTCGGGAGTGGTGCCAGCCGAGAGGCGACCAGCCAGGTAAACCTTTTGAGCAGTTCGTAATTTGTAAATGTCTCTACTGCTTTCTTTAATGTTGCCTCTATCTTCCTCTTTGAGGTCGTTCTGTCCTGGAGGCGTGCAGATTCGAGGAAGCTGTTCTCAGTAGCTGCAAGTGCTTAAAGATGAGGACTGCAGGTAAGATGCTGTTGCTAATGATGTTCCTTTTGTCTCCTTGCGGTTCTGCTTCTCCGAGGTTCGAGGAAATAGCTGGACACGGTGAGCATCACGTTGCAAGCTGCAAAGTAACACAAAGCATGTTCTGCAGTCAGGGTGTGGTTTATATAGCCCAGGTAAAGTACTACCAGGGAAAGTAGTTCCAGGCCTGCCACACCCAAAACACTAGACCACATAGCTTGGTTCATAGGAACCAAGTTATGTGTATGTCTCCATGTTGGCTGACAATACAATAAAGTAGTTCCCAAGCACATTGTTCTTCATGGTGTATGAGCCTGGCACCAAAGGCACCAGGACTGGTCCCATGAGGGCTTTTGAAGAGGATGCCAAGCACTAGAGGCCCGAATCCTGACTCCACCTGGCCAATGTGTTTGCCAGAGGGGGTTTTGGGCGAGGGTCATGACAGTGTTAGTCCGCTTTCTCTCATAGTGAGTTGTCCATGAGAAAGTGTTTGTGTTGGGAAACTGGAGCGGATGAGTTCCTAAGCATTCCACTTCCACTCCCCGAGGACCCCTAACCCAGGTGATCCTTCCGCACTGGTCCACCCCAGGAACTGGGTCCAAAAGCAATGGCTGTGTCCTGGCCACCTGGATGACAGATCCCCGGGTACTGGCGGGTGAACACCTTCAGGTTTCTCACAAAGCCGAGCAAGATAGGTGTTAAAGAGCCAGGGAGAAAGGTTGGAGCCCTGGGATGGCTTGAGTTTTTGCTGTGAAGTGTATGGCCAGTGTGTTGCAAAGGGGCCTGGGAGGGCAGAGGTGAGGAGGAGACTGTGGAAGGGATGCCTAGTTCCTTGCAGATTTTAAAGAGTTCAGCCATGTTGTTGGATTCACCCGAGGTGAGAGCCTGGATGTGGGCCCTTTTCTTGGACCAGATGAAGAGTCGCTATTGCCTTTGGAGCAGGTGATAGTCCAGTTTGTCCGAGGGTGAGCCTGAGGTCTGACACTTACATTCATCACCTCTACATTTGCGTTTCAGGGCTGCAATTTTGGAGTTGTACCAGGTGTTACGCTTGGAGGCATTTTTCAGGTAGCTCCTCATTACTGGGCAAGAATGTCAAGAGTATTAGTGATGGCAAGATGGAGGTTTCTGAGAGCAGAGTCAGAGGTAGGGTCTGTCGTGGGGTGGGGTGGTGAAGGTAGATGCAAAGGCAGATGCTGACACTTATTTCATCAGATGGATGTTCGTCAATGAGGTTGGCAGGGCTGGGGGAGATGCAGTCAGATTGCTAAGAGGACCCAGGTGAGAGGAGAGGAGAGGAGAGAATGATCGGACCAGGAGAGTGGGGTGACAAGTATGGGTAGAGCAAAAGATCAGTGTGAATAAAGGTATTAAGAGTGTGTCCAGCCGAATGGGTAGGACCAGAAGGGAGAATGGAGAGAGAGAGCGAGTGCAGAGGTCACAGAAGAGAGTTGATGCTGTGATTGAGGAGTCAAGGTGGATGTTGAAGTCACCCAGGAGAAGGAGGTTAGAGGTGGATGTGAGGAGAGAGGAGGAGAAATCAGCCCATTCAGAAATAAACAGGGTGGTAGAGCCAGGTGGCCTGTAGATAGTGGCAATGGTGAGGGAGGAGGTGGGTGAGATGAGCAGCTTGCAAATCAGGTGCTCGAAGGAAGACTAAGGCAGGGTGGGTATAAGGGAAGAAGGCACCACTCTGGGAAGATCAGAGCAAGTCCAACACCAGCACGGTTAGGGCGAGGCTTGGAGATGATCTTATAGCCATCAGGGAGAAGGGAGACCAAAACAGTGACTGAGCTGGCATTGAACCACGTCTCAGTGAGAGTTGCTACCTGGACTCTCTTTGAACACCCTCACTTCACACCTGCATCCCCATACCATCACAGGCTGGATTGCTGACAATGCAAAACAGGGCCAGATTTAAATGCCTTCTAGTTCACTAATCTATCCAGATAACATATTTATTCTCCTCATTCCAACTCTACAAGCCTTCTCATAATCTCCAATCTGTCTCCTCAGCTACCCTTGTGGCACCTCAAACTCCCTTGCTTCCTCTCACTTCCACTCCTTCTCACTTCTCGCTGCACATGCATGCAATTCTCTTCCCCTTGACATCCAAGAAACAGTCCATATGGATTTGTTCAAAGCCAAATTGAAAGTCTACCTCCTCGTCTGCTTGTTACCCTCTTAAACTATGTCTCATCTGCTTTCTAGCTAACATTTTTCCCTTGCCTCTAGCCTGTCTCCATCCCTAAATTTCTCTACCTCTGCTCTAGAAATTCATCCATGATGATCTCATCCCTAACACAGCTGGGAATACCACCTACCTGCACTTAAAAATGTCTAATGTTGGTTGTCCTAAATATATGTATGTCCATCCTTGTATTGTTCCTGGTGACTGTTCCATTTCCTCCTCTTCACAACCTGATCAGAATGTCATTCAAATTCACCCCATTATAAGAAGCTGACTACTGCCCATCAAATCTGATTTCTTATTTAGTGTACACTATTTTGTGATCAAAAGAGCATTGTTCCTCCCTGTGTAAAAATAAATAAATACAAATAAACTTTAGACTCTGTCTAGTCATCAGTCATTTTGACATGATTTCTCTTGGGACAGACATTATTTTGAGCACTGGAGCATTCTCAAATGGGCATTTGTTTGGCACTATCATGCTGCTCCTGATTGTGGTCAATATAATTAGATGCAATTAGATGCAAGTGTCACTATATATTATGCAGCACAAGCAAGTCAGGGACCTTTTTCCCCTGCAATGAGTGTGCGCACAATAAAAGCAATTTTTATTTTTACAATCCCAATTCTTTTTAAGGAGGCCTCCAAACGGTCTCGCACCCAACCTTCACAAGCACCCCATTTCACAGTAAACCAGGAACCAGGCCGGTGGCTTATCAATGAATATGTATTAACTTGTGATTTTAATAGAACAATTGAATGAACAGTTACAAGAACCACCGAGGTGCGGTCAGACAGACTTCAGAGTATCCTTGGACAATTAGCACCTCCAGACAGCTCAAACATTAACACCAGGTTAAACTCAGATTTTTAATATGATTTTCAGAAATATTATGAGGCAGGTTTTCACTTTATTTGGACATTGCTATGGGGTAACACACAACGGTTCTTTGTACTGCTTAGACAAGACAAAAATAGGACTTCAGAACAGACTAGCTAGCCCACCAAAGGAAATTAAGTTTTAATACATGCAACACATGAAGAAAAAATAAAAAGGAATGCCATTGTACATCAGTGACCAGAATACAGTAGGGGAAGAGGGACAGACCTGGGAAAACAGATTTAAACAGGTTAAATTAAATTTCCAGGAGAACGAAAATGTATATGACACTCGTTTTCTAAGGCTGTGAATAGCAGGCTAGCTCTAGGCAATGAAAAATGAAGAACATGCAATTCAAAATCCACGCTCAGAATATGGTAGGGGAAGGGGGATAGACTAAGAAAAAAGATTTTTCAAAGGTTAAGCAACATTTTTAGAAAAACAAAAATAAAAATTACACTCGTTTTTAGCTGAGCCTGCAAATGACAGACACACTTTAACAATGGGGAAGGCACATAGGAAAAATGGTTTTCAGTTTCAATGACAGAGGCACACAACAGGTAGACTTTGGGCAAAGGGATTACTCACACTAACAAAATCGGTTTGGGTTTAAAATGACAGATGCAGATAGAACTTCAATTTCAAAACACCATTTAAACGCACAGACACGTTTGTTTTTGTCTCGCAGTGACTTTAATTGTTTGGAGAATACTTTATACTTATAAAGAGTCGTAAGACACTGGGAAGGAACAGTTCATTTTGAATGCCAACTATTCCAACCCCGTGAAATAATGTGTACATTAATTGATTTACCGAGACCAAAATATACTAGGAATCTACACAAACACTGGGATTCTTTCAATGGGAAAGCAATGCACAGGCAAATAACAGATTTTAAATGGAAACAATTACTATAATGCACAGACAAGTGAAATATATTTCAATGGGAAAGTGACTGAATTACACCAACACAAAGAAGAAAGGGGATTTTTACAAAGGGGGAATCTCTATGGCAATGCTGAAGAATATAGGGCTAATGTAATCTATTGCTGGGGATGTCTATACTTACAAGAGCAAAGGGCTTTTATTAATCAAGGGGCACCAGGGCTTCTCTGCAGGGACAATGAAGGGGTCAGTCAACGCCTCTCTCTGTCCTCCAAAAAGGTACTATTCCAGCTCCTGGCTTTACTCCCAGATTAGTCCCAATTCTGAAAGGATAGGTCAAGATTTTGGCGGCTGTACACCTCAAGATTTTTAGGGAGAGAGTCCTTGTTTGAGGCGGAGTAACCCATTTATAAGGCAAATTACATCACTGATTTGTCATTTTTCTCACAAAGCTGATAGAATAATGGTCAAAGGTCCCCTACCATCTGCCAGCCGATAGGTCCACAGACAATGGGAGTGTTCTGGGAAGCCAAGGGAGGATACCCCATCAATCATCTGACTGAGACAGGGGGTTGGATCTGGACTGTGCACATGGAAATCTCACATTATGGTAAATTCCCTTTCTCATCATGTTATGCCAAAAGTAGAATCTGCCTGTTGCACAAGAACCGTTCAAGAATCTGCACATGGATGAGGAAAACGAGACACCGTCTATTATTCTATAAATGCGTGCACATGGGGCAATCAATGTGCCAATAATATATTGAATTTGATTTTAAAGATGACAGGTTGGATGCTGTAATACAAATATGGAGCTAAATAAATAGGGTGATAACACATGCTCATTGGTATATCATCATACTGAATTGGGCAACCACTGTACTATTAATCCACCTTGCATGAGCAAGTGACGTCATGCATCGCAAAGGAATAACACACTTTAATATGGCCGAACAAGAACATGTGACGTCACACACACATTGTTCGATGTCACACTGTAAGCACAAATAAATGCCGGTTTCAAAATGAATGGTGTGCACGGGGAAAAGAACACTGAAAGCCACTGGAACTATGCCCTTCAGTAACAAGGGTGCACTTTAAGGTAAGGATATGACTTTTCTTATGGGAATAATGCCATATTATACTTATTAGAAGACACTAAGGTTAGAATATAAATAGATTACTGGTAGTGTAACTCTCTTGATAATTAAGAGGGAACCACCGAATAGGTTTTAAAGAGGAGCATTTTCTAATGGAGGACTGAGAGAGCTGACTCCCAGGGAGCACAACACATTTTGGATATTGACAGTGGTCAGACACAATGAGAATAAACCCACAATATATACAATATTTGATAATGTATCTCAAAGGTGCTCCAAACACTCAAAAAATTGTAAGAGCCAGTGAATGCGTCACAATTTGTATCTTAGGTACACGTAGACATTTGTTTAACAATCATGCATGCCCATTCACTCAAAGCCCATATGTGACACGTGTTTCTGAAATTAAAAGTAATGAGTCAAAGTGCAATAACCCAGTAGGCCACGATTAAGTGGATTACTATTATGACAAGAACTTGTGGGGGTTCTGACCCCAGGAGACACACGGTGAAGGATGACACCCTGCCCCACCGATTAATGAACGTCTTTGGTGTGTTTCATGCTGCAGGTCACCTTGTTACCACTTCTGAGTCCTTAACTGTCAGGAAGATAAAGAAATGTTATATAGAAATGTTAGGCATTGGGTCTCTGGTCGATTTGCAATGGTATTTTCAAGATCACCCAATGGTTTCATCAACAGGTGTCTGAAATTAGGGCATTATTTGGGGGTCGATGAGGAAAGCAATTACTACGCTTGGCACTGCCTAGGTATCCCTGTCACTGCTCCTACTACATCTGATCTAGAAAACAGTGCTAGCAGAAGCAGGTGGTCTCCATTATAAACTTCAAAAGAGTGGGCGTTTACTTTCAATGCTGCATGAACTGTAGGTGGAGGACTTGCCAACCTGCCTTGGTAGTCGTTACAAAAAAAATGTGAAGGAAGTCTAATTTTTCATCAACCCAGAATCTCTCTATTTTCCTTTGTATGTGTACTGCAAGGTGTTTATCCATGCGTGGTATGCAACAATTCCAAGTGCACACCTAAGCATAATATGCTAAAAGTTGTTTTACTAATCAATAAGGGGCCAATGATACAGATAAAGGGGATAATCTGTGAGGAAAATTGGTAGTTGGCATGCCATTCTGCGTGCAAATCCCTGTTTGCTGATTTATGGCTTTCTGGGACTTGCGTGCACTTCACACAAGTCTGGCACGCCTCTGCGAGCAGTCGAGAGCCTTGCGTGAGACCCTCGCAGAGTGTGGGTTGGGTCTACGCAGAGTCCAAAATAGGAGGCATAACATGCAACATGAGAAAGAACAAGGGAAAATGTGGGTATGCTGAGGGACGATCTGCCGCGACGAGATCGCACGCCTACAAATCACATTCACAGATCTCACTGCGCAACCTCACATCAAGGAATTGACCACACAACGCTCCTGATCATACCACCACCCGAAGGCAGGCGTACAGACACCTGCGCATAGGAATTACTGTGCAGAGGTAAGATCACATGTTGGATTTAGGGGTGCGTGCACTCAGTCGGTGTTCCGATCACACTTAGGGGTGCGCCTAAGCAGTGTAGCAGGGTTCCGGCACGGTTTATGGGGTTCGCACACAGATTGACCGTGAAATGACCCGAGTTACGGAACATGGTGCGCATGTTGTCGGGGTGCTGTGGACAGTTACGGGAGACCCTATGCAGTGTCAGTGGGGTGTTGGTTTAGTTATGTGGGTTCCCACGCAGGATTATTGGGGTTCATGTGTTCGTGCCTGAGGACCGTGCATAGTTAGGGATTAGTGGTTACATTTTATTTGCAGGGAGCGTGTGCGCGGCTTTCCGGCGCATAGGGGTACTTAGCGGGAAGATTCCATGAATATGCTGAGCGTGCACAGGTGCCTCATGCGCGAGGGGGGACGCAAAGTTCTTTTCACCACTCAGACTTTGCGCGGTCTTTGCACACTTTTTTATGAATCGGGCCCTAAATCTTCAATTGGCTCCTTACAGACTCATTTCACCGGTTCAAGTGTAAATTTACACTCGATGTGCCATTTCTTTCATGCAAAACATATCATTTTATTACGTTTTTTAAGGCATTAATAAAAGTGAAACAATAAAACTAAAACTGAAACAATACATGTTTGCATAAGGGTTTTTTTTGCAAATTGCTGCCCTAATGTTACCATCGTGCAGAATAGCAATTGCACCAGTGAAACGTTTCTGTAATAAGCCTCAATATGCATGTTAAATGTGGTTATTTCGCAGGAGCCAATCAGGAAAAGGCACTTGTGCAAAGCAGGAGCTGTGCATTAGGCACTGTATCATAGCCAATTACCAGTTATACCAAAAGCTTTTCACATCCGGGAGGACTGGTCAGTCGCAGTGGGCACGTGCCGAATAAAATGGAGAGAAAAGTGGGCAGGCTATAAAGCGATACTGCAAATGTCAGCTGGAGCAGCTTAGCGCTGATTTGCATTTTAACATTTTGTACTAGAGGTAAATGCTATTTTTTTCCGTTGGCGTGAAGACAAGGTTACTGTGTAATTGTAAGGTGTCTGCGGAGAATAAATAATGAGGGTGGCCGAAGCACCACGCCAGCCATGCAAGTGGCTGCGATACTGCAGCCCAGGGGGAGGGGAGCAACCATCAAATCCAAGAAATTGGCATCATAAAATTAAAACCAAACTTAAATATGGACTGTGAGTGTCGAGGGATTTGTGACAAGCTACAAGCCACATAGCTTCCACTTCGCGGATAATAATGTCACCGAATGGATAATGTCAGGCAATGCATACATTTGTCATTCTGTTACCACCGGAGTGTTTTATTAGCCTTCCCTTTTCAGGATGAACCACAAGTCATATTTGCACTGAAAGAATGTTTTTTTTTTCTTCCTGTTGCAAAACTTTTAATTTTGGCATGTTTTAAATGTGTACTGTTGAACGCTCTGGAGTTGTTATCTTCAGAACGAGTGATCTGTGTTCATGAAGTCACAGGAAATACTTTAACGAGGAGGACTTTTTCTGAAGTTCATTCCTTGAGACAGTCTTCCCCGCGGACAGCTGAGCCTAACTGCAAGTAGAAGGAAGTCACTTGGGGGCCGATTTACAGAACGTTTTTCAATGGGATTTTCGCATTGAAAAACGCTTTTGTAAATCAGGCCCGTCGGCCTATCGTTAAAACGCATTTTCCGATTATTTTGAATATTTCTTCACTGACTGCATATTGCATATGCTTGATCCTGTTATTCAGTGTCGATGTACACGCTCGACCTGCCATGTCCGTCAGAACGCAGAAGAAGACATTTTGGACAGGGACGCAGAAGGTCACAATGTGAGAGCCCTGAGGGATCCACTTTTGCATTTCACAAATGACCAGCACGGAAAAGGGGCCAGTAACATTATCAATGAAGCAGAAGCAATGCACATAGGAGGAACAGGATACAGAAGTGGGTTATGCTAGCATCTCTGTGATAATATCATTCATTTGGTAGCAGCTTCTGCAAACGAGTAAGATGGGAGAAACTTGTTGAAAATTGATGTTCAACACATGTTAAGTAGATTGATGCATGTTTTTTTCGACTTTTTTCACTGTATTTGATTGGTGACCCTTCTTCACACAGCCATGTCTATCTGATCTATTATGTACGCCAATAACCTGCAAATAACCCTCATATTCTCACAACTAATGCCTTCACTTTCTTCCTCCACTGCATTTACAGGTACCTATTATATTGTTTTGATGTAACAGTTTGTTTTATAAACATCGGTAATATTGTTCAATGTTACTTTGGCATCAAATCTGCACTGTTTATCAATGTGAACGTACCCTTTGATGCACTTGTGTGTGGTTTCACTGCACTTGTGTCTGGTGTCACCACAATATTGGCACCCAACAAGCTTCAACATAAGTAAAGTAATGTCCACTTTTCAGTAAAGCCAGCATCATCCCTGGGGCAGTCCTTCCATGTCCTCCACTAGTACCCTATTCCCTATTCATAAGGCTAACGCCACAAGCAGAAGCAATCTGTAGTGGTGGCGATTACGGGAACAAGGCTCAGCAGGTGGAAGGTTCCTTTGGCACAGTTTGCAAAAGAAAACAGAGGTGATTGGACAGCTTCAAATGGACGGCATATAATCTGCTATCCGGTTCACTCTTGACATTGTAGCTCTGGTAAACATGTTAACACTCAACTGCCACAGAATCATTGATTCCCTTCCAAATTATACTTGAGGTGAGCAAAAATTAGAGCCAAGGAACAGAGGGGGCAGAAACATCCCGGCACTTCATGTTTTGCAGAACTCAAATCTCACCATAATACATAAAAGGCTATCACTCATGTGAACAAAAATGTTCATTTGTGTCAACGCAGAGGCTGTTGATAACTCCTCCACATCCCTTTTCCAGAGTCCAAGAAACTTGGAGAAGTCTATCTCTGCTCCCATCCTTTCCACGCCATCCCAGAACTGGTATAATGAGCTTCCAATTTCGTTCACTTACAAGATCAGAAATGATGGGGCCAAGATCTGCCTCCTCTACTAGCCCCCTCAAAATAACATGACACCCATCGTTCAGTACAAGAGGGCAGCCCTCATTACCTTCCCACCCAGGGCCCTGTTCTCTTTCCGCCCCATCTACATCAAACGAAACACCAGTATTATCACAAATCCTAATATCACTACAAATATTAATTACAGCGGTCCCTCCCTCCATGGTAATGAAGGAATGTGCCGTGTTGCCAGTTCTTCAGCACCAGAACTTTGTTTGGAGGAGGCGCTGTCTACGGCACTTCCTTCAGTTTTACAGTTTATGGACTATTTTCCCCCACAGCTTACAATCCTTTTTTGGCATGACTAGTCCATACAGTTGTATCGCTTTGTATTTTGTAAGGTGATGCGCGCGTTAACATCATCTGCAGGGAACACTTTCCTAAGGCCGGTTTCATTGGTAAACCTCTCAAGGTTTCTGCCTAATCTACTTACAGAGGCAAGGATTTCTCAGCAGATATGAATAGTAGAAAATAAAAGTGTGGTATAATAAATGAGGAATCAGCTTGCTGTGGTTGACAGCTTTATTTGTCAAGGTGATAACTTGCAATTAACTGAAAACAGGGACCCTTGAATGTCCACAAGCAAAGAAGTAAATAAGGTGTTGAACAGTGTCTCAGGCTGCCAATAGGCAAAGGTGCAGTGATATGTCTCTCATGAGGAGGCCCGCCGGGAGCACGACCTGCTCTGGATCTCTGATGCCTTTGGAACCCTCAGTTCGTGCCTTACAAGGCTCTCTGTGGCATGCGCTCAAAATCTCGCGAGATTATGCAACTGCGTAATCTTGCGAGGTCCCTACAAAAAGTTCTAGAAGCTTACATTGGCATTAGGCAAACAAATACATGAACAGTGAAGTTGAAATTGAAATGGTATATTGTCTACTACACGCTACACAAGCAGCACGGACAGAACATTTCCGTCTGAATAATGCATGTATTTTAATAATGTTCCACTGAACAGAATGTTTAGTTCTATGAAATACACGCCCCCAGCCCTCCTGTAAATTCAAATACTGACCTGTGTTCAACCCAGTTCTTATTTCTGAACATGCCTAGCTGCCTGTGAGAGCATGCCAGTGACTGATTATCGAGAACAACACATGGCATGCTACAGGTTTTTATAGAATTCGTGTTTCACAACTCACAGCTGAATAAGCTATTGGCATGGCTTTGTAGACTATCGGTACAATGAGACTAAGAACTAGTTTACTTGAACATCACCTAGTTACTTAACAATGGAACTGCAAAGGGAGTGTTTCCATATTGTAGGAATACAATGGCCCTCATTACGAGTTCGGCGGTAACCATGCCGCTATTGGCGGCATGGCTGCCGTCGAAATCGCGTCGGGGTCCGGGTCCTCGGAATGAGGACTTACCGGGCCATTCTGAGTTCGGAAGGCCCAGTAATTCCTCCCTTCAAGGACCCGGACACGGTCCTTCCCCATTCCCATTCAGCCCCATAGCCCCATAGGGCTGAATGGGAATGGGAGAGGGAGCAAACAACGGGCCATTACGAGAAGGCCCGTTGTTTGCTCCCTCTTCCCCTCGCGGGACCCGGTAAGCACGCCTGATTTTCCCAGGCGTGCTTACCGTGTCCTGTGAGGGGAACTCGTAATGAGGCGATATGGAGTGAACGGCGCTGGCACCTTTTACGGCACCGTTCACTCCGTACCGCCAGGGTCGTAATGAGGCCCAATCTGTCTAGTCAATTACTGCAAATACATTAAATCATATAAAGGAAGAGAGTTATTTCAATTTTACAAAACTTAGTTGTACTTCTTTTATAGAACTGACATGGAAAAAAAGGAATAGGAAGTGGATTGAAGTCAATGGTATGAAAGTTATGTACCTAACCCTGCGATGGACATGGAGAGCAAAGGAAGAGAGGGAGTGAGAGGAAGATAGACATATGGGCACAGAGTGACACATGGTGATTGGACGCAGCAAGAATGGAGAGCAAGGAGGGAAGGGAGGAGATCTTTGGAGGCCAAGGAACAGGCAAAGGGGGGGTTGAGTCAGCAAACCTGTGGGTATTATGACATGCATATTCTAGAAATACTGGCAGGGGCATTACGGAAACTGCACACTAATGAGCACATATGCATATATTGATATAATACAATCTTTCCGACTTAATTGTAACTGAGGTGGCATGTTATCTGGCTGCATTTGCAAATGTGAGGGTTTATGGATGTTATGTGCTAATGGGCGTTGTTATGGAATAAAAGATATATGTGCTTACTGATATGTCATGGCATTTTACAGTGTGGTAGCTGGGAAGCAATGGAGCCTGGACATGCCAATGTGTTCTAACTGAGGTATGATGGGAACTGTGCTCAATGTGGTAAAGTATCTGAGAAAATAGGAATTTGGAAGCATATTGTGGTAGTGTGGAATCTGCTTTGTGTGCCAAGGCTATGGATGAGTAGCGCTTTATAAAAACGATAAATAAATAAATAAATACATTTGTTTGATGACCTAAAGGGGAACATTTCAAATGTGAAGATTGGTTGTTTTATGGAAATATATCTTTGTTCCTGAGCTCTTTAATGAGCACAAGCTTTTTCCAAGGGTCCAATGACATCAATGCGAGGGGTGCTGATCTAAAGGCATGCTGCATTTGCACCCTCACCCCCCTCAGAAATGTCCCTGTATGTCAGCGAATGAGGAGACCTACAACACCAGATGGCCATAAAAAGGGATAAGGCACAGGGAGTGAGAAATAGGTAGGGAGGTGTGGTTCGAGAGACGGGGGTATGGGAGGGGAAAATAATTGATGTTGACAGGAAAAGAAGGCAAGTACATAGGGATGAAAGGCAAAGGAACATAGATGCGAGGAGAGTGAATAGAGAGCTAAACTACAAAGGCAGACAAAGACTGAGATACAATGAGAAGGATACATTATAGTAGTGATGATAAAGAAGACTGGCAGACCTTCTCTCAGACGCACAGTGATGGATAAGCAAGCATTTTGTTCATAGTGGTCGATGGACAGAAATTGTGGCCACTGTCATTTCTTTAGCAATAAGCCATTTGCAATGGCATTGACTTATGGTATTATTTATTTATTATTTGTTGCATACGGTATGTCTAGTACTGTCTTGGTGTTGGTCCTTACATTATATTTTGTTATTGTACGGTTAGTCCTATGCATGAAATGTTAAAAAGTTCAATGTGTTAACAGCCCTATGCCTCTGGGAAACCATGGGCAAGCCTTGCATAGATGCCCCCAAAAGGCAGCTCAATTCTTCCATAGAAGTGCAAAGAGCATATACAGAGTTACAATTACAATCTAATCATAATCATTTACTTCTCACCAGAACTAGCATTCAGGAGTACCTTTTATGGAGCAATCTCATAAGGGAAAGATACCGTGTACAACAAATTACCTACAAGGGCTGTGACATCCGTGTGGTGTAATCAAGGTGACCCAAGATGCCCACTTTGTGGGGCATTAGGCGAAAATGTACTTACTTTTTATTTTCTTCTATCCAATCCATCATTGGATTAGAAGGAGAAGAAGAACTCGACAGGAGTACTCTAACTCCTATTCTCATGGGGACAGGTCTTCAGTAATGCCGACTGGCCTTTTGTTACTTATTAACTGCCAAGACACCCTGTAAAGGATGGGCTCTACTGTCCTACATCAGACCACATTTATATCTTAGGGGCAGGATAATAAAAGCATGCAAGGATTAATCACATATGTAAAATTCTATATATAGACAGTGGTCGATGGATCAATCTGTGTCTACATGTCTTTTTGAGGCTTTTTAAGGATTTTTGTTATAAAATGCGAATTACCTTCTATTTTTTCTGTTATGTTGCTTTTATGACTCTCGTGTCGAAATAAAGTATATTGATTGATCAGTGTTTTAAAAGTGGCCAGTTAAGTCATGTAGTCAAGCTTTTAGAATGGAGCGCTACACGGCAATGTGCACTGCACAGTTTAAAAACATAATGAAATATCTTAAGTATCTGGCTTCTTGACGGGTATGTCATAGATGGGTGGGTTTCAATGTCCCTTTTTTTTACTGGACACTATATGGCCTTCATTACAAGTTTGCCGGTATCCCTCTGGTAATTCTAGTGGGATACTGGCAAAACTAACCTAGCGTTTCAGCCACCTGATATCCCGGAATTACCAGGATATTACAGGTGGCAGAAAGGGCGTAAAATCCCCATACCATGGAAGGACTCCATGGAGGGGATTGCCAGTATTTCCAGCACTGGTATTACCGGTGCTGAATACAGAGGCGGTTTTTTGCCAATGGAGCCTGATTTACCTCTAGCTCTTGGCTGGAGGTAAATCAGTGTAACCCCACCGACAAACTGGAAGGTCGCCAGTCCGAGACAATTTCCAGTCTCATGGAATTACCGGCACTTTTAACAGCAGTTTGCCCAGACAGGCAAACGTATAATGATCCCCTATGTATTGATTAACACTAAATCTGTGAATTGCTTTAAGACTATTCTTGAATTGATATTTTTGAGTCATTTGAACATGCAATTCCTTCCTATCCCACATTCATCCTCCCATCTGACCTGCAGAATTGATACTGAATTTAGCGATAGTTCATGCGGCTAGCATTGCCATTATTTGCGCATGACAGTGCTCAGCTCCGCCAGTGAGAATGTGTGGTGCCAGTGAGCAGTGCCATCAATGGCGATGGCGGTGGGGGGGAGGCGTAATCTACAGTGGTAGCTAAATGCATATGCCTCTCCATCAGTAAAGGAACCATTCCTTAAATCTCAAACAAGCATATGTCACCAAGCTGCTCAGAAAATAATGATTGGATCCCGCCATATGTGCCAACTATAGGACAAACACCAATGTTTCATTCCTCCGGAAAAATCTAGATAAGGTGGCCGCTATGCAACACCAAATATTTACCATGGGGCAACAACTCTTGGGAAGCTGTCAAACCAGGCCCTGCAAGGGTATGTATATAGCTGTTCTTGTTACCATGGATAACCTCTTGATCATATATGTGGGGGAGGCCAGTCCCCTCATGCTGCTGACCTTTTCAGCCACATTCAAAACCATAGACCACCCCATTCTTCTCAGCAGAATAGATGTGGTATTTACGGGGGCCAAAGGAGACCATTTACTAGAAACAGACTTTCCTGAGCAGGACACAATCCTGTATGACCTTACTAGGTTGAAAACTCTTTTTGCCCTGGTGGTCTGCATTCTGCTATTGGGGTCCTCTTTGTCAACCTCATTCTTTAACATCTATATTAAACTCCTCCATGAGGGAATACAATACAGCAACTTTGCCAACAACACTGACGTTATCTCCAGGTTTAATGGAGACCCTGTCACCAACAAAGATACAATTAAAATCCTATTTACTGTCATTGAAGCGTTGAAGAACGTGGCTTAGCCTAAATTAGGGCAAGGACATGCTCATCCAGCTTTACACTGGACAAGCCAGATCTTAAATTAAGGAATTCTACAAAGCGAAGGCGGTACCCATTCTTAGCTAAGGAGCAGAAGCTATGCCTATGATTCCAGATACTCTATGGTCTAAACTCGAGGGGATGTTCTGACGCCAAGTCCTGTATCTGCCGAAGTCAACTCCAGTAGCAGCGATTCGCCGGGAGCTGGGAATCATGTCACTTAGAACCATAGTGGCACGAAATGGGCTTGTGCTGTTTAGAAAGACGATTCTGCCAAATCCACCTCTCATTCTGGAGGTATTACATAAAGAAATAAAAGACACAACATGCAAGATGCTTACGGGATGGGCTGAAAAGAGCAGGCTTCTTTTAGAATCGCTTGAAAGCTCAGAAGAGGAACTAAAGAACAACCCGATTAAGGTCTCCAAGCGACTGCTCCTATCTGACTGGATTTATACTCTAGATGAAACAGCAGCTCTAAAACTATGTTCATTTCTGCCACACGACTCTATCGAAATAAATGAAATTAGGTCTTACCTATGGAAATTTCCGGACAGCAAAATCCGGCAGAAAATTTTAGCTGTACGAGGTCAAACCAGCACGAACATCCGCAGGTTCAGCAGTAAGCAGGACCAAGTGGAAACCATCAAACACCTACTGCTGGATTGCCCGGGAAGATGTGAAGTGCGTGAAACGCATCTGGGCCATCTTTTGAAGGCTTGCACTTTAACATCAGAGAAGAATGGTGGGCCAGGCTAATGAGTGGGGAGAAACTAGGTTGGGTGGTGGCCACGGTTCATTTTTTACAATCCTTAGGCCTAGATAGGCCCCCTCAGGACTGAGGATTACTATTCAACGGATGTGAAGTAAAAGGGAGAACGAACAAATAAACCTGCAGGATACACCATTGGTATTAAGAACTGGACAAGGCAAACGTAATGGCCACACAGCAAAGAGAGACTTAAGAATCTGGCTGTAAGCCTAGGTTCAAGGCATAGGTATTGACAGTCGACTTGGGACTAGTAATGGATTGATCGAAATGGACGATGGAAGGGATCTAGTATTCCTTTTTTCTTCTTTGTAAAAAAAAATGTTTATCAATTAAATCAAAGTAAAAAAAAAAATAAGCATAATAAGGTTTCATCCTTATCATACTTGTTAATATTGACATGCTAGTCAAAGTGAAATCCCTTGGTGCCAAGTTTAACTCTACGTTGCTTATGGTTAGCATGTTAGCTCACTGGTAAGTTGCACCAACTAGTGTCTGAGGCAACTGCAACACCCGATATCGGAACAGCATTGTGCTGCCAATGCAGAAAACATACATTTGTTCCAAACTAAACTTTTGCAATATACTTTTAATGGGAGCTTCGTAGGAGATGCAGAGACGTTAACAGGTCTTGATAAATGGGGTAAGCAGGTGTGTCACCATGACTCCTAGATGCAATCACTCCTGTTGTCCTTAAATATACTTGCTCCAGATAGCAAGAGCTAAAGGGCTAGAAAGATCAAGTGCCCTGGTGCACCCCTGGTTGCATGCTTCATTCTAGCAACAAGGGCAGAGGGACTGCCCCTCGCTTCATATGTGTAGGAAATGTGGAAGGTATGTCCAGGTTATTGCAGCTAAGGTATGGAACAGCCTGTAAGGATATTTGGCGTGTTACAGCACAGAGTACAGCACTACTGCACAGGTAGCAATTTTTTTATGCAGCACCACCACATGGGTGCGGTGCATTGCTATATGTGTTACCAGATTAACATGACATATAAGTAAAGCCAAGCTATTCAGTCAAAAACGATTTTAACATATAAGATGCAAATCTATTTTTACAGTTAAAAGCACACGTGCACATTCAAAAATGCACACTATTTTTCACCTGAAATGCCTATGGTGCAAGAGACACATTTGAAAATTAATAACTAACATTATTAATAACTAACCTGACTAATAAAACTGCATTTAACATAACCCACTAATAAAAATGTGTCTCCACTACAGAAATAGGCCTACTCTGAAAGTGAACTTTTAAACGCACATTCATTTTTTTTTCTTTTTCTCTGCTGCTCTGTCCACATAACTCAGGAAGCCAAGGGCTCGAAGATACAGGGAATCAGTTGGTTACAAATGGTTACTGTAAAAAGGAGCCATTGTGTAGAGAGGGAGGAGATGGCATGATTAATTTCTGATTGGAGCAGCGTCATAGCAAGTATCATGCTAGAGGCAGTGATGAGGGTTTTGCTGGGGGGAGTTTGAAGAGAGGGGGAGGACAGTCGGGATTTGGAGAGCTGGGAGAAGGACCTGTTTTCCTGGTTGGAGCATTTCTGATGAAAAAGCTGAGAGTTCCAGGCAATAACCCCGGTTTGAGAACGAAAGACGCTTGTTTTCACTGGGGTTAATCTTCAAGGGAGCCACATTCAGAAAGAGAACAGCTGAAGAAAACTCAGGCTGAACAGATAAGGTAATTACAGAAGTGTGGGGGCTGAGTGTGTACGAGAATATTCAGTCAGTGTAGGAAAGGAGATTCCTGTGCTTTAATCACATGTTAATGTTGCAAATTGAGTTCTTGTCTCCGCCACTCTCTTTTCAGTGTATCACAGACAATGCTGTTACTGTGCTATTTTATTTATTTCTGTAAAGAGTGAGATTGTGTTTAAATGCAACTTTTATAATACAGAAAAATATTTGAAAGCAGGCGGGTGGTGTGTTTTATATTTACCAATACAGTGCTGATGATGTGGGGAGATTTTTAAACAGTGCAATTGTCATTTTAAGACAGATGTGTGCATGATCATATTCAGTATGGACAGTTGTGAGTGACTGTTTGTAGCATAGCTCGTTGGAGGTACATGAGCCAACGGGAAGGGAGACTCTCTGGATATAGTTCCCTACCGTATATAAGGTAGTGCAAATTACCACAAAATTACCACATATAGCTCTCTGTTGTAAATAAGTCAGTGAGATCGCCCATGGTGGCACACTAACACTAACACTGAAAATGTGGTATTCCTGAAATGTAGGCCTGAGGTTTCTCTAGTAATCATAAGAACAATCTAAACAAAAACAAGGGATTCTGGATGTTGGGGCCACAAATAGAACAAAGGAATTATGCTCGCCACTATAACCACGCATACCAACCACGCATACCAACCACGCATACCAAATATGCATGTCTGAGCTCTGAAATAACGCATTGTATTATTGTTATGTGTGATCCAATATGAATATAGAGAGTGATTATTGCTAAAGGTATCCTGGCGGTAAGAAAATACCGCAAAACCCCAAATATCCACAAAATACCCTACAAGCCTCCCTGAAGAGCCACACCTGACCACTGACAAGCAATGTTTGGGACAGAAACTGGAAGAACTATCTACAGTGCTTTGATACCTTAGTGGCAGCTAGAAAAATAAAATGAAATGAAAAGCTATTTAATTTTAAAAGATTTTCTTTGGTGTATGTAGCCTTATGTTTCCCAACTTTTGGAGTTAGGATGACCATTGCGAGGAAGTCACTTTGCCGCCATCAATGCTGCGCATGACAGTTGTTGTTTTCCTTTGGGCTGCGCAGAAGCCTACATAATTCAACTTAAAGCAGCACTGGTAGATGCTGGGAGGATGAAAGAATTAAAGGGTAAGTTATTTAGGTATTGGGTTTAGAAGTAATAACAACATCCTGGTAACACAACACAGGGGTACACATTTTAAATAAGTAGGGAAAAGTGCAAGCTGAATGCTGAAGGTGGCTGCGTTGGATCAAACAATGTGAGGGCTGGAGCCAGCAGGACTGTTGGAGATAGTTGGGTAAGGTCTTGCTGATGGAAATAAAGCCTGGAATCTGGAAATAAATTGCTTGCAGATTAACAAAAGTGGGAATAGAACAAGCAAATAGAATCATTTAGTTCAAAATGGGTACACACCAATCTGTCATCAACAGAACGTTGACAATCAGCAAACATAGAGCATGGGACACTCCAGGCTCTAAGAGTGCGTTTTACACAACTCCAGCATACCGTTACCAGCATGTCAAAAGTGTCAGTCCTAGGAATTTTGCTTGTTATTATCAACATATTCTTAAACTGGGTTGAAGCTTTTCCGACCCGTAAGACATATACTCAAGCTATGAAAAAGTTCAGATGCATTATTTTATAAAAGGTAACCAAGAGAGGTGCTCACCACCTTTGTTCATTCGCAATCAATTTTTTCTATGTAAATGAATGTATGTATCAGGCCCACAAGCTGTCGTGGCCACTGGGCAAGGACCACAAGCTCCACTACATAAAAGGTCCAGTTGGAGCCAGTCCTGGCCCCTTTGGCGCCAGGGTCATGAGTAAGAGTGCTCTGCACACTTTATTCTGGTGCACATGCCTTTTATTTTCCTTGCAGGGCATCCACGTGCCTCCAGTTAATTGTGCTGCACGTGCAGCATCCTCTAGGAGTGGCAGGGTGGTGCCACGAGTCAGAACAAATGGGCGTGGCCGGGACCTATTTAAGCCTGCCACGCCCGCATGCAGGTGATTCGTGTTAGTCTGCTTACAGCAGCGTAATGCTCACCGCCACCTGAAGTGCATCCTTACCTGATTCCAGAAGCTTACCTGATTCCAGCAACTTACCTACCTCCAGCAGCTTAACTGATTCCAGCAGTTTACCTGATTCCAGCAGCTTACCGGATTCCAGCAGCAACTGCAGTCGGAGGGCATCCTTATCTGATCCCAGCAGCAACTGCAGTAGGAGCGCATCCTTACCTGATTCCAGCAGCAACCGCAGTAGGAACGCATCCTTACCTGATTTCTACAGCAACCGCAGGTAGACCGCATCCTTACCTGATTCCAGCAGCAACTGGAGTCGGAGCATATCCTTACCTTATTCCGGCTCCCAGCCACAACACTACTCGGGAGCCTTCTTTCGGCCAGCTTCATTATGGATCCAGGCATCCATCATCCACCAGCAGATCTCTGGATAACAGCATTCCCGTCTGACTTCGCCAGGCCATCCCTGCAAGAGAAAAGGACAAAATAAGGTTAGAAAAACTATAAAGACATTACACGAAGGTCGCGCTCAAACCAATCCTCGTGCTTGACCTAAGAACCAAACTTACCACCTATTCGGACATCGTGATCTCCCTTTTTCTCCATTGGGGCTCGCTTCTTGCACCGCAACTACCACTGGTCCTCATATCACCTATTGGGGAAAAGGAAAGACATTACAAGAAGACACGGACAATAATCAAGGAAAAAGACATCACAAAAGGGTACGGACAATAATCATAATTGAAGGACACTTACCTTTGAAGTGGTTCAGCCACAGCCGGTTTGGGCTGCCATGCACATGGACCAGTGAAGAAACTCGGTCTATCTAAAAGCACCCTTGCAGTGAGAAGCAGGAGGGAGAGCTTGCCATCATAATTAAACAGGTGAGACTATATGGGTAGGCGCATGCTCACCACATTCTGGGAAGAAGGGTTCGAGGGAGACCACAGTCATATCACAGCATTCTCAGTGCCTCTCGTATTCTCGCATGGGCAGTATCAACAACCAGCACAGTCCACAACGCAGGAGCAGGGGAAGAAGCCTGACCAAGGGGAGGCAGTTCCAGGGAGGGCTACAACCGTGCCCCAACGTCCCTGCAGAGACCAGCTGAGCGTAACACAACCGTAAATCACATTTGTAGGTTTGCGGTATGTAATCAAAAGATACCAAGGAAACCTACATTTTAGCACCAGTTATATCTGTGAGGCAACATATGGCACCAGGGACAGTTTCTTTGGTCTCGTTTTGATACATTATGTTATCACCAGGTTCAGAGAGCTAGGGAGTATCAGTAACAATAGAGCAACACACTGCAATGGACCACCAATGCGTAGCTGTGTAAAGTACACATTATACAGAAGAAACTCCATTGTCCTTATCCCCCAGGGTTGATGAACAGACAAAATGGCATCCTTAGAAATAATTGTGTACAATGTGTGCTGAAAACTGACCTGGTCAGATGCACTGTCGTTAGCTCTGATGAGCATGCGAGGCATAGCAAGCAGGGTTACAAGTTTGAATCTTTGAGTCCCCATGAGGACCTCACTGGCAGGTAAACGCATCTGCCAGAGGCTCTGCCAGTGCCTTTGAGACGGACAATGGGACACTGCATAATTGATGGATGACTCTGTAGTTACCTGTTGCAAAATGTTAGTAAATGTTGTCAATTATGTTTATTAGTAGGTGCAAAGTGTGCTCATGAACGGCAATATTTTTAGGGTTGGTATACTATGCCCATTTCTCTAAAGCTATATGGAAATAAAAGTTTCCCCACCTTTCCTCGCTGATTTCCCTATTGGATTATTTGATGATGGGCTATGGGATTCAACAGTCACAAGAGCAAATGGAAAACGGGGAAAACTGGCGGCCATGGGTGCCATCCGCTCCATGATGCTACCCATGTGGACAGTGACAAATGGGGGATTCCCCAGGGCTCAACCCAGTCCTCTCAATGAAGAAAAGCACAACCTAGAAAACATATGCCTCTTAAATATACCTAGCTGGGGCTTCAAAGCTAGGTTAGATCTCACATGTGCCTAAAGCCTAAAAGCCTCATCCAAAATCATCAGACTAGGGGACTTCAATCTAGCCCTATCTGACCCTAACAACCCGCTAATTACATCCCTATCCGGTGCACTTGACAATCTAGGTTTCGACCAGTAGAGCACCATGCCTACCCTTTGCAAAGGACGCAGGCTAGATTGGATTGCTGACCATAACTGCCAGGTCACCACCAGTACACCACCCCTTGTCCACGGTCGGATCACTACATCATCCATTTCTCTATCCCACAAAACACAAAAACACACATAATCCACTTCCCCCTGCCATACAAGAAGCTCACAGAAGCTCACCAGAGAAAACATCCTGTCTTTATTAAACACCCCTGCTCTCCAGTCCCCCCTTCAAACCTAACCCCAGCACCACAGTGGACATATACACTCTTATACCTTCTAATGCAGTGATCACCATAGCCCCCCCTAGCCTACCCCAAATCCAAAAAAAAAAAGTTTGACACTTTAATTCTTGGTTGCCCCCAACCTACTTGATCTACGCTCACAGAAACGACAAGCCCAGCTGACATGGCTAAAGGACGCGACCAACGCTCACAAAAATGACTTCAGTAAAATTGCCAGCCTGTACAAATCTGCCACCATTGCTGCAAAATCTAACTCCTTCAACGATAGAATTAGCAACGCAAACTCTGATGTAAAAGAAATCTTCAATATCTTCAGAGAACTTGAGGCTCCTGCCCCACCGCCCACTACACTCACCAATGATTTCTTGTGGTGTTCAGACATCCAAGCAGCATAATTAGGTAAAATCAATACCTTAAATGCACAAATGATCTCCCAACAAGCCATATTCAACACCCACCCCATAGCTACCAATATCAGCTGCTCCCCCTCACGAGATCCTCCCATAGTTCTACTTCAGAGATCTCCCTGAAATGAAGTCCTTAAATTGATAAAAAGTTTAAAACCCTCCAATTGCAAAGGCGGCATCTTCCCTGCTACTCTCATTAATGATTGCGCTGACATCTCCTTGGAACCAGCCGTCTATGGAGCAGGAGCTCCCTCGGTCCACTGCAGGGGCAGTGGGCAAGCCTCGGATGTCCCAGCTGATTTCCCTGTGAAGCAACGGTAAGCGCACTAAAATTGTGCATGCAAATTCAGAAATAGCGCTCCCAGGCACGCGCGCCAGAATCGCCACAATCTGCCTTCATATTTGCCCTTTGTGCCTTACTGCACCTTGCCACCCTGTCCCAGGCCCAGTTGCCCTACCCTGGGGTCCTCTGTGCTTGTGGATGCCATTGTGGTGCACGAGGAAGGAAGCACCTTCCAAGATGGCCACCTGCCGAGATTCACTGCCTTCTTCAACCTAACCCCAGCCTCAGGCCTCCCTACACAGCTCTGATTGGCTTCCTAGCTGTTTTTCACCAGCCTATCCAGTGAGCCGACAGGCGGAAGCCGGCCCACGTCTGCAAGGCCCAAGGAGACAAGGCCAGCACCTGTCCTCAGCCTGTCACCAGCCGTCTGCCTCTGCATGAACTCCTGCACCTTGGTATTAAGGTAACGTTACAGCCCTAGTGGCTATCAGACCATTGCCTGCTTTGCCTGAACACCTGTCCCTGAACTACTCCTCTTGCCCACATGTACACGCCACCTACTGACTCATAGTGCTATCCTCCTTTCACTAGCCTGCTGTGTCACAGGTGCTCGCTCGAACTATATTTAGCATCTTAACCATGCTCAGGGACCTGTACTCCCATCTCCCATTACTCTCGTCTTCACCTCCTCCCACAGCCACGCATTCACTTTGAAGTGTCCTCATTATTGCTGCACCGTATATGTTGTCATCATTGCTGCACCGTATGTGTTGTCATTATTGTTGCACCGTATGTGTTGTCATTATTGCTGCATCGTATGTGTTGTCATTATTGCTGCACCGTATGTGTTCTCATCATTGCTGCACTGTATTATGCCACAATCATGCGCACGTGTTCTATGATACACTTGCTTCTTTGTGAAACCCCTTATATTTGTGTCATTTGGACTGCTGCCCATTGGTTGTCTACACTTCATGGCAACACATAGGTATTGACCTTACTCCATACCTGGCAACTTATCCTGCCACTCTACTTGCATTACCTTATCGGGGCTGTCTAACGGCTAAATAGCCACTGTTACGTCGCCTACGTGCCTCACCTGTATTAACATACCTTGTCCACCACCGCTGCCCTTTTGTAATCTGGCCTAGGTGCTCAGATGCCTCACCTGCATGGTACAATCTGGGTTGCATAAACTGCCAATTGTGAATAGATATCTCACCCAGTTGCCTATTGGCACTGCCACACTCGTGCTGCTTGGTTGTGAGCTGGCCCAGGTGCCACACCTGTTTGACCTACCCTGTTTATTCTTGCTGCCCAATTGTGTTCTGGCCCAGGTGCCTCACCTGCATTGACCTACTTTGTTTACTCTTGCTGCCCAATTGTGTTCGGGCCTAGGTGCCTTACCTGCACTGACCTACTTTGTTTACTCTTGCTGCCCAATTGTGTTTGGGCCTAGGTGCCTTACCTGCACTGACCTAATTTGTTTACTCTTGCTGCATAATTGTGTTCTGGCCCAGGTGCCTTACATGCATTGACCTACTTGTTTATTCTTGCTGCCCAATTGTGATTTGGCCCAGGCACCTAGTTGCCTCATAAGCCTCACAAGTACTGCCTTGTTTGTGTTGACCAACTGGTACCTGGAATAGGTGCCTCTACTAGCACTGCCATATTCCTGCTGCTTAACTGAGTAAGATGTTAATTCTAACTATACTGTTTTGCACTAAGGCTGCCACATTACATACTGGTACTAGAAGCCTAGTATGCTTTACTGAGGTCCCTCAAGGACATATACTAGATCCTAGCCCGCCCAAACTGACAAATACAGCTATACACTATGCTACGCCCTCACAACCTGCAATCCAGAGTGCCCTAGGGTCAGCATCCTTTGCTTCCCTACCTTGTGCCACGTCTAATAGAAACCTTAGACTCCGCGCCAGATTAACAAAATTACACGAACCACTGAGAAGATCCCTACCTCCCACCAACCTGAAGACTAACTTTCAGCATATTTTGAAACCTATTCATTCTAATTTGTCACCGTCACATTCTATCGCCAATTCTAATGCCCACCAAACCAATAATCATAAACGTAAATCAAGCGATAATATCACAGCCAAACCTGTCCAGGTCAAAGCTGTTACTGAGGCGCCCTCCCTTAAAGGTGCACTTCTCAATACAAGATTGCTTGTCGCCCATGCCCTTGACATTGCTGATCTAATCACAGAAGGCAATCTTGATTTCCTTGCGATTACCGAGACATGGCTACATAACGCAGCAGGACCGTCGCTTATGTTAGCCATCCCAGATGGCTACACAATAGCCAGACAAGACAGAGATGGTGCACAAGGAGGCGGTATCGCTATCATCTCCAGAATGTGCCTATCCCTCAGACTAGCCCCTACCCAATTGTCACAATCCTGTGAAATTCTATCTGTTAAATTCCAGATAAATAATTCTCAATCACTCACCATCCATCTAATATACAGACCGCCGGGTCCTCTTGGCATTTTCGAGGAGGATCTGCATAATATACTTTCTAACAACCTCAAACCAACCTCTCAATTACTCCTATTAGGGGACTTCAATATAGGCTTTAATGACCTGATGGACAAAAATGCTACAGATATAGCTAACACAATCAAGGCATTAGGCTTGTCTCAAAAAGTCAATAAACCCACCCATTTGAAGGGGAGAACATTGGATTGGATAGCGGATTATAACTGAGCAGTTACTATCTCATCCATCACACCTCTTTCCTGGACAGACCACTCACTGGTGTCCTTTCACTTATCCACGACCAGACATACTCCCACTGCCCCTCAACTAGCGCCACCTTGTCTAACAAGAAACAAAAAAAGTATTACAGTTGATAAGGTAATCCCTGCCATCCTTCCCACTCTAAATGCCTTACCAGAAAATCTAGATCCTAGCATCCTAGTCCATGAATTCAACAATATCATGCTCACTACATTGGACAAAATTGCCCCTCTTAAACTTAGATCTAGCAAACCCAAAGCCCACTTAAATAAATGGTTCACGCCACAACTTAGAGACCTACGCCTTCTGAAAAGAAAAAGCGAAACCAACTGGAGACTCTGCCCCTCCACCGATAATAAAGCCAAATTAACCTGGCTCTCTTCACACTATAAGAATGAAGTCTGCCTGGCTAAACGTAATTCTTATGATGAGCGCATTGCCAAATCCAACTCCAGCATGAAGGAACTCTTCTCTATACTAAAAGAATTAGAGTCTCCCATAGCTACACCTGACATCTGTACTAAGGATAAATCCTGGTGTACAGACATCCAACAGGCATTATCAAACAAAATCAACATGCTCCAAAATAAAATCCAGCACAAAAAAGAAACATTGAATCTACAGCACTCACTTAAAAACCCTCTGCCTAGCGACCCACCGAAGGCACGCGACAATATCTTCCATTTCACCAAAATGTCTACTCCGGAAGTAGAAAAAATCATCCTTTCATTGAAGCCTTCTAATTGTAAAGGTGACATCTGCCCTGCGCAACTAATAAAAGATGCTGCCAGGGAAGTATCTCTGTTCATTGCTAAATTGATTAATGCCTCCTTTACTTCAGGCTCCATCCCAGCTAACCTAAAACAGTCGTGGGTGCTCCCTCTCCTAAAAAAAACAGACATTAGATCCCCTCATCCCTACCAACTACCGCCCCATTACCACTGTACCATTTTTACTCAAAATATTGGACAAAGCTGTCTATAACCAAATTCAGAAACACTTAGAACGGAACAAACTCCTAGGAGACAGACAATCTGGTTTCTGCCCACTATACGGAACTGAAACTGCCCTTATCGATTTAAAATCCCAAATTGAGCTGAGAGACAAAGGGAAGTCAGCACTTTTTCTCCTACTTGATCTCTCAGCTGCATTTGATCTTGTGGACCATAAGATCCTCTGTAGACACCTTTATTCTGCCGCTCACTTCTCCCCTGAGGCTATCAGATGGATTGAATCATTCCTGAGCGAGAGAACCATGACAGTTTTCTCTCCATCGGCAGCTGCAGACCCTACCCCTATCCTGTGCGGTGTTCCGCAGTGTTCTTGCGTCCCTCCAACTCTATACAACATCTTCACCAAACCCCTGTTTGATGATTTGGACCATCTGGGTATCATCTACACCAATTATGCAGATGATACACAGATTCTCCTCCCGCTTTCTGGGGATCATAGCAAGGACATGGAGTTGGTGAACAGGGTATATCTTATCATCCAGGCATGGATGGCCGTCATGGCCTATGCCTGAACGATGATAAGACAGAATTGATAATCATGGGAACACATGCCAACATCAAAAAACTAGGTCAGGAATTTTCCTCATTCAACATCGATGGAAATACCATCAAAGTCTCCAAGGAAGTAAAAACCCTTGGCTTCTACCTAGATTCCACCCTGTCCTTTGATAAACAGGTAAAATCCCTGGCCTCCACTACAGCCTACACCTGCAAGTTGATTAGAGCTGGCAAGCCATTCCTCTCTAATGACAGCTGTTTGATCTTGGCCAGAGCCTTAATACTATCCAGAACTGACTACTGTAATGCCCTATACAGTGGTGCTAATAAAAATACCATCCAGCGGCTCCAAACATTACAAAATAATGCCTTGAGAGCAGCACTTGGCATAAATAAAAGAACCCATATCTCCTCCATTAGACGCCATCATAAATGGCTGTCTACTGGTAACAAAATACAGCTAAAGACGCTATCACTGACTCACAAAGCTCTAAATAACGCTGCCCCTAGCTACCTCACAGATAAACTTCATAGAAGAATCTCTCTCAGACCTACTAGAGCAGGCAATGCTAATTGCTTGGCCATACCTAGATACAGACTCACCACAATCGGTGGTGATAGCTTCCCAGTGAAGGCTGCTAAATCTTGGAACCTACTTCCACTAGATCTAAGAGTAGACCAACCTTACACACTTTTCTGAAAAAATGTCATCAAACACCTCATCTCTACCGACCCCTAGTCTCCTACCTTTAGGCCTATCCGTACCTTGATCAGTTAAGTCTCACTCGCCTTATATTCTTGTTTAAACTCTGTGCCTCTCTGTAACTTGCATATTTGTACATTGTATATTTTTGTAATCACATAAGTCTTTATTGTATATCTTGTATATGTTATAACCATGGATACTATGTAAGCTTCCACTGTATATACTGTATTTCTTGTAACTATGTAAGCTTTGCATTTTCTTACTGCTGCGCCCTGTTACTTATGGGTCTGGTGCGCAATAAAAGTAAATAAACAAACAAACAAACAAACAAACAAACAAACAAATCTAGCCACAGTCATCACCGCCTTCATAAATGCTTCCTTTGCTAAGAGTATCGTACCAGTCAGCCTCAAAGAAGCCTGGGTCCTCCCTCTCCTAACAAAAAAAACCCTTGAACCTGCTATTCCATCAAATTATAGGCCAATCACCACAGCCCCTTTCTTATTAAAAATCTTAGACCACGCAGGTTATCTGCAGGTTTAGCACTTCCATGAAAACAACCATATTCTATGGATGCGTCAATATGGTTTTCGCCCAAGCCATGGAACTAAATCTGCCCTTCTCGATTTAAAGAATCAACTTGATGAGATGTGAGATGAAGGAAATTGTGCATTGCTCCTCCTCCTAGACCTGTTTGTAGCATTCAACCTGGTCAATCACCAAATCCTGTGTTACCACCTCACCACCCACGCCATCTTCTCCCCACTTGCCACTGCTTGGATTGCATCCTTTCTGGAAGGGACGGTCCTGAGGGTCTTTTCAAACACTGCACATTCCGTGCCTACTCCAATCACTTGTGGCATACCACAGAGGTCCTGTATCGCACATCCTTGATTCATTAGGCATAGCCTACACTAACTATGCCGATGATACTCAGATCTTGATCCTTCTATGAGGCAATTACACAGCTGACTCCACCTCCCTCAACAATATCTACTCGACCATACAGGCATGGATGGCAGCCAAGCACCTTTGCTTCAACAGTGATAAGACAGAAATTCTAATTGTAGGCCCTCCAAATGCCCTGAAGTCCCTGGACAAACAATACTCTGCCTTCAAGATAGATGACTGCACAAATCCCGTCTCATCAACTGTGAAGGCCCTAGGAGTCTACCTTGACTCCTCCCTTACCATGTCCAGGAAAGAAAGCGCCATTACCTCCTCAGCTGCCTATTCCACGGAGGTCCTGAATGCAGCAGACCTTTCCTCACCAAAGAAAACTGCCTCACAATTGACCACACAATCATTGGCTCCAAGATCGACTACTGTAATGTCCTTTTCACAGGGACCTCAGCAAGTAATATACACAGATTACAGGTGGTACAAACCAATGCTCTGAGAACGGCCCTCCACATCCCAAAAAGAGATCACATCTCTAAAGCTAGAAGGGAAGCACATTGGCTCCCCATACAGGAGCGCATCAGATTTAAAACCCTCCCAAAAATGCTTAGCTAACAAAGCTCCCCCATACCTCACACACAGAATCACCAAGGCGCCCAACCCGAGACCGACAAGGTCTCCCTACACTGACCGCCTAATTGTGCCCAAAGTCAAGACAAGGAAAGCAGAAGTTTCCAGCTTCCGCTGCAAAACTTTAGAACAAACTCCCCTCCCTTAGAGCTGAGAAATCTTACTGGCTATTCTGCAAAGCGCTCAAAACATCCCCTCCTACTCTAACCCTTCCCACTTATCCCCCAGACCTGCATATGCTAACTGCACACAGTTCACTAGCATGCATGATACTATTTTTGGTCTTGATAATCGATCTACTGTTCTCATTACTGATGTAATTCCCGCTAACTGTATGACTAACCACGCTTACCTGATGTGTACTTGTAACAGCGCCTTAATGCCTGCGGGTTGCTTGCGCACTTTATGAATGAAATAAATACAATAAATAAATAAAATGTGCAACCACACACACACGCACTCTATGGATTGGTATCCACACTATACAATTCTAGAGCCTCCTCTAAACATGTGGTACATTGTGGAGAGAATGCCTAAGTGAGAGCAGCAGCCAGAGGATGTGGAGGAGTAGGAGTGAGAACAGGAGGTGTTAGAGGAGCAGTAATGAGAGCGGGGGTGGTGAAAGAACTGGAGCCAGAGCAGGAGGAGGTAAAGTAGCTAGAGCAGTAGGATGAGCAGGAGGCTAACATTGAATGATTACCTTGGAACTAAGTCAGGGGAGAGACTTTGGGACAAACAGTGACCAGAAGACTGCAAACTCCAATGATCCCTGGCAACCCCATGTCAAGCCAGAGGTCTGTTGAGGACCTGAGGACAAAGGCTGGCAGGGTCCAGTCAAAGATTGGTAGAAAGTTTGTTGAATCAAGTAAGAGTTGACAAAACATCATCAATCATCAAAACATGGTAAGTAGTGGGTAGTTTACCAAGGTCCAACATATCCTGGAGCAGAGGATGTGGCAGCGAGAGGAGATGGGTTCCGGTTAGAGATTGACCTAAGACCTCGGCCCTCCTTTACAGCTTCTCCCTTCATCCTCTTCTCCTTCATCTCTGTGCATTGCTCCACTGCAGCAAGTAGAAGGACACAAAAATACCGGACTGCAGGTAAGACATTTTTAATTTCATTAACTTCACTGTGTTCCTTCAATTAAGTCAACCTATATTTAAATGAGCTCTCTATCATTGTGACACATCAGTTGTTGGTCCCTGTATAGGTCCTGCTTCAAGCATTCGTGTCCTTTAACTTACTTCATCTAGATGTACGTGAACCATCATTAAAATGCAGGTGCAAGCATATGAGTTTGTGTGTATATAATCACGCATGAGGGGCTTTACAGAGTCATGATCTGCAGACAGAGATGCATACACTTTTTCCAGCTGCCTTTCTTTCTGAGTTGTGCCATGGACATGCATTGGTGTCCCACATAAATTTGGACCAGCTACCTTGCAGCTACTATCCCTGGGTGTTTGGTAAATTCAAAGCATGACTGAGCTAGCAGGCCCAGACAGTGCCCAAGAGCTCTGATTACAACTGACTCCTGCTACCTCTCCTTTATTTGCACTGTGCCTAATAGAATACAGCTGAGTCCCATGACAAATGTAATCCAGATGTACATAGTCTTTTCAAGACTTCTTGAGCCTCTTCTGTATCCTCCAAATATCTACATACTGCTTTCCTATTCACCACTACCACTGCATGTAATATTATGCTCCTTCCTTTAGCTTTTCTGTCTGTGTTCCCCAGATGGCACACCCTCCCACAATGCTTCAACACCATGACGTATTGTAGGGGGCACTACACAAATGCAAGATAATATAACATATCATATTGCCTCAAGTTGCTGAAGTGAGTCAGGGAGGGTATATCGCCTAAGGTTTTTAAAGTGTGTGAGGTTCTATAACCACAGGAAACGAAAAACCATACCTGAAAGACAGATTTAGGTTCCAACTACAGCGGTATGAATAAGGGCACCAACACTCCTCCATGACCTAATGTTAGTACCCAGGTAGGGGCAAAGAACATTCTAACTAGAAGTACACATGCAGGGAACAGTAATGTTAGGATGTATCCCTAATGGTGGTAAATACTGTGGGTGATGTATAGAGCGTTACACAGTTAACCCCACGTATATACTATTTGTTGATCTTGAGCTTTGATAATACATATGAAGTTTGGCAAAATACCAGTAAAGGAATAAAGAGTGAGCCAGACATGTGATGTCATCAGTGATGTCATCAATGACATTTGTGATGTCATCGTTGATGTCGTGGGTGTTAGTCTTAGCAGTGCATGGTGGTGGCGTGAGTTATGGTTGTTAGTTTACCATAACTGGCACATTTCAAGGGTTTTTCAGTTTTACTTGGAACCATAACGTCCCTTTAACAAAGTTTTTTACCTGAATTTCATAGGTTTTTTGTAGTGCAATTTAACCATAACGTCCCTTTAAAAAAGTTTTTTCACTGAATTTCATAGGTTTTTAGTAGCACAACTTAACCATAATGTCCCTTTAACAAAGTTTTTTCACTGAATTTCATAGGTTTTTAGTAGTACAACTTAATAATAATAACTCTGATTTTATGTACATGTAAAATTGAACATACTGAACCTCCTCTACTGAGTTTGATGTCCGCGAATTCTTTTAATGTCCGCGGACATGTTCGGACAACAGCACCACTACCTAAAACCTCTAATTGTTATATCATAACAAAAAAATATTTTACAAATTCACAAACCAGCATACATACACAAGTGTAACCCATATATGTAACGCACTAACCATTCATTTAAATACAATATGTTCTAAAATGGAATATACCAAAAGAAGATAAATAGGCTTCCAACATAATTACCTCACAGACACTCCACAACCAAGAATAATAGCAGACCTACAGACTACTCAGAACATACCTTACCTGAAATAGTAAGTGTACTGGATTGTACTCATATATGTATAAACTTTCTGTATTAGATTAAAAAAAATGATATTATGTTTTGTTTTTCTCACAGAAAAGTCTAGTACTCTGGAGTGGCTAGAAGAGCATTTCCCACATGAGGAAATGTCAGAAGATAGTGAAACTAATGGTAGACACTTTACAATATAAACCATTTAATTATTATTATTTTATATACATTTAACATATATATATATTTTTTGTACAGAGCATACCAAAATAGAAAGTACTTCAGAAAAAGCTGTTATGGATAAGACTCTTCACAGCATACAAGAAACAATGGATGTATTGTTGGCTAATTTTAATAATTTGAAAACCTTTTTGGAAGATCATTTTAAACAAAAAACTTTGTACCATTGTCCCACATGTACCTGTCCCCCTCACCATATCCCAGTCAATTATCCCAAAACCCTCTCCATGAACCGAAACGTTTTGATGAGACTACCGTCCCTTCTTCACCTCATACAAATCCTGTTGAAACCCCTAACTCTCCTGTTTTTCTTTCAGTTTCTGCCTCACCTTCTCTGTCATAAATTATTCTTATATGTTAAATAAAGTTACATTTTTATATTGTGTTCTAATTCATTTCATTTTAAAAAAAAAAAGCAATTTAGGTGTCGGGAATATCCATAAAGAAACGAAAATGGAGGTGTCCTGAAGAACACTATACCTGTCCGTACTGTTCGCTAGCAAGTTGAAACTGTTCTAAGAACACACGCGGTGTCCTGAAATGTTTGTAAATAAACAAAATAGGGGTGTCCTGAGAACGGTATGCCTGTCCGTTTTGTTCATAAGCAAGTTGAAACTGTTCTAAGAACACATCATGTGCCCTATAATGTTTGTAAATAAATGACATAGAGGTGTCCTTAGAACACTATGCCTCTCCGTAAGGTTTGCATGCAAGTTGATACTGTTCTAAGAACACACACGGTGTCCTTCCTGAAATGTTCGTAAATAAACAAAATAGGGGTGTCCTGAGAACGCTATGCCTGTCCGTATTATTCGCAACCAAATTCAAACTGTTCTAAGAACACATGTGGTGTCCTCAAATGTGCGTAAATAAACAAAATGAGGTGTCCTGATGACACTATGTCTGTCCGTATTGTTCGCAAGCAAGTTGAAACTGTTCTAAGAACAAACGCCTGTCCGTAACTGTTCGTTTGACATGTGGTGCACTTTTAATTACTTCAGGACCCGAACAGTGTCCGTACAACATCAACGCGCATGCGCAAACCAATGTCCATGCATTTGGTGTCCTCCAGACAGCCGCTTTCTTCACGGACATGTTCGCGAAGCGATCATGTGACCGCGCCCACACTGATCGCGTGTTCTGAATGCGGACACTGTTCGTGCCCCCGAACAATTTAAAAGTACATTTTCAAGTAATCCACAATATTTTTCAATAAAAACTCACCATAGCACAAGTCCCACATACTAATCCTGAGTTTCTACATACTTTTTGAACCTTTATGAACCTTTTTATGTGTTCGATCTGTCCGCGGACAGCGCACATGTCCACGAACCGAGTACAAGCACCGCTATAAAAGGCCACGCCCTAGAGCTTATTCTCATTATGTTTCTGGCTATTCTACAGAGCACAGAAATTTTTGCTGCCACCTGCAGATTTCCATCTTCATCCTGATGGCATCCTTGGCTGCACTGCTGCCACCTGGTGCTGCATCTGCCTCAGGACCACCCCCACCCCCTCCACCATCACCACCTCCCCAAGGGCCTGAAGATGGGAACAGGAATGAGGATGCAGAGGAGGAAGAAGAGGATGATGAGAATGAGGTAGTGGAAGTCCCTACTACCCGCACTCGGCGTGAGTCTTGGGTGTGACGGTTATTTACCATTCATGGGAATGGTCCTAAGGCTCGTGCGAACCAAGTGACCTGCAATGAGTGCAAAATGGTACTCAGTCGCAGGAGGCATGGTTCGTACAGCTTTGGGACCACTACCATGAAGCGACACCTAATGTCATTTCACTCTGGGGCCATTCGCAAGCTTGTACCTTGCGAGGAGCGTAGCAGGTTGACTTCCTCTACTTCATCCTCCGTTTCTGATCCTGTCACCACAAGGAACACTCCTGTGGGACAGCGTATTCCTCAAGCTGCCTCACAGGCCATATGCAATGATGATGATCCTTACCTTTCGAGGGTCACAGTTGTGTGTATGTACTGCACCGCAGTACTCGGCAGGGGGGAGCGACTTCGAAGTGCTTTTGAAACTATCGACTCAGAGCACGAGAAGATCTGCCCACTACCAAAATAAAACCCACTCTACATCTTCCTCTCTCAGCTCGCCCTTTCTTATCCCTGTGGTTGGTGTCCTCCCCTTTACCCTCCTTTCCCATCCTCTCCTAGTGTGTGTTGTAAAAAAAAACAATATATATATAATACAACAAAAAAAATAAAACAAATAAGGCTCTTTTCAGAGCCGCCTTTCACAGTTAAAAAATAGAAGTGAAAATAAATGAAGCAGGGCCCTGTGTATTTTTTAGAAGTCTACGGACAGTCTGCGGACAGTCTGCGGACATCTAAAATTTTGAGGTGCTGCCCTATCATAACCATTGCAATTTTCTCTGGGAGGAAGTGGTGGCTCTGAAAAGAGCCTTTTGGTGGTGTTTGTGTCTGAAAAATTATAAATACTCAACACCTACTACAAAAATGGATGCTGTAATTCTAAAAAAGGTAGCAATGCATTTTGTATATTTCTCAGAAAAATCTGATTGCCAGCATAAGTAAGATGTACTCCATCTCTGCGAAAAATGTATGTACTACGAAACATAATATTTTCATTGTGAAAAGAGGACATGCCAAAATCTTTTAGAAAGACACAAACAGCCTGTCACGATGCCCGCTCCCGGGGAGCCAGCTCAGGCCCTGCGTCCCCGAAAGCGGACATCAAGTCCCCGGGGAAGGTCCCAGCAACCCCTTATAGGGACCCTTTGGACAGCGTCCTGGCGCCTATGGCGCCAGGCTCATAGAAAACGTCAGTCCTGGCGCCATAGGCGCCAGGCTCATTATGAAAGTGTTTGGGTGCACTTACCTGATGCAGACCATGCTGCAGAACCCCGGCCTCCTTGAGGCCTGAAAGGAACTACTTTACCTGTGGGACTCATTTACCACCCGGGCGTGGTCGGGGAAGGATACATACCTGATTGGAGGAAGGACACATTCTAGGAACTTCTTCCAAGGCTATTTAAACCACACCCGATCAGCCACACGTGCTTTGCGTTGTTCTGCATCTAGCAGCTGGACGCTCACCGTGTCTGCTCCTGCATCTTGACTTCTGCCACACCTGCCAGCATCCTGAATCACCTGCAAAGGAAGGGAACAAGAGAACAGAAGAAGGAAAAGGCCTCACCTGCTAAATCTGCATCCCAGAGACATTTCGCCCACAATCCTGAAAAGGAAGACATTTATTTTTAAAAGCACTTCGCATCGATCGCTGCAGCGCCTCATTCTACTCACCTTTACAGGGCGCCTCCATGTTCAGCAGCGACCATCCGGATTCGCAGTCGCGTCCCCGCGCCTAGGGAGAAAAAGACAAGAACAAAGGTGAGAGAAAGAAGGGAAAAGGGAAGCTAAAACTCCATGTCAAGACTTACCTGTTGGGTCATTCCCTTTTCATTTCGGGTCCGCGTCGCATCCAGGCATTTTCGGACCCCGGCCCCTAAGGGGAAAAAGACATCAGCGTTAATGAGTGAATGAAAAGACATTACCAAAACACTCATTAAAGACTTACCTGATTTCCTCAAGGATTTCTCCGCTCACCTCGGGTCGGTGCCTGTTCCCCGGCATTCCGTACCCCGGCCCCTATGGGGAAAAAGACACTAGCATTAGAACATTAATGCATGGACACAAGGGGAACCACTTAGAGAAAAACTTACCTGGAAGCCAAGCAAGTTTGGTTCTCACCCATCCGAAAATCCAGTGACGTAACTGGATACCAACGCGCCCCTGCATCAGAAGCAGGATGGAGAGCTCGTCCTTCCAGACCCTAAGAAGGATACTTCTGCGAGTCAGACAAGCCAGATCTGGGGCCCGGTCCAGTCCGTCTTCCGAACCCTGCGAATCGCCTTAGACGAGGTCACAGCAGCGCGAACCAGGCCAGCGCCCCTGTGGGATTTAGGTGAGCGTTACACAGCCTTATTTACATTGCGCCTTGCTTTCTCCATTTGTGGACCAAATGAAGAAGAATGAAGCCAAATTTGTCTCTGCGCAATCCGTGAAAGAATTACTTGAGAATTTGGGAACATGTTCATGACCATCCCAAGTCCTTCTTTCATTGCAAATTGCAAAGAAATTCCAGACACATGTCCTAAACTGTTCCCTCCACAATGAATTATAATTATATCTGGATGTTGCTCTGTCTCCAAAGTAGCACAGAGAGGTAGCAAGTCCAACCACTTCATTCCACATACTCCATGCCAGTGTACTTCCACATGTGGGAATCCAAGATCTATAGCTACTCCACAGCTTTCTGCATGCACCTTCAACCAATGTATCCACGAGTCTCCCAAAATCCAAACAATCTGTTTTGTGAAACACACAGCCATAGCTATCTGTTGTTCTCTCAGCAAAAAGAGTATCTGAGGAACTCTCTCCTGGCACAACACACCCAGTAACCTTTCCTGACCAATCCCTTTCTATGCTCATTCTCATTTGCAAGGCTTCCCAACCCAAAAATACCTGGATGTAACACCCGATGTCCGCGAACTACCGCCATGTCCGCGGACATATCGTAACTTGGACAGCCCTTCTACCATTTCCACTTCACTCTCTATGCCATTCCATCATTGGATGTAGCTAAGAAGTCACATGACCATCCACCAATCACATAGAAGACCTCTACATCTAACTGCATCATCGTAGATCAGCACTGCAAATGTACTGTGAATCTTTCTTAGTACAAGTGTCATTTCATTGGAAAGCACCTTCTACAAGAAATACTGTACAAGTCTCCAAGATGTCTACTTGCAGCTCCATGCATATCCATATGCATGAACACAAACTACAGGTATGCATATTTTCTGTAAAGTAGATGTACACATTTTGTAGTTTCATATAAACAGATTAACTGACTTTTACCTTGTATAATCTATAAAATGAACTTACTGTCTTTTTTTCCATCTCCTAAAATCAACTGTCACTTACAAACCTTTATACTATTTAATTTCCTTTTACACACACACATTGAAATCATGTAGAGCTAACATTTTTTAAATACAATATATAGACTACATATAGTCAAACAAAATTGCATGCACACACTATGTTCAAATCTCAAACAACAATACTTGTACAATAACATAAACATTTTTAAATGTTTTTATTTATTTAATTACTTATATTTATATAGGGCAAGCAGCCTATGATTGAGGCACTATTACTTGCAAGAGCTTAGTTACAGGAATAGTGATATTCAGTGGTACATTATGAACTTCACAAGGCATACTAAAGATATTTTGTTTGCTACAGTTAGTCATTGCAACACAGTTTATTCATTAACAACATATGATATGTATTCAACTGGTGTGACATATCTTATGTGAATAAGATAGTTTTAATTGTTTTGAGGAAGGAGCTGAGGATGTCAATTAAAAAAATCAATGTCTAAATTAAAAACAGTGCTATATACAAACAAAATTACTAATTTGTTTCTTTTACAATTGCAGTGAAGACCATTCTCCTGAAAAGAAGCAGCTGAATTTGAAGTACAAAGAACAACTAAGAAGTAATCTGCTCATTTTAGAAAACAAGTAAGTTAAATACCACCATAATACTTGTATTATTACTCAAACAAACTGTAAGGTTAATTCATGCTATTTCTGTGCCTAAAAATAGAGATTGTGCACCATTCTCTCCAAAAATACCCATTTCTTAAACAGTGATTTACAGCCAGAATGGTCCACAAATTCCTATTTTTCGACACACAAATTACCCAAATCAGCTGCTAGAATTTTGATGTTATAGAACAAACAACTGTTTTAATTGTATAGCATTAGATTTACTATTTGTACTTCTCCACACCACCAGCTTACTTTTTTCTGTCATCTGAACCCCAGTTTAGTAGCACATTAATTCAAGAATACCCATCCCTACTAGTTGTAGTTGCCCAATGCACAATCACACACCATTACATACATCTTTATCATCTTACTCAAACACTCATGCACACAGCACACATACATTGCAGAACACCCCAACCCATACCTTCTTTATTTTTTTCAACAGACCCTAAAGAATGCCTACCAAAAATCAAGTCCGTAGAATGCAACGCAGAAGTAGAGCAAATGAAAATAAAAGTGTCCAACATAAGCATCCATCTCTAGCAGAATTTGTAAAAAAGTTGAAACAAAACTGCTAATACAGTCATTTAGTGAAACAAAAGAAGTTTCAAGTACAAAAACTTTGCATCCTCTATCAAAATGTAAAACAAACCAGAAAACAATTTAAAAAAAATCAGCTATCACAACGGATAAAACTGCTTCTATAAATCTTGATATAGTGCAAAGTAAGCATACCAAGAAAAATATTTTAGCCAAAATGTTCCGTCACAGAGTCCTTCAAAATCTTATAAAAACAGAAGAGAAACCAGGTTCAACCCTTAAAACCTATTATAGAACATTAATCTTACAGGCGTTGATAGACAGTGCAATTCTTCTCAAAAGAAAGTTATTTATTTTAGTGTTAAACAAAATGAAACCACTAACAAAACTAATGACTAAATTACAAAAAATACTTCTCAATAAACGAAATGTCAACAGAAAGAACTTCTTAAGTATCTGCAGAGGTGAATGGAGTCACAGTACAAGCACAGAATCATACTTCAATGAAGAAGCATACAAACAAAAGCAAACAAATACAATTGCCATACATAGCAGTGGTCGAGGTTATGAAAAAGGTAATAATACCATAATGGAACAAGAAGTACTCCTGACAAAAATATGCCCTGAAAACTTAGAATTACACCTCCATTCAACTGAATCAGAACGTCTAGTGTACAAATGGCCATGCACGTCAATTTGTAACATTCACAAAAAAAATGTCAAGTCTTTACGCCAATGCCTCAATCAATATGTGAAAGGCAAACACAAAATCAAAATTAAACTACTGCAAAATATGGATACCTGTCCATTGCGCAAGTACACAGGACTACAAGGACATTCATTGGCCTGTATTACAGGATCTACTTGCAAAAACCACCTTCCATGATTATCAAACGGATATCAACACATCATTCAACTATAGGAAATCTAGTTTATAAACTGTACTATGCTAAAAATCCTGCTTTAGCACTAGCCAATTTAAATAACATTCTTCTACATGGTACAGCAAAAGACCTACTTAGGAAATCGACTATATCCAGAAAAAATATTTTGGAAGTGAAAGCCACTTACAGAATCAAATAGCTGTAAACCAAATTAGCAACAATTCTACACATGGCAACCTTTTACTAGACACATACAAAAAAGAAATACTAAAATTTAAAAGTACATCAGCTGAAGTACCAAACCATGTGTGTGTATGTTGCCGCAGAACTTTTTATAAAAGTAACACCAAAACTGTAGACTATCATACAAAATAGAAGACAATGAAGATTCTAAATGATTTGAATTAGCTCTCTACCTTATAGCAGAAAACAAATACGAAATAACTGATCCCTTAATACTTTGCAGTTACTGCACTACAAAACTTGACAACAACCAAACTCCTTCACGTGCTATCACAAATAATTTGGAATTATATCCACTTCCAAAACCCCTACAACAACTTAATTTATATGAGAGCATCATAATTCCAACAGCAATAATACGCCTTTAACCAAAAACAGCAAAATTACCTCTCTCTGAATTAGTGAAAGATATTCGTGGAAAAGTAGTGTATTTACCATTAGATCTAAAAGAAAATGTGCATACTCTAGGAATGCAGCAATCTTTAATTATCTTAATAAATGGAGTACCTACAAAAGACAAAAACATTTGGCAACAGCTGGTAGATTTACATAAAGTAAGACAAGCCTTGCAATATCTTAAAGAGAATAATGAATATTACAAGGAAATTAATATTGAAGAAAACTTAAAGGATACAACTGAAATAATTCGAGAGACACAAGAAGCTGGTCATTTGAGCTCCTAGATTCTGCTACAATATCAAATACTTTAGACCATTATACAATTCATCCATTGCACTCTAATGGCATCATAGAAGATGCACTGGAAACGTACCAAATGCGTCAAACAAAAGGATCACCAATCAGCATATGGGAAAAAAGTATAGAAGTACATGCTTTTCCTCTAATCTTTCCTATTGGCAAAGGAGGAAGGTACGATGATAGACCTATTCAAATATCAGATCAGAATACCGCTCATTACGGATGTATTCTGAAGATCCCAGATTTAGACAAAATGTGGAATACATATTCCACCTACTCTTTGAATGTGAACTAGCAACTTAATGTTACGGAGTTGCACACACATTAAAATCAAGATCCCACTTTCAAAATATGACAGCTACACAATTATTACAAAAGTGCAACAAAAAGATGAGGTTTTACAATCAAATATTATAAATCTATTAGCAAACATGCGTGGTACTAAAGAGTACTGGTTTCGACGTCATGGAGATGTACGTTGTATGATCAGAAATCTTGGCCCACCCACTTGGTTTGTTACATTAAGTTGTACAGAATATGCATGGGAAGATTTACATGATTTCCTGCGCATATCAAACAAAAACAAAACAAACATAGATATACTAACACCTGGAGAACTTTGTTGTTTGGATCCTGTTAATGTTTCAAGATATTTTCACCATCGCTTCATTGCTATGCTACATTTTATTTGTAATGAAACTGTTCCTCCCCTATGAGAAGTGCAACACTTCTTTTGGAGAAAAGAATACCAAGCCAGAGGAACACCACATATCCACATGCTTTTATGGATTAAAGATGCTCCTAAATTTGGTGAAGACAGTGATGCCACTGTTTTACAGTTTATTGGAAAATATGTCACTTGTGAAATTCCATCAGAAGCCACAAATTGTGATCTTCATGAGCACATTTTACAATTTCAAAGACACAAATGTGGCAAATATTGTCGTTGCAAATACAAAAACAAAGGGAAATACTACACCAAATGCCGATTTGGTTTCCCTAGACCAGTTACAAATACAGGTCAAGTGAACAACCTCATGTCTTCAGTTAGACATAGTGTTAAAGGTAAGTCACCTAAAGATACATATTACATAAAAAGAACAGAAGAAGAAAAATATATCAATGATTACAATGCAATCATTGCCCACTTATGGAATGCAAACATAGATGTGCAGTACATTGCAGACAATTCTACTGCAGTTGCACGATATGTCACAGTATACTTAACCAAAGCAGAAAAGACAGAGCTCCAAGACCTCTGGAATGACCTGTCATCAGATAAAACAGTGTCTCAGAAATTATACAGCTTGGGCATAAAAATGCTCTCCCATAGAGAATGTGGATCCTATGAAGCAGCTGATCGTTTAACTGGTACTGCATTGTATGGTAAATCTGAAAATATAGTATGGCTAAGTCTTGGTCCAGCTAAATCTAGAAAAAGAGTTCTAAAATCATACGAAGATATAGAAACAATAGCCAAACATGATCCCAACAGCCAAGACATTTTAAAAAACAATTTATTGGGCACATACTACCCAAACAGAAGTAATACTTTGGCAATCTTATCATTTTAAACTCAAATGGTTACATATTGGGTCTCATCACTAAGATATCTCAGTGAGATGCCCAGATCGTTATAAAGTACATAGTGCCAGCAACATATTGGAATACAATAAACTCTTTAAAGTGCAGCGATCACTAAGAATTGCAACGGTCTTTTTAGAGTATAACAGTCAATATCAAGTGTATTATGCGAAAATACCTGCTAATGCAGATTCTCATTCACTGCCTGTATTAGACTCATCTGATTTGTCTGAGGTCCTACCATATTATCTTTTCCGCATATTAACTTGACAATTATTGGTTCAAGCTCTGCCTTGACAGTTATATATCAAACTCTGGTTTATGAAAACAGGGGGGAGGGCACAGTCCCATATCACACATGTGTAAACAAATAGATAAAAAGACAACCACCTAAAATTAAAATCGTATCCTGTACGAGTTAAAACAATATGAAATTCCTGGCTATGTAAAAATATCGAGAATCCTACAATTTTTCTTCATTATGCAATATTAGAAAACTAACATGGACTTCTTTAGCTAGTTGTTTGTATGTTCTACAACTTTTTTCCGAAGACATAGAAACCGGTTGAACAGGGGAAGGAGCGAGAAGGAGAAAAAAAAGGGGGGGGGGTTTATTTTTAAAAGTAGAGTGAGAGGAAAGGACTTAAGTAAGAATGAAAAAGAAAAAGAAAAAGAAAAAGAAAAAGAATGAGAAACAGACATCCACATTCCGAAAGTGTAAAATTCAATGCATTTTTTCTAGCAATTCATCACTGGCCCAAAAGTGTATACAATTCCTCGTCTATATTGTGTCCATTCGGGATTTTACTTTCAAAGTCCAGTATGTAGCAGGTCTCTTTCTGTCTCAGGATTTTCTCTTTATCGCCTCCTCTAGGTCCTGTCTCAATTCTGTGTACCCCAAAAAACCCAAAGCTATCCATATTTTTGTCATGAAATTCTGCGAAATGTTTGGCCATTGGGTAGTTCGCATCATTATTGATGATGGCCCGTACATGCTGTTGTATACGTATCTTTAATTTACATTTGGTGCTTCCTATGTACCACTTGTTACACGCACAGGTCAGCACATAGACAACGTATTCCGTTTCGCAGGTAATTTTCCCCAATATGTGAACAGTTTGATCAGTAATGGGGTGTTTGAAAGAGCTCCTAGGTTTAGCGTATTTGCAAATATTGCAGTGAGTGCATTTGAAAAAGCCCTCTTTTTGTTACCGGATAACCAATTTATCTTGTTGGTCTCAATTTCTTGGGTCATATAACTTTTCACCAAGGTATCTCTTATTGATCGATTTTTTCTGAAGGTTATCTGTGGGCGATTTCGAAGGTTTCTATTGAGGTCCTGATCTGCCATGAGGATTCTCCAGTGATTAGTTAGAATACGCCGGATCTTTGGTGCTTGAATATCGAATGTTAAGATTAATCGAGTATTGTCCTTCTCCGTGTTCCTTCTCTCATTGTCTCCTCTTCCTGCTATGAGGATAGAGCGTTCCTTTGCTCTTGCTTTGAGGTATGCCCTTTCGACCACTCTTTTAGGGTACTTCTGTCTGGCGAACCCTTGAGCAGTTATTCTTCTCTCTGTGTCGTAGGATTCCAAACTACTGTTATTCCTTCGTAACCGGATAAACTCTCCGTAAGGGACGCTCCATATCAGATTTTTCGGATGTCCACTGTGTGCATGGAGGGGGGCATTTGTCCCTGTGATTTTTCTATGTAGTTCGCTAGTTATTTTGTTGTTTACTATCCTCACATTGACATCCAGGAAAGTAATCAAAGTGCGACTATGTGTTTCTGTGAATCGGAGGTTATTAATATTGGAATTGAGTCGGTTGACGAAGTCTGTCCATCCTTGTTCGGTTCCTCTCCATATTATGAAGAGATCATCTATGTATCTCAACCAGAGAATGATATTATTGGTATACTCAAGGTTCACATCTGTCCAGACATCTCGTTCTTCCCATGCACCCATGGTTAAGTTGGCATAGGACGGCGCAAATGTAGTGCCCATAGCGGTACCTTGCAGTTGTTTGAAATATTCGTTATTGAAGAGAAAGATGTTGTTCGTCAAACATAAGTCTATCATTGAAAGTACCATTTGAGAATGTTCTAAATAGTTGAGGGATCGAGTCTGTAAAAAATGTTGACACGCCTGTTTCCCATATTCATGGCCAATCGATGTATACAGTGAAACCACATCCATACTGGCAAGTAGATATTCTTTCTCCCAGGGAATGTCTTCTATTTTGGATAGGAAATCTGTCGTGTCTTGTAGGTAAGATGGTAATGCTAAGACAAATGGAAAGAGAACTTCATCTATATATTTTGACATATTTTCCAATGCAGAGCCTATTGAGCTTACAATGGGTCTGCCTGGGGGTTTCTTCATGTTTTTATGTACCTGGGGAAGGAAGTATATGGTAGGTGTGATTGAATTGGTAATGGTTAGGAATTTTCGGCTTTCTTCTGACAGTAAGCCCTTGGCTTCCCATTCTGCAAGTAGCATGTTGATTTTGCTTTCGAGTTCTTTGATGGGATTATGATCGATTTTCATGCAGCATTTGCTGTCATTCAGTTGTTTATAAGCTTCTTCGATATAGTCTTTCCTATTTTGTAAGACTATATTGCGCCCCTTATCCGAGGGTTTGATGATACAATTTTTCAGCTCATGCAACTCTTGTAATGCCTGTCTTTCCCCGAATGATAGGTTGTCATTCCATATCCTTTTCTGTTCCTTTCTTCTGAGTTTTTTCAGATCTTCAATTACTAAGCTCTGAAATGCCTCTATATTGTTTCCAAGATTTGCCACTGGATTGAATTTGGACTTGGATTTTAATTGGCTTTTGGTAGTCCAGTCTGTTCTGATGTTCAACTCTTCAAAATCTAGGGGTTCACATTCTGCCCCTGCTTCCATCCCCTTCTCCAGATTAACCAGATCAGTTAAAGTGATTAATTCCTTAATTTGAACCTCTGTCTGGCCCATCTCCATCTCTTTGGGGCGTTTTTTATACTCATTTGTTGCGAAGAATTTTTTAAGACGTATTTTGCGTATATATTGATCAAAGTCTATTCGTGTTTGCACGTAGTCATTTTTTGCTTTCGGGCAGAAGTTAAGGCCCAGATTTAATACTTTAGTTTGGTTGGGGGTGAGGACATGATCTGATAAATTAATTATTCTTAAATTCGTTTCATCCTCGGCATTTTGCTCTGTTACTTTCCAGAGCGCAGCTCTCTGGCCGGGGTATTGCTCATTGCATTGCCTGCCCCTCTTCCCCCTCCTCGTGATGTGATGTCATCTTTGATGTCCTGGGTGTTAGTCTTAGCAGTGCACGGTGGTGGCGCGGGTTATGGTTGCTTAGCTGACCATAACTGGCAAATTTCAATGGTTTTTCGGTTTTACTTGGAACCATAACGTCCCTTTGACAACGTTTTTTCACTGAATATATATATAATTGCTTACACGTAGAAGCCATGCATTTGGTCTGAATGCCCAATATACATCTCACCTGTAGATGTATTTGAGTAATTTGAAAATGGACGTGTTAGAGTACACAGAGCTGTGGCCATTAAATACTCCAGCTATGCAACAAAGTAATACATAATCGATCTGGGCATACGTGGTTCACCAAAACACTCATTTTTGCACAAACAAACCTTTCGGAGCTCAAACTAAGTTGACACTTTTGATGTCACTAGTATAAATACATTGTTATCTATGTATACGTTCTACTTGTAATGCCAATTTGATAATATGGTGACCTGTTTATAAATATACGTGATCTCTAATGTGATTTGTAATACACTTTCTTTCATTGCCTCATTGAATAGTAAAATTCAATTTGCAGAGCTCACAATTTTTCCTTTTCACATGACAACAGAAATGCAGGATCTATTCTTAAAATACATGTTTATTTTAATAAAGCCTGCAAACATATCATGTTTTCCTTATAGAAACATTATTAGTGCAATTTCATTTTCAGATTCAGTCCATTTAACAATATTTACTTCAGATTTCAGTCTAAAATAGTATATTGAGTCAGCATTATTTAATGAAGAGCATTGCATTCAATTAGGTAATATTGTACATTCCCCGTGAATATTTGTGTACCATTCCTTTTACATTCAAAAAGATGTTGTTATCTTGAAAACGTTGAGAATTTAGAATTTAGTGCATCTAAAGTTCCTAATTTCCATTCAACACAACAGGCAACTGGTGATTTCGATTCATGGTTATATACCTTCAGTAAGGATCAATGAAATACTGGATGTATCTTCCAATGTATAGTTTGGTCTATTCAAAATAGCGCAGGGGTTATTCACTGTGTAATTGCAAAAGCACATATGTAACTATGTAGTAGCTTCATATGACCTTGAATCAGACAATCCGTTCCAATCAACACCTTATTGCTGGAAGAGGCAAATCACTGTGTTGTGACGGTTCTGTCCATGTCTTGTAACATTTTCTTTATCTGCTTCACCTGCTTTCTTTTTCTGCTTCCAAAAATGATATGTAAATGAAACAGAAATGTATTTTGCCATATATGTAGATTGGTTTGAATGGGCTCCAATTCAGGAAATATTCCTAAGTGAAAACCGTAGGTGGCAAAGAACAGTGCCAACCCTGCACTAATGTACTTCATTATTGTATGCACACCCCACAACAGGTGGGAGCTAAAGGGTGACATTGAATACATTCTGCCATGAGGATTAATCTAATAATTCGGTTTGACCATCTCTTTAATATTGATGACTCAAAAAAGGGGCTGCTAAACCCTAGAAAATGGACCTCATTACGAGTTTGGGTTCCTTGAATGAGGAATTACAAACTCGGGTCCGGGTTCCTTGGATGAGGAATTAGCAGGCCATTCCAACCTTGGAGGACCCGGTAATTCCTCATTCAATTTACCCATCCCCATTCCCATTTGAGCCCCCATAGGGCTCAATGGGAATGGGGAGGGAGCTATCAATGGACCTGTTAATAACGTGCCTGTTGTTAGCTCCCTGGTCCCCTCGTGGGATATGCAAAGGACGTCTGGTCTGACCAGACGTCCAGAGCGGGTCCCGCAAGGGAACCTCGTAATAGGGCGTAATGGGTTTAACGGCTCCGGCACCTTTACCAGCGCTGTTAAACCCATTCCGCCAGGGTCATAATGAGGCCCAGTGTGTCAGATTATGCCGAAAGGAAAAAGCAAATTGAGACCCTCTGTCTGAAAGTAAGGCTTTATTCAGCCCCTGGGAATGAAAATGCATTGAAAGAAAATATCTGCGAGAATAAATTCAAGATGCACAGTAGGAACAGGTAGGGACTAGATGAGTGCCACTGATGTTTGTACAGCATTCCTGGATTGGCACATACAGAACAACATTTAACATAATAGATGGTAAGGTGGATTTCTAAAAATCTAGCCCGATGGACAGATTTCAGGAGGCTGCCCTAGTAATAGTGAATAGGGGAATTCTGAGAGGTTAGCCAAAAGGTAAGCATGGAGAGTGGTCAAGGCTTACTCTCAGAAGTGAGAGATCATGGCCAGGAGCCCACTAGTCCACATAGTGAAGCACACAATCATTCTTCTTAGACAGGAACGTACACAAATACTCTATTTATTAAAGTCCCGAGAAACACTAGAAGAATGAAACAAGCAGGTAATATTATCACACAACATTCAGTTATACAATATATATACAGTCATCTTTGGTTTGAAGAAATGTGTACAATTCACTTAAGCACCTTAAAGGAAGGTAAGTAATGATGCAGAAAGGAAAACCAACTCATAAGAATCATACCCTAACTTTATAAGACCAGTCCCTATGTTCAATGGGGCCTGGTGCCCAAAATCCAAAGAAGCTGAGGGAAAGAGAGGGGACAAAGGTAGGAAAGGTTCTTGTGGTGGTGAAAAATGTTCCAGAAGACTTCTCAAGACTGTTACATGTAGGTAACATGCGTTTTTATATCTTTTAGAACAGCTTTTAGAACAAATGCTTAAAAAGCGATGGCATAGAATGACCAAAGTTTATTATAAGGTTTATTATAGGAGAGACAGGGCCATCTGCAACTATTGTGAGTAATCAGGACTCATGCTCTGATTTTCCCAAGCAACTAGGCATGTTGACTGGGAGTTTCTGGAGGTAGGTTTTCCCATTGTTGGATCCAGTAGAGGAAACCCAAGAGCTGCGGTGCAAGGAGGATTCCAGTTGGGTCCAGGAGCTGAGTGCAACCCTTTCTGATGAAGGATTACAGCAGGCATTGATGCAGGTCTCTTCAGGACACTACGAGATGGAGGAAAGTTGGTTCCGGTGACAGTCACTACACTTGGGTGACAGCAGGTGTCTCTCCAGTGGCAGTCAAAGAAGACCCAGGCAAGATCCCTTAATGCTGGGAATCTGAAACTTGGCAGGAAGGCGACGACCGAAGTTCCACACGAAAACACATAATTGCAATGCCTTATGGATGTGGTATTCAAACTGTGGGACACACCCCTCTGGGGGGCACAGCCTCATGACCAAGGGGGCGCGTACTTACAGCCCGAAGAAAGAAAAAACAGGGTAAACATGGATCAGGCTGTTGCTTCAGCAACCAGCAGCCGGCTGAAGCAATATGGCCCCTGCCACACATCCTTAATGCTACAGGGGCAAGGCCTGTGTAGGAGGGTCTCAGGCTCCATTAGGAACCTGTTCACGAACAAACAAAAACACAAAAGAAAATGCACGTACCTTCTTTTGCCACCACAACTATCCCCTCCCATCTGAATTTAAAGCACACAATCGCTAATACTGGCTCATTAGTGGCATAATGGTATTGTGCCCTACTTTCAGTTGGGAGGGGATGGTAGGGTGGGTGTGCCAATCTGTGGCAGCCAGCTACTCTGATGCTTGCATTTTGCAAGACGTCACAAGCTGTGCAGTGGCTCACTGTGGCTGATTGACAGCCAATGAGGATGTAAGGCGCTGATTCGCCACTTCCTCCACCAATAAATAATGCTTACCTGCAGCTTGTGACTTCATTGATCCTGCTTCCTGCTACAACTTGCGCCCACCGACTCCAGAGTTCTATTCTGGCATGAGGTTCCTGCTGTTCTCCTCTGTGGTTACTTTTCAAAGGTAAGTTTAGTTTAGTTTATTATTTGTATGGCGTGCCATACCCTGGAGTATCAGGACGCAAATGGTAAGGTAAGTGTCTGGAAATGCACAGACAAATGAAGCATGGGGCGTCTGTTCATGTTGATAGAACAGAGGCCCACGCAGGGTTGTAGGAGGAATTATTTCTGTGTGGGGTTTCTGTTCTATTAACCGTACTAGAGGACCCACAGTCCTCGTTTCTCCTGCAGCATCGGTGGCTGTGCACTTTCTGAGTGCAAGCGCTGCTGCATGAAATGAACTCCATGGGTGCTCTGATCAGGCTGGTAGAACAGAGAACCCACGGTCATCGTTTCTCCTTCAGTGGCCATGCAAGGAGCTGTTTCAAATGAGAGGGGCGTTGCCAGTCAGAATTCTTTTACCACAGCAATCTATTACTTTCACTGTTTCTTTTCTGGGGCTTAAAATGTGCCCTTTGCATTATTATAAGCTCACAAACTGCTTCCACTGTAAGCAGAGGAGAAATGACGACTGAGGGGCTTGGTTCAAGTTGATAGAAGAAAGCCCCCCTGGTCCTCATGTCTACTTCTATCATAATGTATGCACCCCAGTGGTGCCTCAGGCTGTTTTCACTAAGCAGGGGAGAAATGAGGTCTGTGGGGGGCTCTGTTCAGGTTGCTAGGACAGAGCCCACGTGGTCATTGTTTCTCCTGCAGTGGCTGTGTACTTTCCAATGCACACAGGAGCAACCTCAGTTGTAGGAGAAATGAGGGTCGGGGCTGATGTGCTAAAGTTGATAGAACAGAGGCCTCACTTCTCACACAGCAGCAGAGTCTGCTTGCCAGTGCCTGATAATCCCCAAATTATCTTTAATTTTATGCAAAGCAAACAGCTATTGTACTATGTGTACACAGTTATTTTATTCACTGAATGCTGATTGAGTGCATTAAGTGTGGACTTTATTAAGTGGATACTTGTAATTACAACACTATTTACAATATGAACTAGAGGTGTGTTTACAATGTTGAGTGTTCCACAATACATCTCCTGGTGTGCTGTTTTGCGTCAAGTGCCCCCCTTTAGGCTGTAGAAAATGATAGTTGATATACTATAACCCACCACCCCACAAACAACCATTCCCACCTTTAGGGGAATTTGTGGGGAACGCAGAGGGCTCACAAGAGCCATAGATGGGAGTTTAGTTTCTGTGACACATCTTCAGACTTGTCCTTCTTACTTTCCAGGGTCATTGGTCAATACAAGAAACGGCAGCCCCTAACAAGATGTGAATTCGAAGCGCATGGAATCCTGTGCAGGTCTTACCAAAGTGAAGTTTGTTGGAACAAGCTGGAGCATTGTGTGGAATGTTTTTTTTTTTTTTAAATTTTATATTTATTGGTTTTACAAATAACAGAAAAATGCAAACATTGCTCAAACACAGTTGTACATCCCTCAGGAGGGCAAGTCGGGCACGAGATGCAAATCAGAACAAGATGTCAATAGTCTCATTGACGTCCGACAGTCCCAGTTACCTGAGTATGTTTCGTTGGCTGTTTGCCATACTTTCCCCCCACCCTCCCCCCGCCCCCACTTGGTTTATTGTACATCACAAATACAATCATCAAACATTATTATCGGTATCGTGCAGTTGGCACAGGGCTAAGCATTGCAAGATGTTAGCGGTCGGGCTTAGGTGGCTCGTTTTTTGTATTTTGTATTGTCCTTTGGACGTGGCATCATTCGGTCGGGTTCTGAGGCTCCTCTGATTGGGAGGCAATAGGGGGTGAGATATGCGTGTTCTTGAAGTCCATCCATAGGGTTTCACATTTCGCAGATTTATTGTGCAAGGAGGCGGTGATCGTTTCCATCACATAGATATTTGTAGCAATTTTGATCCACTCGGCCTTCCCTGGGATCAGGTGGGACTTCCATTTGGTCGCTATGAGAGCTCTTGCCGCCAACAACAGCTTGAGGGCCAGGCCTTTCACCCGGAGCCACTCTTCCTCATCTCTTTCAAGGTCAAACAAAACCAGGTGTGGGTCGGGTTCCCTGTGTATATCATCTATTTCCTTAATCCATCCCAAAACCTCAGTCCAGAACACCTTGATGTGCGGGCAGCTCCACCACATGTGCCAGTAGTTGGCATTTTCCCCACACCTCCTCCAGCATTTCGGGCTCATGGATTGGGACATTTTAGAGAGGCGTAGTGGGTCATAATGCCATCTATGTAGGAGCTTTATTGCATGGAGTTTGTACTGGCTGGAGATGGAGGATTTGGGTGCGGCTTTGCACATCAGGTCCCAGTGGTCGGGGAGTATCTCTTCACCTAAGTCTTTTTCCCATCTAGCTTTGAGGGGTTCCGTGTTGCCACCTTCTGCTGCTAGGAGTGTTTGGTACATTACGGATATGAGGCCTTTCATCTCTGATCTGGAGTCCAGAAGTTTCTCAAAGGCGGTGAGGTCTCTTCTCAATTTCACTCTCCATTCAGGTTTTGTCAACACCCCTTTTAGCTGGATAAAGTGAAATGTTGATAAGGTACCTATCCCCAGCGCCGTTGTCAGGTCCGGTAGTGTAATGAACGAGTCTTTTCTCTGAAGTTGTCCTACCCTTTCAAGGCCCGCTTCATACCATGACTGGAATCGTTCCAGGTTCGGAATATGGTAATTTATGCCAGGAGACCATAGGTGACTGAGCGGGGATGGCCAGGTGGTGACTTCTCGCATCTCTTTCCCAGTGCGCCATATGCTCCATATAGTAATCAATATTGGGTGTTGTCTGATTTTCCTCTGCACCCGTTGGTATGGGGACCAAAGCCATTCTGCCACTGTGGCAGGGGACATATAGTGGTTATCCATCTGGACCCATTGCAGGTGTTTGTGGTCCCTAAGGTGTGGGATTAGGACGCGCAACTGGGCAGCTTTATAGTAATTCCTTAAGTCAGGAAGACCCACCCCTCCTTTTTCTGTGGGGAGAATGAGCGTGTTGTATGAGATCCTCGGTCTCTTCCCCTGCCAGATGAACCGCAGCATGGTCTTCCGGACCTCGACAAAGAATTGTTTGTGTATCACGATCGGCAGCATCTGGAAGGGGTATAGAAAGCGAGGGAGGCACACCATCTTAACGGCATTAATACGCCCCAGCCATGAGATCGTCAGTTTACTCCATTTCTCGAGGTCTCTTTCAAAGCTTCGGAGAAGCGGGGGGAAGTTGGCCTCGTAGAGGTCATCTAGGGTTCTAGTAATCTTTATACCTAGGTATTGTAATGTCACGTGTTCTATTTTGAGCCCAAGGGAGAGGAACTTTGCTTCATTTTCAACCGGGGTGCCTTGGAGGGGGAAGAGGATGGACTTAGACATATTTACTTTGAATCCGGAGAACCTACCATATTCTTCTATTAGGGCTAAGGCATGAGGGATTGAGGTCATAGGTCTGGTTAGATGAAGGAGGATGTCATCAGCGTATAACGCTGCTTTGTATTCAGTCTCTCCCAACCGTATTCCCTCTATTCGGGGGTCGTCTCTGAGCTTTTGTGCCAGAGGTTCCAGGGAAAGTGCGAACAGGATCGCTGAAAGCGGGCATCCCTGTCTGGTTCCCCTTTGCAATTCGAACCACCTGGAGTATTCTCCATTAACGAAGACTGACGCTTTGGGAGAGGCATATAGTGCTCGTATCCCATCACAGAGTTTGGGGCCTATTCCTACTTTCTGGAGGACTGCACTCAGGAAGTCCCATTCCACTCTGTCGAAAGCCTTCTCGGCGTCAATCGAAAGGAGGGCCGGGTCGTCTGGAAGACTGTGTCCGGCGTGGACAAGGTGCAGAGTCTTACGCATGGTGTCAGCGCCCTGCCTGCCAAGAATGAATCCGACCTGGTCGGAATGGACTAGTTTGGGCATTAAGGTTTCTAGTCTGGCGGCCAATACCCTGGCATAGATCTTCGCGTCCAGATTGAGGAGGGAAATGGGGCGATACGATCCACACAATTTGGGGTCTCTACCTTCTTTAGGGATGACAGATATGAGGGCTTTCTTAAAGGAATCTGGGGCGGTCCCAGAGCTCACTATCTCGTTAAAGAGCTCCGTGAGGAATGGTGACAATTGGTCGGCGAAGGTCTTATAGAAACCGGCCGTGTAGCCATCTTCGCCCGGCGACTTTCCTAGTTTAAGTCGTTTGATTGCATCTCTCGTTTCGCTTTCAGTTATGGGACTATCAAGGAGTTCGGCTTCCGTTTGCGTTACTGTAGGGATGGTAATTGGGGACAGATAGGACGCTATGTCAGAATGAGCCGATAGCAGCTCGGAGGTATAAAGATTTTCGTAGAAGGTGGCAAAACGCTCGGGTATTGAGCAGGGTAGGTGAGTCGTGGGGCTAGTGGACTCTGATATCTCCTTAACCTTGCGTTCCTCTCTCCGTTCTCTGAGCCTGGTAGCTAAGAGTGCATCGGCCTTGTCACCTTTTTCATAGTATGTCTGTTTCAGAAATTGCAATTTCCGCACCACCTGGCCATGTTCCACCAGTCGTAGTTCTTCCCTTTTGCGGTGGGCCATGTCCAGTTTGGCGGAGTCTATTTCTGTTTCATCTCTCAATTCGCTCTCCAGCTGGTGTATTTCACTGCGTAGCTTGTTTTCGACAATCCTCCGCTCTCTCTTTTTAGAGGAGCCCTCGCGTATTAGCACGCCTCTCCACGTAGCCTTCCCAGCTTCCCAGATCACTTGTTTGGAGACCTCTCCATTGTCATTTGTCCTGAAATATTCTTCAATTTCGGTCTCCATTTCTCCTCTGAACACCACATCAGTCCAAAGGGACTCGTTGCAGCGCCAAGATCCTCCGGCGACAGGCAGGTCAGCCCAATCTACGTCAGCCAGTACCATATCGTGGTCTGTCCACGTAATCGGGACTATATTGGAGTGGCTTGTGGACTTCGCAAGATCAGACGAGAGGAATATATAGTCTATGCGCGTGAATGTGCCATGAGGGTTCGAGTAGAAAGTGAAGCCCTTTTCGTCATGGTGCTGCGTTCTCCATACATCACGTAGGTCGTACAGCTCCATCAGGGCTGCGAATTCGGTGCGGGCCCCTCTGTGCTGGTTCCGCGTATCGGGGTTACCTGGTCTCCAGTCTACAGATGGGTCCATCCACTGGTTGAAGTCACCTCCTAACACGAGATGGCCTGCAGTTTCCAGCACTATTTTGGGAATCGTTTTCCTGAGGAATGCGGTCTGTCCGGTATTGGGTGAATACACTGTGGCAATCGTGACCTGAATCCTTGCAATTTTCCCCACAATCAAGAGGGCTCGTCCGCTCACGTCAGACCAGGACTTCTCTAACTCAAACCCAACTCCTTTTTTAATGAGGATTCCAACTCCTCCTTTTCTAAGCGGGCCAGAGCCCCAAAATTCCGTGCCTCCCCTTGTCCCCAGAACTGTCCGCTCCTCACCCCTCGCAAATTTCGTCTCCTGAATGAGGAGAATGTCTATGCCAGACCTTCGGAATTCTCTATTTACCAGCGACCTCTTGGTAGGAGAGTTCAGACCCTTCACATTGATTGACCCAATTCTGAGAAGACCCTTGCCCTTGACCTTCTCATGTGATGCCATTGATGGTTTGTAGACTGGAATCCTTCGCCACCAGAGTCCGGAAAGACCTGCTGGTGCCCTGTGTCATCACGCATGCGACAACCTGAAGCGAGTGCAGTGATATTTGTACATTTCCCAAGTGTTCGTTACCTCTCTCCCCTTCTCTCGTGTCCCACCATGGTTGGTGGCGTTCGTTTGAGCGTAGGAACAGGGTATGCTGCGTCGGCAGCTGTTGACGGCGTCCGGAACGGACTAGGTGGAAACGTATGGTCCGTTGGCGGACCATCAGTGGGGATCGTCATCCCACGGTCCCATTCAGGTTTCTCATCGCTACTTAAGGGTGAGCCCCCATCTCCTTCCCCCCCCCCAAACATTTTACAGTTTCAACAACAGTGACAAAAAGCAAGAGAGAAATTTCAACGTTACGTGTGGTGCACTGGTCTCTCCGCGGAAGTTCGCATCACTTTTCGGTCCAGAGGGATGCCCCGCCAGCGGCGGCATCCATTCGGCGGGGTCCGCCATGTGACGATCTCCGCGGGAGACAGCGTTGCTTACTGTGGCTATGGCTGTGGTCGGTTCAAATTTCGCCTGGGTCCCTTGGCTCAGGCCTGCTCTGGTGTGTTGTTGGGACGCCTATATTTTCTTGATCCCTTTACCCTCTTGCGCCTAGGGCCCTGGAGTTCCCACTGCGTTCTCGGGCGTTCGCCGTCGTCATCCTCTTTGCTTCCCTTATTCACTTCAAGGAGATCGGCGATACAATCTTTGATTTCTTCTTCGGAGCGTAGGGTCAATCTCCTGCTGCCATGTTCGAAGGTAAGCGAGAAAGGATATCCCCATCTGTACCTTATGTTTTGGTCTTTCAGCCATTTCGTCAGGGGGCTGCAGAGGCGTCGCAGGGCTAACGTCAGCGAAGACAAGTCTTGGAAGATGGTGATTTGCGCGCCTCCCATCGTGAGCGGGCCACCAGACCTGGCTTTTTCAAGAATTCTGGCTTTGTCTTGGTATCGGTGGAATTTGGCCAGTACAGAGCGTGGGCCACCGGGCGGTCCTCCAGCTCTGTGTATGCGCTCCGTCTTAGGTTCATCGATGTCTTCATCAGCTGTTAGTATTTTGATAATGTCGTGAATGGTGTCTCCGAGGTCTTTCTCTGTTTCACCATCCCGTTCCGGAATGCCGAAGAAGCGAAGGTTATTTCTCCTTTCCCTGTTTTCTAGATCATCCATCTTAAGCCTTGCCTCGACCTCCCTTCTTTCGATGTTGCGGATTCGTACATCCATCTGAGTTTCAAGGGTGCCAATTGAGGTCTGATTATTCTCCACGCTTTCCAATCGTTCCTCGAAGCTGTCCATTCTCTGGGTGATTTTGTCGATTTTGCCGCCAAGGTTGGCACCCATGTTTTTTATTTCGGACAATAGGGTGGCAATGTCTCCTTTGGTGGCCGCAGCACCTGCCTCCGTTGAGTCCGTGGCCATGGTATCTATGGTCCAAGAGGGTGCGGGGGATGATCCGTAGGCAAATTTGGCCAGTTTGTGGCGCGGGTCCATGCGCCGACTTCCGGTTTAGAGGAGGCACACGCCCCTGGATAGGGGGCCCTACCCTCTGGGAGGATGCACAGGTGGAAGGCTCAGTGGTGTTGTTTGTTCTCGGCACTTCGTGTGATGTGAGGGGTCACGGGGTAGGGTATTACTGCTATGCTCACCCAGAATTGGGGTCGCTTGTGCGTTCCAGGCGGTCTCTGTTGAGGCCTTCCCTGCCGGATTACTGGGAGTCCGCTGCACGTCGAGCGCGATGTTTAGGCGGTGTTTGGTGTCCCCAACGCAGGATTCACATGGTCCAGAAGCGTATCTAGGCGGGGGTTGCTCCGTATGTAGTGCTGGGCTAGCGGTTTACCCCTGTCTCTTCAGTGTGGCATTTGGCGCAGGGGGCGTATGGCTGGGCAGTCAGCAGTTATGGGCAATGATCATGTAAAGATCAGTCCTTTACACAGACTGTTATGGGTTGTGTCCTTCCTGGGTGTGGTGTCTCGCGGGCTTCCAGCCTCCGGGGGGGTCATCCGCACCTCAGCAGCAAAGAAGGAGGGTCTGGGGCCGTGTGCCGTGGTTCGGGGTTCACTGCCGGGATCTGGCGTAGCCCGGTGCGTAGAAACACCTCACTACCCCCGGTGGCGCCGGGGGCAGCAGCACCAGAACGGGGGGTCCGGGTCCAGCAGGCAGCAGCTGCAGAGGTCGGCGCCCTGCCTTCTCAAAAGCGTGCCCAGGAGCGTGTCCAGTCCCGGGGCACAACTCCCCGCACGCACCTCCAGCAGTGAGGAAGGTGCGCGTGTCATGCGGTGCCGCCGGGGCGCGGGCGCCGGCGCCGCGGAGTTTCACGGTGGGGGTCCTCACTTACCCCGTGCTCATGTGCCGGTCCTGGGGGGTGTCACCTTACTGCGATCCCGCGGCTGGCCTTTTCCATAGGCCTGGGGTGCGAACCGTCGCCGGGAGAGAGGCCTGTCTCAGAGGCCGTCGCGTTCGAGACTCCTGTTGCGCAGCTGGCGGGCGCTCCTGGAACCACCCCGTTCTCGCTGAAAACGGGCCCGATTTTCGTCGGGTTTCGTCTCCGCGGCGGGGGGGTCTCCTTAGACCACGGGATTTCTCACTTTCGGAGTGGGGGGGGTCCGTTAGCGGGGGCTCATACCGCTATTTTGGGACCATGGGGGCGGTGCTCACACGGAGAGGACGTTCATCCGTGCGCCCCCTGGTGGCCAGTCGCGGAATGTTTTTTTAAGCGAGCAGCAAGCATGTGCATTTTTGCATAGCCATAGCTGGATATTCTGCAGAATTCCGGTTGTACAGTGATTTTGGAGTGCTGTAAATTGGAGATGTTGTGGCAATGAAAGCTCCATTTTCCAAAAAGTTGCCTATTTGGTTTTTTGTGAAGCAATGGATAAAGCAGTTTTGGTTGGGTCTGAAGGATTACTGGAGGCAAAGATAGGATTTCTTTCTTAGACATCCACCGCTTAATGCCCACAACAGGTTTTGGCCAGCACAAGCAGTCAGCAATGTCCGTTGCCTATCGTTGGATTCTGGAAACTACCCAGATCTTCAAACAGGGACTGGCAGGACATGTAGAGCACCACAGCACTTGTGGTGCCCTATTAGAGGACCACATTATTTCCAGCCCCTAATGTTTGCTTAACAGCCTTCTGGCGTGATTCTTTATTTTGTCACATCTACAACCTAATTTTTTTGTATTTTTATTATGATACATAAAATGCAGGTTATCTACAGAGTATGTGAAAAGGCATTACTATGGGAGTTTACATTATTTCATAGTTGAGGAATGCATTTTGAAATGGAGTGCTTCTTTTTGCCTAAAAATGGTAAGGAACGGTAAGGAAGCCAGATGCAGACATTAACACAGGAAAAAAAAAACAGTGACATCCAGGAACTATGAGGCCACATATTTAGACCTTGGATTTACTTCCATTGTGGTCGGAGGTGAAAAAACTCAGTTTGTGGTATGTGGACCAACTTTAGCCAATGAGAGCCTGAAACCCACCAAATTAAGATGCCACTTGGAAACAAAACATGGGGATCACATTGACAAGAGCATAGACTTCTGTGCTTGCAAGCTACAAGAATTCAGTCATCAGAAAAGTATAGTCCAAAATACTGCTTCTACTCCAGCTAGTGCATTGAAAGTATGTTATGACTTTGCCTACCTCTTTGCCAAAAAATAAAAAATATACAGTCACTGATGCTGAGAAAGTCGTTCTACCAGCAGCCATGGCAATGTGCTGAAATTGTAGCAGATTGATTCCTCTGTCAGACACCACCATCAGCCGCTGTGTGTCTGAGATGGCAAAAAATATCACTGCACAATTAATCACAGTCTATTTGAGTTGCAGTTGGATGAGGCAACAGATGTACCCAGAGAGGCTCATTTAATAGCTTATGTAAGGTTCTGTGTGGCAACAACAATATTGGAGGATTTTTGGTTTTGTAAGGCCATTAAAAACAGGGCAACAGCATCAGAACTGTTTGACATTTGAAATGTTTTAATGAGCAGCCACAGTTTGAGATGGGAAGCCTTTGTAAGTTTGCTGTAGAAAGTTGCTGTTACCACTGAGAGACGCTGAGAGAAGCTGCTCCACGCGACCTGCATTGGCGAGTGGATTTCAAGCTGTTTTCCCAAGACGTGTTGTCACTAAATCCCGCCCCCAACTCACAGGAAACTACTAATTTCAAATGCACGCGCTTTGCGTGCATGCTTTGTAAGTTTGCTGTAAAAGGTTGCTGTTACCACTGAGAGACGCTGAGAGAAGCTGATGCACACAACCTGCATTGACTAGTTGATTTCAAGCTGTTTTCCCAAGTGAGAGCAACGGGAAAGACTGTGCTTAAGCAACTTCTTAAGCAACAAACAGACTTGGCCAGTTCCAGTCACTCTAACACGTATTTCTCCCATTTTTTAGGACGTGTTGTGGCTAAATCCCACCCCAACTCACAGGAAACTACTTATTTCAAATGCACGTGCTTTGCGCGCGCGCTTTGCCATAAACACCTCCATTATGTCTCTTTTTAAATAGTTTGAGACCCTGGATATATACATAAAGCGCCAAGCTGAGCAGTTAGATTTGATTACACAAAATCTAAATAAAATTACCAGATACATAGACATGGGTGAAAACGAGATAACTAAAGCAATGAGAGAGGCAAAAAACAGAGACTGCCCACAAGTGGCGTTAGATGTAAAAGAGAAAGGCGAGGTTGGAAATGTGACATATGTTTTACCTATCTTTGCTGCTATCGTATGCCCTGATGTAATTACAGACGAAGGAGTGCCTAGTAGTGCTAACAACACAGAGACAGCGCTAGTAGGCTCTCTCATGCCCTCAAAGGTACATGAAGACAAAACTGATGTTAGTGAATGAGATAGGGAGACTGTGATCTATAATATGTTCGACACAAGGACCAGTACAAAACAGAAGTCTGCTACAATGATTAATAATAAAAAAAAACAAGAATCAAAAGCAGGTGCAACGAAGTCCATGACCACACAATTTGTAAAGCGTCTGCAAATCTCTACGAAAAGTAGGTCCACAGTGGGGGGTGGTTTACATGCTAAATATACCAATCTAAGGCATCACAGGCAACCTGTAACTAGCGAAATAGTGAATGCTGCACCCCCAAAAGAACATGCTTGATTAGATGATTTGGTTTCCCTGCTTGCTAAAAAAGGGATAGAGGAACAATCACAATCACAATCACAAAGAGCTGTAGATAACACTACCACTCAAGAAATATCCACAACCTTTCTGCCAGGCACTACCCCTTTAAACTGTCTGCTGAGCAGTTATACATCAAACATTGCAAGCTCGAATGACACTCCAGCCGGAGATCCCCCTCTAGACATACTGAAAGATATTAGAGCGACAATACAGAAATCAGTAGATGAATACTTAAAATGGAAAAAGGAGCAAGACTCTTGTACAAACATACTAGCAGAGAAGAAAAAGGTGACATTTAATTGTAATACTACCACACATCAAGGCAACCTAGTACCAAAGTATGACACAAGAGTGGAACCAAATCTTTGAAGTGAAGAACGGTTGATTGGTGGTGCAGCGAAGAAACTAAAACACGTGCTGGACCCTAAACTATACCATAGATTTATTTTGAAATGTTGCCCCACTACTCATATAGCCAGTGATCTAAATAGAACAAGTGTGTTGATGATAGTTGAAGATATTGAAGAACTAAGAGACATTTCATCAACAGATATCCAACAGGTAGAATTTCTGAATGATGGGAAGTTAGATGTTGTTCGGCTGTGGATTTTGTCCAACCTTGTCAGAAATACCACATGGCAAGCTAGGATGGAACGTTTTTTGTTAGCGGTTGAACAAAACACAGTGGAACAAAATAGGATGTTGAGAGGCACAGGGAATAATCAATACAGACCAGCTGGTACAAGATCATAACAGTTGGAGCTGCAGTGTGATACACTGACTCTAGCAAGTTGGAACACAGGTGGATATGTACACCTCTCTGTTGAAGGTAGCAATAATTTAAATGACTATCATGTAGTTGCCCTACAGGAGACGTGGTTGGTGGAATGCCTGGTGTGGCACAATCATGAAATCGTTTTCCAATCAGCTAAAGCGAATATGAAAGGCCGACCATCGTCAGGGTTGATGATTGCCATAAAACTGTCAATTGCACCTCGGGCGGCCCCAAACATATTCATGCAATTAGCCAAAATCTTCTATGCTGGTGGCTGTTTGGCTATTATTAACATATACCGCAACCCTGTGTGTATCCCAGATAAGAAATTCATTAAAGAATTGGAGAATTTCTTCAAAATGATTCTAATGACCCCCGAAATAACGAATGTCATACTTGTGGGAGACTTAAACTTCCAATGTTTGAAACCAGCCAAAATGAAAAAGAGCTCAATCTATGAAACATGGGCAAATGTTATGTCCAATCGCAGCATGGTGATGCTTAATGGTGCGACACCGGGTGACATACTTTTTAATGAGACTTGGTGTAGAGGAAATAGTAGCTCAATGATAGATTATATATACACTTACAAAGCTACTTTCCAAAACATCTCCTCATTCAGGGTTATGCCACAAAGCTCCAATGATCACCATATGCTGACCATGCAAAGGAACTGTAACATAAAAAGACAAAAACTAGAACAACAGCATTACGCTGCCCACCTCACAGCAACAACAAGAATACGGTTTAGGTGGACTGAGTCTACACTCAATGAATTGAACAGAGAGTTGTTGGGGAAGCAGGTGGAAATGCTATGGGTTGAAGAGCCATACAATGTCACTCTCCAAATGTTTAAAATGCATTCCTCGACAAGAACTCATGCATATTTTACACCTAGACACAGTGCTGATGAACAAGTACAAAAACGCAAAATCATGCTGAGGCGCGAAAAGAGGCTAGCGCGATCATTGCCTGTGAATATTAGGTTTGATGTCACTCGTGCCCTCCAGCGTGCTTACATGACTTGGGTTTGAACTCGTAGATGTATCCTATATCAGTCAGATGGAGAAGAAATGCTCAGCGTGATACTGACAAAAAATATATCTCAAATCTGGGGTCTTCTCAATGCTGCTAATCATTCAAAACATGCCCCGGTCCAGATTAATGGTGTAACTGAAGCTATGTGGGTATGCTATTACAAGAAACTATACGCTGACCCTGGGACTGATCAAAAGGGACCAGTGAAAGTAAATAAGAACATTGAGACATTGCAAATATCCAGAGAAGAAATACTGGAATATATCTGTAAATCATCTAATTCAAGAGCTCCAGGTCTGGATGGACTCGCCAATTGCATGATGAAACAGTATCCTGACCAGTGGGCCCTGATTCTTTAGAACATCAATGCGCATGTGCTACAAACAAATTGTATCCCAAACTCATGGAAATCATCTGTGGTGGTGCCTATTTTTAAAATATGTGATAGGTCTAACCCCTCTAACTATAGACCGATAGCGCTCTTGGATATACCTGGGAAAATCCTTTGCAGGTTCATTCTACGAGACTTTAACATCTGGGCAGAACATATGACAAGCATGATCCACATCAAACAGGGTTTATACCTGTTAGCGGGATGTCTATAAATCTGCTAACAATAACAGCCGTAATACAACATCATAGCTATCTAAAGCAACCTTTATACTTTGTGTTTGTTGACTTTAGAGCGGATTTCGACTCAGTAGTTAGATATATCCTACTCGATAAATTAGCTTGTGAGAAGTGTCCTATGTATTTAATCAATCTGATAAGAATGTTACACTCTGTGACCAACCTAAGAGTGAGATTAAATTTACAAGTCCTACTAACTACCGACATCATGACTCATAGAGGACTAAGACAAGGATGCATACTTGCGTCAACCTTGTTCAATTTTTTCATTGCAGATATATGTAGAGCCTTTAAAGAAGTTATAAGTGATGCTCCAAAACTAGCAGGCAAAGCCCTTGCGGCGTTACTATATGCAGACAATTTGGTGCTGATATCGAAGACTCCCGTGGCCTTCAAAATCTGCTTGATGCGCTTGCTAGATATGTACCTGAGAATATGCTAACTGTGAACCTGAATAAAACAAAGGTAATGATCTGTAATCCAAATCCAAGGGGCATTCCCACAAAAAAACAAAAAGCACTAATATGGCACATACAAGAACACATCTTAGAAGTAGTTCTGCAATATAAATACTTGGGAATTGTCATTGATGGTCCGAATAACAATGCATATCTACAGAGTCTCAATAGTATATTGGACATGATGATTTCCCAGGCCTCGATCATTCAGGCCAAATATGGCAAATTTACCATCACGCCTGCTCTATCATATTTTAAGCAGAAAGTGGTTCCGGTATTGATATATGGATCTGAAACAAAACCATACATAGCGGAAAACATATGGTTGCGCCTTGAAAGCAAATTTTGGAAAAATATTTTAGGATTACCCAATTGCATACCGATGGCCTGGATCAGGACTGAAGTAGGGCTTACATCACTATATGCACGTTACACCTGGCAAATGACATCATTGTTTAGAAAATGTATAATAGCATCTGGTAAGAACAAACTGATTAATTTGTTGGCTGACTATGTGTTTACCACTAACGATAAATTCATGGTGAAATGGCGATATATTGTAATTGAGATATTGGCGGAAGCAGACATCTCTCTCGACGACTTATTAACGAATCCAGGTAGAGCTAAAACCAAGATATTTCAGTCTGACTGGTCGCTCACAAGAGAGAAATGGTTACAATACCATGATTTTCCCAAAAACTTGTACCATCAAATGATCATAAAAGAACATTTTTGAGAATATGATTTAACTTATGCGAGACTGATAATGAAGGAAGTTTATGTCGCTTTTGTAAGAACATAGGTCAAGCAGAAACCTTACGCCATTTACTTACAGAATGCCCATCTCTTAAACAGAAACAAGAACAACACTTCAAACCCTTGTTACATGAACATAACCTAATAACAGCAGAGTCCCTGTGGTGGATAATTTATTGTGGTCGTACAACTGCACTAAGACTTGCTACAATTGCCCTTGCGAATGAATTAGGATTAGGATTACAAAGTGACCAAACAATGACAGAAGCATGAAAATTATATATGGATGCTGAAAGTTATCAGTGAGTGGCAAATTATAAAATACTACCACGGATGAATATCAGAGGATGATTGAATGGGTTTCATCAGCACACTATGATCAGACATGGTTCACAAAACTGGCTATGTAAAGTGGAAGCAATTAGGTGGATATGGAACAATGTTTAGCTCGTAATTACATGGCTGAAATGATACGTACATGTACATGCGCTAGAATTAGAAATAACCTGATATGAGTGAGTGAACTCTACGTAGGAAATAGAAAGAATCTGGTGTGGTCTGAATCATATGAGCACTTATATGCTGTATTTTTAATGACATAGGAAGTGAATTTATGGATCGAGAGACTTTTTTTTCTTTTTTCTAGCCTTATGCTGTTGTGTTGTTTACTATTTTCTCTTGGTCTTCTCTCTTCTTTCCTTTTATTTTAAATATTTTAAATTCTGTTGTAATTTTTGTAATTTCCTTTCAACGCAGATGTGTATGTATATAAACATGAATACCAAATATATTAATGAAATTATTGTAAAGCTGATTCATTTCAGTTATATCAATAAAAAAAACAAAAAAAAAGATGGGAAGCCTGCATAGGAATCTGCATGGATGGTGCACCTTCAATGTGTGGAGTTAGAGTCGGGTTGAAGGCCAAAGTGTTAGCAGTTGCTCCACATGTTGCATGGATACACTGCATAGTTCACTGTGAAGTGCTTGCCGCTTGGAAAATGGACAATGAAGTTTCCGATGTACTCAGTTCAGCTGTAAAAATGGTTAATGCTGTGAAAGCACACAAGAGAACGTTTGTTTGCCATTCTGTGTGCAGAAATTGGGGCAGAACATGATGGTTTGCTCTCTCGCACAGAAGTCAGCTGGCTGTCCAGGGGAAGAGTGCTGCAACGTGTGTTTGAACTTTCAAACAAAGTGTGGTCACTGGCCAAGAAAACCATCTGGGCGATCCCCACTAGCTTGTGTTCATGGCATACCTTGCTGATATTTTCTGATACACTAAATACCCTCTATATGTCTTTGCAGGGGGCCAATGAATAAAAAGTATTTGCTTTCAAGAGGAAGCTAGACCTCTGGAAAAACACAATTGGAGCTGGGGTAGCAGTTCAGTCCCGCAGAAGCAATTGAGGAAACAGAGTACAGCTTGGTGCATGTCATAGCACCACTCATAAGTCCCCTAACAACATTAAGGTACAGCTTTGATAAATACTTCCGTGAAGAAAATTCCGGCATTAATGACTTGGTGATGCAGCCTCTTCTGGCAGAGAAGGTGGTGCATCTTCCAGTTTATACACAGGAGGAGCTGATTGTGCTTACGTCTGACACTGCCCTGAAATCTGAATTTATAAACTTTGCAGTGGGTGGCATTTGGCTGAAGGTAAACCTGGAGTATCCTACATTGGCAAGGTCTGCTATACAGTCTCTCTTAGACTTTGGGTCTTCAAACTTGTGTGAAATAGGATTTTCAGCATTGGCTGTACTGAAAACTAAATACTACACACGGCTGGAAGTGGAGGATAACATCAGAGTGGCGGTCTCAAAAATAAAGCCACACATGCACCCACTTTCAGCAAAGAGACAGGCTCACTGTTCCCATTAGTATTGTTTGCTCTGTAAAATCAAATTGACTTCTGCTGAATATACTAATATGAATGTATTTTGAGAGAATGTTATGTTTACTTCCACAGATTTCAGGTTTGGATTGAAAGGGATTGTCCCACTGTTTTGAATGTCTCCCCAACAAAATATCCCTTCAATATTATGGCACCACACATTCTGCAACCATCTATATAAAAAGATAATAACACCAACACTGGGGGGTGGGGCAGGTGGGGCCCGGTCAATTTTCTTTTTGCTCAAGGGGGCCTATGCATAAAAGTTTGAAGACCACTGCCTTATGGGTTCTTAGTATTTGAGCTTGGCAAGAAGAAACAGAATCTATTATTAAAATTATGGTATTGCTTTAAAACCCCAGAACCCAAAAATACAATTCACTTCAAGGTTATGCACAATTATCCAGGGGGCTCTTCAGTGTTTCCACAAAGGCCGATTTGATCTAACCCTAGTACACTGAGACCAATCACAGTGCTCTGGAGAAACATTAGTTCCCTTGTGCACCCCTTCCTACCATCTTCCTCTGCGGGGGACACCCCTACAACCCCCATAATCTCCTCTGCCCTTCTCCCCCCAATACTTACCCTGTGTTCTACGGGGACACCCCTGTCCAGCTCTCCTTCCTCCTCCCCTCCTTCCCCCAATTACACTCACATATACATACATACACACATACATACAACAAAACACACAACTAATCCCAGTCCCTCTCCTTACCTTCTGCTTCAGTCTTTCTTCACTTCAGCTCTTCGAGCCGGTTTGTTTGCTCTGAGCAAACCCGGATGTATCATATTGCACAGTGTGTGGTTGCTGGTGACTTCATTATTTTTTTTATTCGTCTCCTTTCCACTTCAGGATGTATCTTATGCCAGACGCGTATTAGAACAAAGAATATTTAAGTATTTAAGTTCATATGCTAGACAATGGAAAAAAAATCTTCTGGGGCACAGGCTAAGACTTTATTAGCTCGCTGTTAAAATTGGACAACATAACTTAATTAGTTCTCGTTACTCTGTTTCCAAACAAATTAACTTAATTCAGAGGCTTAGGTCTTATACCGAGTATCAAAAAACACTAAAGGACAAAGGAGGAAAGAGGATTTAGAAGAAGCATCTGGATCATTTTGAGGACTTCAGTAAATATTATTTACACTGATTTAAAAGTTGTATGAAGTTGTTTTGGATTATCATAGGGACTATGGGAGCAGATATATGCTATTGGTATGGATGGGGGATAGTATAGGAGAAGAAGTCATTACTGAAGTGAACTGAGAAGGGCCTGTCCTATCTGGAATTGAATAATTATCAAGCAAAATATTTATCTGACTTCGAAGGCCATTGATTTGTCTCTTTAACTCACTTTGGTGATGAGCCATTTGGAAAATAATTATGAAATGGTGTGAATAAGTAAACTAGGGGGTCAGCTGTGGTGATCAAATTTCTATCCGTGTAAGAGTGAAAAGAAACATGTGCTCAACAATCTGTCAGAATGTCACAGCCCTCACGACTTAAATCTAGATCTCCAACCCAAACCTCTAGGGTTTCAGTGAAAGGTGTTGCAGATGAAAAGAGGCAGATAACCCTATTTCATCGCTGAGCTGTCGCTGAGCTGTCAAGCAAAAAAGAACAAATGGGAAAGAATCTAAGGCGTTTGGGTGAATAGGAAATGTACTTCCACGTGGTTAGATGGAATCAGAAGAATGCTTGGGTGTGGAGAATATCCACTCAATGGCCCTCATTACGACCCTGGCGGATTTTTTCCGCCATCGACGGACTTTCCGGCCATGGCGTAAAGTCCGTTTACGCCATGGCGGATGGTGGACTTACCGCCCCATTCCGAGGTCGGCGGGGCGGTAAGTCCCCATTGACCCATTTACCCTTCCCCATTCCCATTTCGGCCCCATAGGGTATAATGGGAGTGGGGAAGGAGTTAATTACGCCACCGTAAATTACGGTGGCGTAATTAACACCAAGGTCCCATAGCGCCATGGATTTTTACGCCCGCAAAAAGCGGGCGGAAAAATGACCATGGCGCTATGGGAACTCGTAGTTGGCGGTAAGGGGTCGGCGCAGCTAACGCTGGCGCAAACCCCTTACCGCCAGGGTCCTAATGAGGCCCAATGTTTGCAAGACAGTGTATGTGCATACAATGAAGGGAAGGACAGGAGTGAGCGTTCCACAAAACAGGCTTGGAATCACTATGTAACTGTTTTGCATTGGGAGACTGACCTGCTGGAGAACATATACATGCAGGATTGGTAGACCACTAAGTGCTCACACAGAAGTGCCCTGTACCAAAAACAATATGAGGCAGTGTCAATGATAGTTTACTTATCTAATCAGGAGTAATGGAACTCATAGTTTAAGCTGTTTTTGTTTTGATGAACAGTTTCTAAATCCTTTGGTTCTTTTTAATATTTTTATATTTTATGAAATATATTTAAAACTTTATTTAAGTCTTTTCAACTTTTGCTAACTCTTTTCTAACTCAGTTACTGTTGCCGAAAATTAATTTCTCTCTGTACATTTGCTTAACTCTTTAAACAGTTTTTTGGTCATATGATACATTTAAAACTATCTCGTTCTGTTTACATTTTTAAGGTTTTGGGTTTAAAGCATTAAAAATGCTGTGGTTGTATTAGTGCTAAATGATCAAAAGTATTTTTGCGCATTTTGAATGGGAGAGAGAAAGTGGAGGCGCCCATATCTAGAGATTAGAGCGGCATGTTGTACCCCAAACTACTGGTGATAAAGTAGCAAGAGAATTATAATTTTAAAGGTCTGTTTGTTAATTGCATTGTCTCTCCTATTAATACTGCGGCAATATAGCATACCATGCTTACCAAATGCTGAATGATAGGTTGGCAGTATAATCATTCATGTTTTCCTTTTACTCAGGTAGAAAGCAACTTGATTGACAGCAGGTGTCGCACATACAAAATGTTCCCTTTTCATTTTTTCCTTCCAACACTCTTCTCCTAGTCAATGCATCCTCCATCCCTAGTCATCAGGCTTTGGTGTTGGACTGGGATATGCCTGCAGGTTCTAGGTTGAGGTACGTAAAACAAAAAAAGGGGACACGTTGCATAGATGGAGGAATACATTGAAAACAATGGAAGGGTTTCTAAGCAACAAAGACCTATCAGTGGTCGAAGTATACGAAAAGAAGTAATGGAACTATGTTCCCTGTTGGCCTGCACCCACTCCCCACAAACCCCATCATCACATCCCCTCCCACACAATACACACCACCAAACAGTTGCACCTGCTGTTTAAGGGAATGTTCTGTGCAGTGCACTGAAAGGGCAAGTTTCAACTTCTTCCTCCACTTTTATTTTAAAACGAAACCATTCCGGAACGGTTTCTTTTTAAAAGGAAAGTATAGGAGCTGTAAAAGGTAATTAAAAAAAGTAGAGGAGCACCACTCCCGACCGCTCCCGCTCACTTCGACCACTGCCCTAAATCCAATGTCTAATCCTAATTGTATGCCACACAATTAGAAGTTGCACTTATAGCCCGGGTTTTAAGACCCAAACACGGTTCTGTACTTGCTCTTGGAAGAATATTGAAATAATGTGCAGTTCCTTCAGTCCCCCTATTAGGAAATGGCCCTCTTGTGGATCCTTCCTGCACTTGAGGTTCCTTTGGAAGATTACTGTGCTAATCCCAAGTGCTCTCATGGGCAGGATGCTCTTTGTCTCCACCTTAGTTTTTGTCATGCTGCAGTGAGTATAGCTTCCCCTGAGCAAAGGGCAGCCATCCAAGCTTTCACTCCACTTTAGGATCAGATCAGATTCTCAATATAAAAGCTTTTTCTAATTAGTACCCTGCATCACGGCACGCATTATGCACATGCCATTCGTGCAAATGCGGGCATCACCCAACCAAGAATCACTTACCTCCTGTCCCATGCGGCGCTTCTCACAATGTTCCTTCCGCTTCCATGCAACGCCGAAACCATCCATTGCAATCCATCATTGGTTCAACCCAGCACCACCCATTTTTGGCCCTCGTCTAATTTGGTCATCATCTGCTCTCATTTAAACTTCCATAGCAGTCACCATGGCACAGACAAACCAGCATCGCATTCTGGACCACAGTTATAGCGTTTCTCTCCCATCTCTAGTCCATTTTAATCTGTTTGGCACACAGTCATTAGAGGAGTGGCTGAGAATCCAGGCACTGACACAGAAGACAGACAACGCTTCATGATACAGCCCAGTACTTCCTCTATTTTTACTAGTGTGTCAACTCCAGCAAGGAGACATGCTACTGGGGGAAGCATAGTTTTAGATGCCATTGAATTGAATAAGGCTGAGACAAAAAAACAGTTTGCCACTAAATCGGCAGTTGACACTAATAATGGTTGGCTTTCTGATAAAGGACATTCGCCATCATTTGAAACTGAAAGTATCTTTTCTTTAGCCACCCTTCTTCAGCATTTTTATACAGAAGTCCGAACTGTGAGTATCAGCCCCAAAGCCTCATATCTTTATGGTCTGGAATTAATCGCCATGTTAATAATCCCCCTTTTAGTCACAATATCAATATAATGCACAACCAGGATTTTTCTAATGTGTTTCAAGCATTACCAAATGATTGCAGCGATCTGGTAAAGACCTCGCTGTTCACAAAACTGCAATCTCGCACATGGACCTTTTAAAATTGCACACTTTTGTTGTTTTCAACCTTAGCTCTCTACAATTCAAGTTCTGGTTTGTTATCCAGAAACATTTTGCCTGTTATGTCTGTGAGGGACTCAGACTATTACCTGTAAATACTTTCACTGTGATTACTTTTGATGAATTAACGAAAAACCATCATCCTCTTGTTGAAAGGCACTGTAGCCATCTCTGTGGCCATATGTATGCAATACCTCATGCACCGGACTGTCCAGTTAATTGACTTCTTCAGTACATTTCCAAGCTTCCTGCAGATGCTCCATGTTTCTTTGTTGACCTTAGGCAAAAATTCCCTTCGCAACTTTATGCCAAAAATCAGTCAACATGCGGACCTGCAAGGAATGTACACTAATCACTCTATTTGTGCCACCGCTATACAGCTACTATTGAATGCTGGACTTGAATGTTGTCAAATCATGGCTGTTACCGGATATCGCAATGCTTCTTCCATAGAATGTTATTGGCAGCAACAAGCCAATGAATGATTGAAGTGTTCATCCATCTTGCATCATGGCAGGGACTCAAATTAGCCTCCCACTACACAGTAAACTCTTACATCTGAAAACACGTTCCCTTCCACATCCAGTTTTGTTCCCTGTTCCACCGCTGCCTCATCTGGTGCTTACTGAAATACTGCTTTCGGCCTCCAATTCCATTCCGCAATTCGCTAATTGCTCTTTCACCTTCCTTGGAAATGTACAATTTAATTCACACTAGAACTATTTATCTTCTTTGTTCTGCTGTTCATAATGTTCCTGTTTTTTTTTATTCTACAATATATTTAATTTTGTCTTCCATTGATTGGCCTCACTTAAACAATAATAAGCGATCCCTGTACCTTCTTTTCTTTTTGTTCTCAATGTTTCATAACAATTTTTCATTGTTTGATTTTGATGTTAGATAAAGTTGTCTGTGTTTTACATTCCAGGAATGCAATTAATGTGTGCAAATCCATGTAATAGTGTGGGTCCTGGCACCCAAATCCTACTACTCGCACTTTATGCTGGTGTTGAATAAAACTGTCTGTCATCATGGGCAGTGATGTTGTCAACATGTTGAATGTGCGCAGATAGGCATTGTGCAGGTATACAATGGAATGCAGTGCACTCTACACATTTTCCATTGTATTCCTGTGCAATGCTGCTGTCAATGCCCCTTTTACATGTTGGCATTTTATTCCATCTTCCCATCCATCTGCATTGTACAGGAATACAATGGATTGGATGGATTGCTCTCTATTCCTGTACAATGCCACGTGTTCTCCACTCCCAACATGGCCGTCCAACTTCCATTGCCGCCAACGGAATGCAAGCATTCAATTTTTTTCTCAGCATCTTTGGCTTCCGAATGCACACAGCGCAGATGGTAAGCTGTGTTGCTCACATCTTTCCTTTCTACTTGCCGACCGCTGGACTATTAGTATCCCAGGACACAAGCCAAGGATACGCTCAGGTCTATAACTATGGGCCCTGGGGCATTACCTGAACCGGTAATTCCCCCACAGCTCAGGACTTACTGCTTACTTAGCTCTGATGTCTTGTAGCAATCACCAAGTTCTGGAATAATGCCACCAGCAGGATCGTATCTTGTGTTCTCTTTGCAGTACCCTTCTGAACCAATGGTCTCTGGAAGCTCTTTAATGTCTCCTTCAAGTTTCAGCTCCTGTGAGGCCTAGGTGGCTTAGCCAACTTCTGTTTCTCAGCTGTTTCACAGTGTAACAGTTTGTCCACATATGGCTCTCCCTGTGTATCTCTCTTCCTTCTTCTCTTACTGATCTGTCAACAACGGTCTGTCACACTTTTCTTAACTACCTCACAGACTCACGGTTTCTGCCTCTTTATATATTTTAGCTTAGGCATTACATTTCCAATGAGAGCTTGGAATAATTTGTGCTTTTCACCCTTATTTTGTGTTAGTATTCTACCTCCTCCCCTTGGTGCACGCCCCTTATTTTCATCTTTATTCAGGTGCTGCAGTTTCTCTAATGTCCTAATTCTGCCACCGTTTTGGTCCAATGGCCCTAGGGCTTAAACATCATATTCACCATCTTTGGATCATGCATTTCTTTCACGGTGACAATGTGGTCCCACATTCTGGTTGTCATGAGCATAGGTTCGTTCACTTGCTAGCAATGTCCTTGCACCAAGAGGATATTATTGTTCTGTGTTCTGTTCTTCACTGCTGCATTTTAGACTCTGTTCTCCAATCCATCCTAATGCTTTCACAGATGCGATGCACTTGACGCAGAATCCTGCTTTGCATGTTGACTCATAAATGTGGTCCACAACAAGCAACTCATTTCCCACTTGTGCTAAACTAATGCTAAACACACACTGTAGCCGATATTCTCAAGGTGTCCCCCAATACAGTTGCCTCAACTGATAGCATTACTGGACTCTTCCCTCATCCCTAAAGAGATATAAAATCTGGTGTTATGTACAATGGATCTTCCCTTGATTGGGTTGACAGCAGCAAGGATGTGAAGCACCCAAAAAGAGGCTGGCGTAGCTCTGGGCGAACCTCTGTATTAAACCCCCTGTTGGTAGTTTCCCCTGGCCTCCAGAGATCTGCAGTCCCATATGGGATTCTGTCACACTGTATATTTAAGAGTGAATAATTAATTTGTACTTCTAGCTCTGTTATTTCCTCTATTTCCTCTAGGAGTTTGTTTGATTATAGAATTCCGCCTTAATTACTGGGTCTATAAAACGGTATTCTTTTAACAGTAAAAAGGGTGTTCAGAATTAACAACATGGCACTCTTATTTATTTGAAGTGTGTTCTTATTAAAGACACCTCGATGTGTGTACGTCTAGCACATACGCAGACCAGGATAACTGAGAATGTTGAAAGATAACATTATATATTGTGATAGCATAATGTTTTCATAGATTGTCATGTCATTCCAAGTGATGTCCACACCACTTTCAATGTATCAACCCCCGACCCCCAATTACTCTCCCAGATAAAAGTGGAGGGAAAGGGTTAGAGAAAAGAAAAGGATTAATAAAAAATAACATATTGACTGAGATATGACCTACAACCTCCGTGAGGTGGTGCACACTCTTCAGCCTGGTTTTTGTACATAAGTGGCTCCTCAGTCAGCACCCGCTTTGGGTCCACTTTTGCAAGGGTGACAGTGCTCTCTCCTTTAATGACAACACATTCTGCAGGTCAGAATTTCAGCAAACCTTTGGGACATTATCTAGGTTCTTATCTGCTCATAGACCCCGGTGCCTAATCTGAATTATGTGGCCACTCTCTATGGATCATGATGGTCTTTACTGCCTGGACCTTTTTTTAGCACTACTCTTTTGTGCATTTTCACCTCATCTCCCTTGACTAAATAAAGTACATCTAGCCTGTTGGCTACTTGCTTCCATTTTTGCATCGAGATAAAATGGTTCATCCTCAGTGCCTGAATTCTGAGTTAGCCTATTGGCACCTTCTTTGAGTTGCAGGAACTCACTAGTGCAAACTGGATTGTCCCCTTAATGAACCATTTGCTAAGCTAGACCATTGGCCAACGGATGATACAAAGAAATGCTCTTTTGCACAGTATTGTGGTCCTTAATTAAAGGAAAGTGTGCATTTCAGTAGCTTGGCATTGTACCCCATTAATAATTCTTTAGGCACACCCTTGCAGTCAAATATTTCAGGCAGAAATGTAATAACATTTTGAGAGTGGACTTTTCACACTGCAATCCCCCTTTTCGTTGACATGGGGGTCTAAGTTGTACATTGTAAATTACCCACATGGGCCTAATATGCCAATTTCAAGCTTAGGCAATGTTTTGCTTGGGATGTATACTGCTTGTAGGGGCTGGAACAAGTTCTGTTTTTCATTGCATCATTATCACAGTAACCCTGGGGCAACCAAGTATGTTGCAACTTAATTATGCATTAAGTGAACACTGTCAAATACTGTGACTATTCATGCAAGGGGATTGAAAAGAAAGCATTCTTTAAATCAATCACATTCAAATATTTAGCTTTGGATAGAATGGTAGACAATATTGCGGCTGGATTTGGCACCAATTGAAATTTGTCCCCGTCAATATTATTTAGGGTGCATAAGTCATGGATAAATCTCCACAACCCCCTTTTGCCTTCTTGATTGGATACACCGCTGTGTTACATGGGGAATTTGAAGGCGCTAATATCCCTTGTTGCACTAAGGCAGCAATAGTCTCATAAATGCCCTGGTCAGCTTCCACTGACATGGGATACTGTCTTACACATGGTAAAAATAGCTCCCTTCTTGAGTTTAATCCTAACTGCTCCAACTCCTTTAAATCGACCAACGTCGTATGGACTGCTGGTTCACAGTGTGCTCGTTATGTGTGCCAAATATTCATGTAGGAGCGGTGATGCTGTGACATTTTCTGGGGAATTTCTCTGTTCTCAATTTGTACCTGATATGTGAGCCTGATGTTAAACATTACTTCATCATCTGGGTGTTTGTCTGTAAACAATTCCTCCCCTGTCAGGTAAGTCTGTCATTGTGCTTCATCAGGTGCTATTATAGTGTGCCAAAGTATGCCTTCCTGGTCTGGTCCATGCAGAATTACTCTGTCTTCCCTTACTATTGCTGCTTCTAGCTCAACTGTAATTAACTAGACTTCCTCAACGTCTGTGGGTGCTTTGGGTCTGAATATCAACGCTGCAGGTAACCACACTATATTGTCTTTGGGGAAGCCATGCCAATAACACATGCACCCCATAAAGGGAAATCTCTGGGTTCAGTGGAACTCCTTTCTGTGCTTCCTGACCATAAAATGCTGTTATGAATTGCTGTGCATTGACATAATGGATCCCTGGGGTAGAACATATTATCCCCTGAACTTAGGCATAATATTCTGGTGGTTCTGTATTATAGGGTGGGGGTATGATGCCCCGACTGTTGGGTCTGTTGCTTGCCAGTTCTGTTGAATCTGTCCTCTGCTTCTGCATACCCATGGAAAAATGTCCCATTGTCCCACATGTCCAACACTGTTGTGGTGGTCCTCCGAATCTAGCTTTCTCTCCATTAAACCCTCCTCCTTGAAGAGCGTGAAAACCCAAACCCTCTGCCTTGGGGTGCAAACCTTTGCGCTATGGAAAAATATTTATACTCTCAGCTTCCTGCAAAACCTCTGTTCATCGCTGGCAGCACCTGCTGTGCCCTTTGTATATGATAACTCTCTCCCCTCTTGTTGATGCTCCTCTTTCCACTGACAATTTTGACAGTTTCCTCTGAACCAGTTTGCCTTCCCCAATCTTTCTATCCTCAACTTTTTCTGTCTTTCTCTTGTTTTAATCGACAATGGTGAACAATAGTCAATTGTATCTTCACCCATCGCTTTGCTTCCATTTGCACAATCTTCCTTAACTGTCTTTTCACTTATTCAGGAAGTCCCTGACATAAAATATAATAAAATATTGTAATGTTCTTGTCCCATGGTTCTCTAGTCTCTAGCTGCAATTTTTCTTGAATGTCCTGTATATAAGCAGTCAAATCTTTATCTGCTCTAATTTTACAAGTCATAATTATGCTCATGTCGGATGAGTCTGGATATTGTACCCTAAGTGCTGTCCATACATCAGCTCGACAATCGTTAAATGTCATCCCCTCATGGTTAGTAGTTTGTGCCATCACCCCAAAATACCCTCTCAATTCCAACTATCATCTGATTGCTGCCCTAATATGGTAACAAACAGAATATTGTTGTTGCCTACTGCTATTTCCGGCCATCATTCTCTCTAACTCATAAATCCTTTTGCCGCCCCTGATGTGAGTGATGGCAATTCACAAATTAAATTGTTTTTGTCCGCTTGTGACCATGGGATACATTATGGTATTCCTCTCCCTTTCTCAAATAAAGGGAATTGTGTTAGCCCCGTGCCTTGCCTCAATGCAAACATACCCTCTGTCTTTGTCACCAAATCGGTCATGCTAACTTTCTTTCATTCTGGTACATTCCTCAGCCTATTCCCATACAGTGCACTTACTCCTACACTGTTTGAGTGCACTTTGAATATTCAATGGGGTGGCCTCCTCACCAGTTCTTCCAAATCTAACTACGCTATCTCTCTCCCTATTTCTATACTCATGGATGGGACCCTTACAGTTTCCTCTTCCCTACCCTCTTCATCTTCACTCTCGAACATTGTATCTTCACTATCTTCGTCTTCTTTGCCCTCTCTATCCTCAAACAGTAGCCTTCCAAGAGGACTTGTTCTATATGTTCCACTCATTACATCCTCCAATATATTTCTTCCTTCATCTTACAGAGACCCCCCTCTACTCTCATTTGTGCTGTTGCCATCCCTCCTGCTCCTGTTCAGATTGCCTATCATCCTTCATATAGCTTATTCCTCCTCTCTATCTGGAAAAGTTGGCCTTTTAAGAATCTCACCAACTTCCTTTCCGGTGCCTCTCCCTACTTCTTTACCCATCTTGTTGCCTTTCACTGTCCATTTCTTCATCCTTTTTCCTTTCTCGTTCCTTTTCTGCATCTCTTTGTTTCTCTCTGCTTATTTCTTCTTCTTGTCTCTGCTCCCTTTCTGTTCCTGCCTCTCCTTTCTTTTCCCTCTTTCTACTTCATCCCTTCTTTATGACTCTCTCTCCTCTGTTCATTTCTCTTCCTTCTCCTCCCGTGCTCTTCCTTCTTTTTCTCTCCCTTGTCTTTCTTTAACTTCCCTTTCCTTTTCTTTAGAATCATCAATGCCAGGGGTGTGGCTTTGTGCTGACTGAAATGGCCGTTTAATTTACTGTGCTTCGCACCGGTGGCTTTCTGTCAATATGTATGCCTTAAAAGTTCCCTAACTACTTCCAGAATATCATTACTGCTTATATTAGGTCTGCCAGGTGGTCCGTGGTGCATCTCAGGAGGGATGGGCTCACAATTGCTGCACATTTGGAGATATCAGTGGGCCTGGTCAACGACCGGAAAGTCCTGTGACTCCTGCTGCCTGTGTCTCCTGTCAGCGTTCCGGATACTGCTGAGCGTGGTGTGCGCTCTTACGCCAGTAACTTGATTTCTTCACAACACGGGCTGCAAACATAAATTAACCCCAGCAATTGATGTTTACATCTTCTAAAGTTATCAAGAAGATTATATGCTCAAATGTTCCTTTAGAAGGGTGTATGCTTTCTCAAATTGAAAAGCAAATTCCACTAAATAGTACCTGGTATAATAAAGTCTCAGAACACTATTTTAAGCAAGTTTAACAGTGTTGCATGAATTGGAGCATTATCACATGGCTGTATCTTGGGATAAATAATATATTTACTATAACATGCTCCAAACATCTCTTTCTGGTTTTATGAGAATAGCACCATAATACTACGAGCTTTGCTCTCCTACATATATACTACCACACTCTTATATCTGCACGGATTGTCTACCTTGTCATCCAAAAAAAGGACAACTCAAGGAAATATCTTCGCCTTTACCTACTAGCGTCAAAAGGCAGAAAAGTGACTCCCCCACACCAAAAGTGTACATTTCAGACCCCGTCATGTAAACTATTTTGTCAGAGATAAGGGCCTTGAAGCCATTTATGGATGACATAAATGCTAAACTGCAGCAGTTTGACAATAAATGGTCTTTATTTTTTAGTCCAGAATGAATGAGGTGGAGAGGCATGTTAGCGATGCTGAAGATATTACTAGCAGAGTAGTGACACTGGAAACCACCAATAAATCTCTACAAAAACAAGCTGAGAATATTGAAAACAGGAACAGAAGAAATACTTTTACATTTTAGGCATTCACGAAGGAACAGAAAAATTCAATCCTATTTTATTTCTACACGCTTTGTTACCTCAGCTCCTCGACTTGCCAGTGTCAGTGCATCATAATATCCAAAGGGCCCATCGAGTTGGACCAACAAGTTCAGTCCGAAACTCTAGAGGTTCACCTAGAACTCTCATCCTTACTCTCATAATGGAAAAAGTGAAGTAAATAAAACAGCTGTCTTGGGATGGCAAAAATATATTTATATCCCAGGATGTCTAAAATGTGAAGGCGGCCAGAATAAAAGAATTACTCACCCTTACACCCGTGCTGAGACAGTTAAATGCGAGATATGGCAGCATCCATCAAGCTATCCTCAAAGTCACCCTTAATCGGCATACCTCCACCTTCCAGAATCCAATGGATCTAAGTCACTATATTCAATCTCACAGAAGGGATGATATGGACACTTTGAGAGCACCTACTTGAAAGAGACTACAACATCTAATGGGTTAATGCATTGAATCTTTTTCTACCATCTCTCAGAGGAGTGGGGAGGATGGAGTGCCTTATTTTGATCGGCTTTGGACCCCTATCTCATTGTCTCTCTAACGTGGATTGGTGTAGCTGTTTCCTGGTTACCACATTCATATCTACGGTTGTTTGTCATGTTTTAATGCTACAAAAATCTATGTTACATTTTTTATCTACCCACCTTCGTTATGTTTCGCTCCTTTAATGTTATCGCCCACTATGCAGAATTAGATATATTTGCTTTTGTGGGGGTTTCTCTCAGCTACTTTTTCAAATATGCTATCATGATACATATTATCATAGCAAATGTTATTTACTCTTCAAGCGCTCCATTGATTTATGTTAATTTTATCCTAATATATGCCACTTAATACAACTTCTTAGAACCTTAAAGGACTGCATAATCCTGTCAAAAGACAAAGTATTTTCTCACCTTAATAGAACAACATCATCATGCAGCCAAGAAACACATCTCTCACATGAGGAAGCAGCCAAACCTAGACATCATTGGGTGGGGCAGGTTTTTTCAAGTGCAGCAAATGGTAAGAAGAATGGTGTCATCACACTTATCAAAAAGGCATTTAAATGCAAATTGATAGGAAATTAATCTGATGAATTAGGTAGATGGGTGCTACTTAGAATCTTAGTGGAATCCACTGAATACACAGTTCTTAATATGTATGGTTCCACATCTACAGACCCCTTTTTCTGGTGACAACTGAGAAACCGCATAATTCAATGTTACCCTCACAATCTAGTTGTTTGTGGGGACTGTAATAAGATTATGGCTCATTTTCTAGCCAGAAAGTCCAGTGTACACTTTAATAACACCAAATCTCATGCAGAATTTCTTAATTTCGTATCAGAAATAGGTCTCATTGATGCATGGCATGTAATTCATCCTTCTGATTCAGAGTTTAGTTGCTTTTCCAATACTCACAACTCTTTCTCGAGATTAGAATATATATATATATATATTCATTTCCAACCATATGATCAATCTCCTTCTTGCTGCCCAAATAGAATGCATAACACTTTCGGATCATGCTCCACTATATATCCAACTTGCACCCTGAAAGAACAATCACAACTCCATTAGATGTAGATTTAATGTCACCTTTTCGAATGATGAATCATTTACACCTTTCATCACACAGCAACACAACAACTTCTTCTCTGAAAATAAATGCCACGACCCATCTATTGTTAACGATTGGGACTCTTATGAAGGTGTTCGTACAGGCCAAATTATATTGAAAATAAAAAAATAAACTAAATCAAGAATCAGACACTATTCTTAAACCACTCAAATCCCTTGAATCTCAATATGCACATACCAACTCCCCTTCCACTCTTAAAGATATTATCGAGCTAAGGTTGCAACACAATACAATTGTTACACAGTACTCTTGTGCTAATCTGTTGAAATATTAAGCAAAAATATCCCAATTTTCCAATATGTTTAGTAAATGTCTTGCATCATATCTTTAACTTAAAAATCAAAAAGCTAAGGCCGTAGTCATAAAAGATCACAGAGGTAACATGACATTTTCAGATAGAGAAATTATCCAACTCTTCTGCCAATTGTATTAAAATGTATATACCTCTGAAGCTCCTCTGAATAATAGCCCAAAGCTGATCTTCAGTCATTGAATATGCCTATCTCTCCTACTGAAATAGATAAGGTTATTAAAGACCTTAAAGAAGGTAAAGTCCTGGTCCAGATGGTGTCCCTATTGACCTTTTTGCCAATTTTAGTAACCTATTAGCACCCGAACCTAACTAACAGGTATCCTTCTTGGAGGACATGTTAATTGTGTTTCCCAAACCTAATAAAGATCCTAAACTTATCAACCAATTTCCCACATCAATACAGATTGTAACATTTTTGCTAAGATTTTAACTGACAGACTTCTTCCTTTCTTACCTAGCTTACTTAAACATGATCAGGTTGGATATGTTAAAGTCAGGCTATCTTCATCCAATATTAGACTATTCCTAGATGTCTTAAATATAATACACAACTCAAAGGATCCCTCATGCAGTGGTAGCCACAGATGCGGAAAAAGCATTTGACAGAGTGGAATGGGATTATATGGTCAAAGCCCTTTCGTGGCATGGCATATGACCTCTGTTTCTCTCTATGATTAGAGTTTTATAGTGCAATCCCAAGGCAGCCATCTTTGTCAATGGACAAATGTCCCCTTACTTCCTTTTGTTTAGAGGAACACGTCCGGGTTGCCCCCTTTACCCAATTATTTTCATTTTAGATTTAGATCCTTTCTTAGAAGCAATCAGGCAGAATAACAATATTTTAGGAATCCAATGTGGGGATATACATGTCAAAACTGTGGCATATGCTAATTATGTATTACTTCTCTTAAAAATTGAGATATTAGTGTTCTACACTTATATGATATTATATCAATATTCTCACTTCCGGCTATAAGTTAAACACTGACAAATCAGTGATTCTACCCCTCAATATATATTGCACTAAAGATCACACACAAACTTTAGGTATGAAATGGTGTCCCAAAGGCTTTAAATATTTGTGCATTCATGTATCCACATCCAGTAAAGATATCATTAAACAAAATATTGAAGCACTACTAACAAGAATCAACCCCACAGAACAATCACAACTCCACTTGCACTTGCAAGTTTTGAACACTCACAATGCATAGTAGGTTTGTCTTACCCTCCCATTGTCTCTTCTTGTTTTGCTGTACTCAATTAGTTTAACATTGTTGTACTTACATCCTCTGTAGCCTCCCTGTTGCCCTGTGGGCGCTTTGAAACAGTATTTGCTTCGTGTATAAGTGCCTAACAAGTGAATAATAAATAAATAAATAAATAACAAATTGACATCCTCTTGGTCCCCTCTGTATCTTTCCTGGTCGGACCATTTGGAATTTATTAAAATTATAATTTCACCCCTGGGTCTTTATCGTCTTTATATGTTGCTGACTCCTCTTTCTCCTTCCTTTTTCAAATGTATGGATGCCTCTTTAGTTAAATTCTTATGGGGAAAAAATAGGCATAGAATCTCTCTTAGAAAACTAAAAAAACCTTGTGCAAATGGAGTAGGATTTCCAGATTACAAAAAATACCATATGGCTTTTGTTCTGTGGCAGACGCAGCTATGGTTTAGCCATGAAGAATCAAGCAACGTACCTAATTGAGTACTCACAGAGAGAGCTATGGTCTCCCCTATAACCCTTGCTGATCTTTACCTCATCAAAGGGAAAAATAGATTAAAAAAAAGACTTGTATCCGTCTATTTACGCATTGTCTATGAATGTATATGTTCCCCTCTATTTTAAAACCCTCCCTGTTCATCTCTCCTTATATTTGCTTTAATCCTTTAATACAAGTTAATGGAAAATCTATTTGTTAGAAACCATGGCTCTCCCAGGGCATTAAGTATATCAATCCGTTTTTTTACAGGGTGGTCCAATTACATTTAATGAATTCAACACACATTTTCATATTCCGGTCTCTTTTATAAAGCAATATTTGACTATTACCTATGCAATTGTGGAAAACGATGATGTTGTAAGAAGCAACTCCAATATTCCTAATGTGCAGAGATTGCTACATGTACTAAACTATGGCATTACCACCTCCATGTTTTACAAAGTCCTATCTGAAGGTTCCACCTCTCAAATTGCAGATCTCCATATTGATTGGCAACAAGAATGTACGCTACTAAATGACCAACTACATTGGTCTCTAACATGGAAGAATATCTCCAAGGTTACCACATCAGCAAGCTTCATCCAAACCCTCTACTTCTTTCATCACAGAGCTTTTATTACTCATGTATCACTCCTGAAATGTAAAGTAGCGCTCAACAACAGATGCTGGAGCTGCCTACATGCTGAGAATGTCAACATGTCACACCATTTGGAATTGCGCGTGGAGTACTTTCAAAAGCATTGTTAACATACTACAAAATTTTTGTTTTATTTATTTTTTCATTTGTGGCAGCTCATCATTACAAGATAATATAAATAAAAATGCTTGTTACCTGGCTGACCATTTTATTTTGGTTGCAATCCAAACTGCACGGCCAACTGGAAAAATGTTGATCATATTCATTATAAACTGTGGTGGAACTCCATTTGTAATATCCATAGATTGTAAAGATGTAATGCTTCCTCTCCTTCTCTACTGCTAAAGCATCAGTTGAAATGGCAGTCTTTTCTAAGTTTTCTATTTAACACAAACCCCTGTGTTTGGATTTTGCTACAACACATTTACTCACCATGTATTTAGCACTGATCACATTATAAGTATATCTATATGCTTTTTTTGATACAAGTACACCCTTGTTTTTGTGCTTTTTTAACACGTTGTGTTTTCTTAATTAAACTTTGTTTTATCTGCATGTTCTGTGTACAACTTGTGTGATCTCCTTTAGCTAGCTCTAACAAGTACTAGCTAAAAGTAGGTTCTCTGTCAAACATTGCCTGTGCTTTCAAGGGAGTGGTAGCCTGTTCCTTCCTGTTCCTTTTTCTCCTTTTTCCCATGATAATAGTTCAAAAACTTAATTTACCTATGATTGATAAACATAATTGTGCTCCTCGTTCACCTTTCCCTCTTTCACTCAGCCCTCCCAACAATATTTCCCCACAAATCAACCTTTGCATCCCTCTCGGAGACCACACCTCCTGCATCACTTAATCACTTAGAGTGGCACACAGCCTCACCTTGCTGCTCCCACACTGAACCACACTCGTCGGTCCACACCACCAATTTACATCCTTCACAAAATATTCAAAAAGCCATTATAAGCCTAAGCTATCTCACAATATAAGGTTGGTGCCAGCAATAATTGCACAAATAAATACACTACATCTGGCTACCAAACTCCCGGTGAAGTAACGGTCTCGTTTTATTGCTGCCCCGTAATGAGGCTTACGAAGTGATCTTTTCTGATCCTTGTCGGAAAGGTAACTTTCTTAATCTTTTACTTCTTCATTAACCCACAATATACAAAAAGGCTGTTCTTAATTTTGCAATGCCTATGTCATACATTTACAGATTTGCTGAAGGTCTTTGGTGTCATGTTTCCCATATCACCCAGCTTCCCTCCGGCATACGCAGTGCCCTGTGGGGACCAGGCAGTACTTCTCTCCAAAGGGGGCTCCTGTCGACCTCTCTCTGCTGCACATAATCCTGCTCTCCACAGGTTGCCTCTGTAGTCTTTGGGTCATGACGACAATTAGCCGGCCTTCCTCTGCTACCATCTGTTAAGACGGCCCAAAGAAGTCCCTAATAACTGTGAGGAGTCAGGAACGCGAGACAGACACAAAAGTTCAGTTTTCTTAAGGTTTGGCATTTATTCAAATGAAGAGGGGCGAGATAAATGCCTATCTTTCCCTATCCAAGTCTCTGAACCTCACACTAATACATATTAAAACATAACACAAGGAATATATGTCTGTCTTGAATTCAACACAACCATTTTAAAGTTCAAACCTATAAGGTTTTGAAAGTGCTCCTTATGAACAGCGTTGGGTTCCCTTCACCTGGATCGATAAAGGAGTACCTTTGGAAAAGTTCTGATTCAACATAGTTCTGCTCATTTTAACTCAAAACATCATTGCTTTCCAATTCAGCCTTCCGTTTGGCAAAGTAAAAGTCTCTTTTATTAACACTTGTTGAAAACTCAAAGCAAATGAGGTACATTCTTTATAACAAAAGTGTAATAAAGAATGACTTTATAATGAAAATTATATAATGAAAAAGAATGAAAATGTATGTGGGGTGGGGTAAAAAGTTAAATGTTGTGGGGAAATGGTTGGGATGGGTTTTTAGCTGTGGGAAACAGGGGTTGGGGGGACACCCGCCCAAAAAATGTGTTATGTTTTTTCGTTAAATAGTTTTCGTTATATAGTCATTTGTTATGAAATTTTTTGTTATAAAGAAATGTACATGTTGTTCTCTACAATATCTTTCTTGATAAGGCCAATGTCTCGCTCACAAAACATAAGTTCATAAACCAAGGCAATTGATTTCTTCAAGGTGCAAATGAGGGTTACTGGTTTCCCCAAATTGGTATCCCAGAGAAGCGGAATTACACCGTTGTCGCCTCTTCACTTTGTAAGTTTGGTATTCAAAATCATACATTTCTGCAGTGTCCTGCTCGGACAGCTGCATGGTCACATTTCACTTCAGGCCAACTCATCAGTCTGTTGTGCCATCATGCTTCACTTTCTGCTGCTGCAATAAACTTTCGGCACTCAGCCATCTCCTCTGCCAGCTTCAACGTAACTTCAGCGGTCTACCCGGCCTCTTCTCCAGAGCTTTGCAAGCTCCGGTGCACCTCAGTGTCCTTCTGCTCACTGATTCAGCACACGTCAGGCTGGGAACATGTTTCCCATATGGCTGGGTCTCTTATCCCATTGCCGTCCATGACGCCGCTTCCTGCTGCGCACACTCTGCAGTATTCTCTGCTCAAGTCGGCTTCTGCTGGAATTCTTCCGTTGTCTGGAGCAGCATTCTCAGGACTCCGGACTGCTTCTGCCTCTACTACTCCTGCCACATCTCTCTTCACCTGAAGCATATTCTTGGGTATAAATGTCCTGCTCAGGAAACTTGCTCTACAAAAACTAGACTGCACCTTCTCTTCAATGGTACCTCTGATCCTCAGTAACTCTGCATTCCTCTTCCTTGTCTCAGTATCACATGCATTATGAATACTAAAGTCCACAGTGGTTTTGGTTCCTTCATATTCTGTTCATTTTAATTGTTTGGTGCATTGAGAGTTGTCAGAGTTAGGGGGTATTCAAAAGGTTTGGGATTTAACATTGGGACCAGGACCTTCACCTAAAATAAAATCTTGACAATTATAGGATGACACATTTAATTCCTGAACTTCAAAGGCACAAACCCCATGCTTTTTAGATGACTTTTTATGACATGTTCTTTGGGTAGATTTATGAGAGGGACCTGTGCAACAACAGCATGCCATTAAGTATTTGAGAATGATGGGACTTTCATCCTCACAAGAAGATTAATACTGCGTATTTACCGAAGGAGGCACCACTTCCCCTGCCAGTCATCTCCTCCCTCATGATTCCACCCTCATGGTTTGGATCAGGTAACAGCTGCCTTCCCCTGGCCACACTGGAGGAGATCCTAGGCCTGGATTCAGGGATAACTCTGCAGGATTCATCACATAACCCAGAGGACCTGGAGTGAATCCAAACCAGACTCAAAGATGAAACAGACAAAGTGCAAGGCAAAATCCAGCTTTATTATTAGTCAACTGAAGCAGGGACAACAGACAAGCATTAAAATCTCACTGCTCTCGTTGCATCCATTACAAACAACATCTTAAGTAGTACAACTTTACTATAAATTATGTTATCACATTTTATCAGTCTAGAAAACCTACAGTTTGGGTCACGTGTGATGGGACCGTGTTTGGGATAGATGTATCCTGTATTAATGGCTTATATTAATGTATGTGTCGTGTTTTCTGTTGCCATTGGAGACACTATTGAGTTATTTGTCATGGAGTCTTTTGGCTTATAGTTTGATGGCACCCGGTTAACAAAGACTTGTTGTGCTCTTAATTAATCTGGGAGTATACTGCTTGCATCCTGGGAATTGCTATATTGTACCTTCTCTCTGCCATCCCTAGCCTCCCTTATTTCACTGTAACCTTGGCTGGGGGTGTTAGCTACTGTTTGAGCTCTACACACATCTATATTTCTGTGAATTTATCATTTTGAGTTCTCTAGAAATCTTGGGGCCTTCATTTATTGAAAAGCATGCTGTGGCGTCCATTTTGGAGAAAATGGCTGCCCCATTATACCCGTTTGTCTATGTCAGTGAACAGTATTTGTGTATCTTTCATGTTGCATTCAACCTATACATTTGTTAGTGTTCTTCATGTTTAGTGGATGCTATGTTAGTATTCTTCATGTATAAATGCATATATTACCTATTGTTTGAATTGATCATGTTGAATGCATATTTGATTCATGTCTAATCCTTAATGTGTACTGTTATAACTTTAGTTTGACTACTTTTACAATCTTTGACATATGTTGTTGCCAAATTCTGCTGTATTTATGCTGGTAAGATAGCTCAGTGGGTTAAGCGCTCAATGGTGCGATCAGAGCAGCATCTGCAGGTTGCAGGTTCGAATCCCGATAAGGCCAACTCAGCCTTTCATCCATCCGAGGTCGATAAATGAGTAACAATTTTGGTTGGGTGATATTGTATGTAAATATGTGCTCTGTAAAGCACTTTGGATAAAGACGCTATATAAATAACACATCATTATCATCACCTTCCTGGCATAAGGGCGGTATGGTTGTCTTAGTGAGTATTGTTTCTCACCCATGTGTTATTGGGCCAGAGGAGGGGCAGAAGCTATGAATGACATATTCATCTGTTTAACAACATCTTGATCTATGTGCAGTAGGTAGATGTGATAATGGTGATGGCATGCTCCACAAACATAATAGTGGTGAAAGCAATACATGGGTTTCTTGTGCACCCCTACCTGAGTTCTTGCCAGCCTATCAAAAGCAGACAGGGAATATGGAAACAAATGTTGAATGCCAGGATATCTGGGCAGAAAACACACTCCAGACAAATCAAAGTAAATCCAAAAAGGAAACCTGGAACAGAGTTGACATATGTTCTATCTATATACACAACGGGATAGCAAACAGTAAGGAGTTCATTTTATACAAAAGTGTGATGTGGCATAAGGGACCCATTACATTTACAATTAAACTTAAGCGGATCACCGCCACCACATTTTCATATAAATGTAAGGTGTAAAAGATGGCGTGCAAGTGTGTACACTGCATTTTGCTCTTCACACTTGCACTCCACAGTGCACAGTGAGTAAACACTGCGTAGCATGCTGGCATACCAGGCAGTTTTCACTTTTGTCTGCGAGCGCTAGTTCCCATGATTGCATGGCATACGGTATTCACATTTGAAATGAAACCCTCCCTGACATGCTTACATGTCGGTAGGGTTTCATTTCAACTTGGAACACTGGTTACCATGCGTGCAAGATAAGCAGTGTACCCAATTAAAATTACACCCTCCTGGACTTGCGAGCATGGCAGAGAGGGTTCAATTGTAAATGAACGTGCAGCATGGCAGGGAGCATGTACAATGGATCCCTCTGGGGCCCGCCTGCTTTATGCTTCTGTGGAGATTCTGGAGCATTTTAATGGTGGAGTGCAAGGAGGTGGCGGAAAGCAAGTTGCGTTCCAGTGCTCCTCTCCATCATCCATATAAATGATTGAATATGAGCCACAATGTAAATGAACATTGTAAAAGCCTTACGCAAGACTTTTACAATATTTGTTCACGCTACACAATCATGCAATATGAGCTCCGATATATTCTTTCTCTTGGTGTTTACAGACCCATGTCTATTTTTCAACACAAAATTAACTCCGAATGTTTTTTCATTATACCAGCAGAGCGCCAACATTTTCAACCTTTTTCTCCTTCCTTTAATTATGAACACAGTTTCCTATTGCAAAACGCTAAACACAGAATAAACATATTTACTGCGTATTTCACACTTGAGGGGGTCATACAGACTGAATATTTCCAAATCCCATGGAAACCGTCTGAAATTCCATAACAATGCTCAGAACATCAGAAACACAGGCATACAGAAATGCAATGACAAAGGGAAGAGGACCTCTAGATGTGTTTAGAAGTACTACACTTAAACGAGATCACAGAAATAAATCTCCCAATGGAAGTCAATGGAAACATTTGAGAACATAGCCAATTAGTAACAGCAGCAGGAATGAACCAGGATTAAACAAAGCACTTAGATAAAAACATGAGCATATGTACATGAAAACGGGAAATGCAACATTGACAGATAATAGGAAATCAATGTTAAAAAGACAAGCCTCAACACACTTGGAGAGCCGGGACAAGCAGGGGGAAAACATGGCTAGGCCGTGGGGTTGCAAAGAAGTGGTATCTACACAGAGCTGTGAGAATACTGACAAGAAAAGATTTGTTGGAAGCTGGGAGCAGCTTCCACATGAAGTAGGGGCAAAAGCATATGGATGGGCCCCAGCTATGGCAGGCTGAACGACAGCAATGCAGTGCACAGGAGTGTTCACCGCCTGCCAGGGGAACAGGCTTCCAGCAGTAGGGGCAGGCCTCAGGCAGGTCTGACAGTGGAACACAGGGTGATGCAGAGTCTTTATCCTAGGTATGCAGGGAAGAAAACACACCCACGTACAGAGACTTGGGCTAAAATATCCAAAGGCACAGACCAAACTGATCTGTTAGTGGGTTGTGCCCCAGAAGGTACCAATGCTAAATAGCAAATTAAGTGGTAACTGAATAATGCACATTAAAACAACACTCCTAGTATTATAATAATTATATTATAAAATGAGCAATTCATGAAATTACACAATTCTTAAGGTGTCTACCTGAACGCCTGAAGTTGGGCACAGGTGGGCTGTGTCTTTCTAAGGGAGGAAGCAGGTGTTAACCCCCCTCCATCATAGGGATAGAGAGATTGGAAAAACAATGTAAAATGTTCCAACTGTCACAACTAAACATGTTTGTAAGCAGTATATGGGGGATGGGGTGGGTAGAATTGCTGGAGCACTGGAAAATTCAAGCTCATTCATATCAATGCAGTTCATTGAACGGAAGGATGGTACATAGACGTTTTACTTTCATCTCAAACCATTTTTACTGTGCAGGTTCTCTCAGTAATTCCTGTTCTAAGCTCCACCTGCACCTGTGCCAGGCCGTATGTATCTCTAGGTCACACGGTGCACATGGTCAACTGCCACACAATCCAAATCTGCAGACCAGGTACCATTCTTAGTATCGCCGCTATTTGGGAGGGGAAATGTATTCTTTGTTTAACTAAATTTCATACTTTAAATTCATTTTCTTTTGCCTTAATACGACTCTTGTGTCATCACATTGAAGTCTGCTTGCTATCCAGGGCGTCCTGCAATGTTTCTATTTCGTTTACTGTCTGCTCACTGATTTGTTGAATATCTGTCAATTCTGCTGATAACTTTTAAGTGGCTTCCTTATGTGTATCAGTGTCAATCTTCTTTTCCATTAGTCTGTTTTTCACCAACTTAAGTAGAAAAAAATATATCTTCTGAAGGGTTGTTATTCACATGTCTCTCTCCTGTGTTAGCAGGCTTCATAGATGACCAATGTAAGAAGAAGTGTAATTGACCCTGCTCCTGCCATCTTGTCTATTGCTACCTTCTCTAGCCTATCCTTCTTTTTGTCTTTTTGTACTTTCAGAACCTGGATCATGCATCCTGCATGAATCAAATAACTGGACATGGAATGATCCTGAGTAATTTTTGAAATAGCTACTACTTCTTAAGGTATAATTAGATATTTGGTAATCAATGACAACCAATAACCAATGCCAAATGATCAGTTATCAAATAATCAATCTGACCCCACAGTATTTCTTGTCTCAGTTTATCAATGTTTTTAATAAAATCACAGTTCAAAAGGAATGAACAGCACAACATGGAATTCATATACAGTTAAAATTATAATACACAACCAATAATATGGGAACATATACTTCTGCACAAACACAAATTCACACATATCTGTGGTGCTGGGAACAATCAATGTACTCATGTGTTGACACTAGTGACATCTACGTTCTACATTATAGCTTTAATCCCTTTTGAGATATATATGCATTTAATGCAGGCCATCAAAGTGATGCTATTTTGTTCCGTTAAAGGTCCTGAATTAAATACAGAGATACCTCAACAATTTCTTGTGGGTACAGTCAACAAATTGAAACCTGCATCAGATGCCTCAATCATCTGCTCATCAAAAGTGGGGAGCCAAGTCACGTAGACAAAATCTGTTTTAGCAACTTTCTCAATTTCTATCATGTACCACTAAACCCATATTTTAATATTTGTCTTTATTTTACCTGGGCCTCCACTGTTTAGGAGGCTGCAGCCCTGCTGCCATGAACATGGATAAATTGCAGTTGATGTATATTTTATCATGAAAATGATGTCTGTCTTCATCTCAAAAAGGGCAGTGCAATTCTAGACCTAACTGCCCTTATTTGCATACTACAAACAAGTCCTACCCAACCTTCCTAATGTCAGAAGTGTACTGTCTGTAGGCAGTTTGAACTATTCTATAAGGTATGACAACCAACAGCATGCTGGCAATTCTAAGTTAATAAAATGCCCCAGGCTTCATGTTTAACAATAAACCCCCTTCTGATGAAGCACCGTGTGGGGCTTTTTCAGTCCTTTAAAGTCAATACTATTTGTATTTGTATTTGTTATATGGATTTACCAATTTCACCAAAGTGCAGCACAAAAAGGAAGTGGTACAATAAAGGGTGAGAGATAAAACCATGTTACTAAATCATTCAGAGGATAATGGGTGTGCTTTTAGGGCAGAACGAAAAATGGACAAGGCTAGAGAAGAGTGAATCGCGAGAGGTAAAGTGTTCCAATGTTCAGGAGCCAAAAGGGATAAAGCGCGAAAGTGAGATGAGGCAAAGGGAGGTTTAAAGACTGCAAGAAAGAACTGGGATTGTGAACGAAGTGGGTGAGCAGACGCTTAAGAGGAGACCAGCGAGGAGAGGTAAAGTGGAGCAAGACGGTAAGAAGTGGAAGAGTAAATATGAATGATAAGGGAGCCAAGAGATAGACCAGAGGGAGCTAGAAATGGAAATGTGAAGATCGAGCTGAAACAGAGTAAAGATGGCGTACTTTAACATTGAGCATAAAGGCGCCACTTGGTAGGCAGGAAGACCAAACATGAGGGGAAACATTAATCTAGGTGAGAAAGAAACAAAGTGGAGATGAGGAGTTTAGTAGCTTAGAAGGACAGGAAAGGACAGACTTTGCAAATATTAAGGAGCTGGAACTGGCAAGAGGAAGAGTGTTAGAAATGTGGTAACTAAAGGAAAGGAAGGCAGTATTGACATTCTTGAAGAGGTGAAATGTAGAGAAAAACTAGAGTGCATTCAGGATTAAATAGAGATTAGACTGATAGTGATTTTAGAGTGAAAAGAATCAAGGAAAGAGAAACATGAAGGAAAGTGCTGGGAGTCTCCAGCGTGGAAGTATTTAGGAACTCCAAATGGTTTAATAATATCGGCAAGAGAAGAGGTATATAATGAGAAGAGAAGGGGCTCAAGGACAGAACCTTGAGGGATACTGTAGAGCGGGGGAAGGACGTGGAGGTATTGCCACCCAAGAGACAGAACAGGAACGGTTTGAGAGATAGGACTCAAACCAGTCAAGCACAGAGCCAGAGATCCAGAAAGAAGCAAGAGAGGAAAGAAGAAGAGATTTATCCACAGTGTTGAAAGCCGCTGACAGATCAGGAAGGATACAAAGAGAATATTGCCAAGCATGGCGTGCTGAAAGCAAAGAGCTGTATACTCTTAGAAAAGCAGTTTCAGTGGATTGTAGAGGTCTAAATCCAGATTGGAGGGGAGACAGAGGTGAGTTATGATCTAGGTTAGGTAGAAATCTGGGAGTAGGCAATGTGTTCAAGCAGGTTGGAAAGAAAAGGAAGGAGAGAGATAGGACACACATTGGCTGGGGAAAAAGGAGAAAGGGAGGCTTTTGAGAATGGGGAGGACTACAGCATGTTTAAAGGAGAGAAAGAAAAACAAAGAGGAAGGAGAGAGATTAAAGATGCATGCAAGAAAGGTAAGAAGGGAGGCTAAGATTTTAGTATTAAGAGACGAGGGAATAGGGTCAAGAGGAGAAGCTTAAGGATGAGTAGGAGCAATAAAAGTGATGGTTCATAATCAAAAAGAGGCGAACATGTTGATAGGGTTGGAGGAGTAGGAGAATTGGAGCGAAGGGGAAGGGAGAGACAGAACAGATTGGGTGGAGGCACATAGTTGAGTAACTTAGTCAGTGAAGAATCGGGCAAAGTCAGAAGGAATATGAAAGTCAGAAGTCAGGAATAGGGGAATGAGGGGAGAAGAAGCAATTTAGTCTCTGAAAGAACCAACAAGGATGTGGATAAAGAGAGAGAATGAGCTCAGACTAGTAACATTTCTTAATGTTGAGCAGAGAGGACTCATAGCACCAACATAATGGCAGAGTTCTAAGAAGAGGGGGGACTGTGAGTTTTTCAATTGATGTGTTACTCTCTCCTAAGTGAGGAGTGAAACAGCAGTAGATGAGGAGTAAGTCAAGGTTGAGGGGTCTTGTGGAAGAAGTGAAAAGGGCATGAATGGTGAAGAGCATCAACTATGCTAATAGGTCAGTGTTAAGAGCAGGACAGGCAGCATCAACAGAGAGGCAAGAACACTCATTGATGGACGGAAGGGTGTTAGTAGTGGATCTAAATACAAAGGAGGTGTTGAAAAGATAGATATCACAACAAAGGAAATATGGTGAGTAGAAGTGTTAAATGGGATATTATATTGTGCCTTTTTTATTGTATATATTGGCCTAAGCCCAGTCGCTCTGCGAAGAAATCCGCGTTGCAAAGTTCCGATCTTAGATCGATGTAGCCGCCATTTTAGGTTCATCCGCCATTTTGATTCTCACTCCAAAGTCACCCTGTGTTATAAAATGGTGTACAGTGTTCTTCTGTTTGTAACTTGGCTGTCTTGACTTCTACATATAAGTTAATGTCTAAACTACCCGCAGGCCAAATGTTAGGGTCATGTAATGAGACCTTGTCCTTCGTTGACCTGTAGATCGAGGATTACCTGTGCCAACGAAACTGATCCACGAGCATATATTAAGCACAATCTTGTTTAAATACTGAATGTGAACACTTGTTGAACTGCATTGTATAAAATATGTACGAAGGCTTAATGTTGGATCCAAAGGTACACTGTTGCCATTGTGACTTATTTGTGTATAAACTAGGAATAATCCATATGCATATAGGTGAATAAATTAGAAGTGAACATGGCACGAACCCCTAGCCCGAGGGAATGATTAACCTGTAGATGGGCTGGACATCATGTTAGAAAATTGTATAAAAAGAGCGAAATGTTCTGATGTACAGCCCCACTCACTTCTCACACCGACAGGGCTGGTATTCGCTGTGATGTACTGAAGGCCAGATAGCTATCTGATACTTTGTTACTTTGAAAACTGTTCAGTTGTAGAATAAAGATCTGTGTATCTTTGTAAGCCCGTATTTTGTGTGTTTCCTTTTGGGCTACTCAGCCTCGGTATTCTCTTTTTTTGCTTTTACAGAAGCTTGGAGAGATTGCCTAAAATGAGAAGAAGACAAGAGAATGATCAGATGAGAAAAAGAGGTAGATAGAAATATGGGCCTACAAGTATTGAGTTAAGAAAATAGGATTGGGTGACGAGCTGGACTTCTGGGAGGGAGTGGAAGTCAATTGGAAGAGGTGATAAAAGTCAAGTAAAGAGAGGAAGAGGACGGTTTGGTGAATTGTAGAAAGATGAAGATTGAAGTCACCTAGCAAAAAGAAGGGAAGATCTAGTGGCAAGAGAGAGGATAGAAGAGAATCCAAATCATCACAAAAGGATGGTACTCAAAGGTGGAAAACGAAAGTGAAGGGTGAAGAGCTGGGGTAAATGAGGATTGATGCAAGAGTCCAGTGCTGCCCCCCCACATCTGGGAGGCATGGGGTGCAGGCGAATCCTCTAGATTTGGAAATAAGAGTGACAGGGCAGTAGGATTTGAGGAAAAGATCCAAGTTTCTTTTACACACAGAAAGTTGAGATTAAAATAAAAGAAAGTATCAAGAATGGAATGAGATTTGTTACAGACAGAGCAGGCATTCGGAAGGTCAATCGAAAAAGAGGGTGTTGAAGGAGAACAGAGAACCTGATAATCTTAGGGAGAATAGGGGATCTAAAAGGAGAGGAGGGGAAAGCAGGGCAACATGCATAGTGGTAATTTATAACAATGGGCATAAGCAAAAGAGAGAACAATGAAAGTAGAAGAGATCATTTATGGAAGATTAGTGTAGATAACTGCCAGTTGGTGTGTAAGGTTCCAGATTCCTTCTTGCACCAAGGCAGGCAGCAAAGGAGCAAAGTAAAGAGAACATGCTGAGGTTTAGAAAGATGGGGCAGTCATGAGACGGTAAGAAGTAGTGCCACCAGTCACAAACAGGACCACACAGGAAGGGGCAGAGCCCTTAGAGGACCTTCCTTTGATCATGCCCAGGTCAGCGATGCTCTAGGGGAGGAGAGATATATGGAGGGTAATGGAGACATGTAATGGATCACATGATCCACTCGGCTGGAGGATGGTGGTTGGGGCAATGGTAGGCCCATGGTAGTGAGGTTGCTGGCAGCGTAGAGCTACAGCTCTGGTCCCATGTCCCTAGAGCAGCATTTAGCAGGCAGCGCTAAGCTGGCCTTTGGAGAGCTAGTAAGAGGAGCAGTCCTGGCTCCAGACACTTTCTGATGGTATGATGTGATGGATAATATTCTTTCTCTTCATAGAAACTTTGGTGCTTCCAGTGTCAGAAGTGCCAACTAACAACTGTACAATATATTCCACTCTTCTCCTCTCTTATACTAAAGCAAGTAAGTGTTTTACAGGAGGGTAACATGAAGGTTGATTTAAGCCTTTATGTGAACTTTTCCACTGCTGTGTACAGTTTCTCGTTAAGTACCTATGAAGCCTATCTTTTGAAAGGTTGATAGATTAATGATGCCCAGCAGAATGTATAAATTGATGTCTTATAAATGGATTGTATTATTTCAGTTACTCATCCCATTGTCAGGTAAGTAGTTGGATAGAAACCACCAACAACACATTCTAAAGCACAAAGCTCTTTGTGAAAGTGAGACTGATTAGTACACTTGACATTCATGCAGAATCCATTTACCTGAACTCCTGAAATTTCTTAAGAACGTAGAAGGCTTCCACAGCAGATGGTAAACCATTTCCACATCCTATCCTCAGTCAAGTGTTTCTTAACAACCATAGGTCTGGGATATTCTGTGGAGAGGGGGAGGGTCTGTCTGTGAGAAAGGATACTGCATTACTGATCGCTGTGCTTTACTTGCTGTTTTTGCAAGGAAGTCTTGCACATGTTGTTAAGGATTGCACTTGTTTTTGGTTCCCCTGCTGTGGATCCTATATTCCCCATAGTCACTGTCACAGAGCTTCCCAGCACATTGTACAGCAGCGGCCTGGTGGGTGGGAGAGGAACGTACAGGATATCATTGAGAACATTAGCAGAAAAATTAATGGTTGTATGTGATCATCCTGAATTTTAAGGACAGCATGCAAAAACAGAACAATTGGGTTGAGCCTTTAAATCTGATATTATTACAGTTCTGGGGGTGTTGACCCCCCAATCGCCTTTGGCACCCAATTCCTCACCCATCACATCCCCATCCCCACCCTCTCCTGCACTGGTGGGATTTCCTTAAAATTGGAATTGTCACTCCTCCAAACCACCCTTTGCTCCCTGCCCCCAACCTTCCCCTTCCTAGGAAGGCTGTGTTGATTGATTTACCAACAGGGTATTTGGAGGAGCAGGATGGAGATGCGGGATATGCAATGGATTATTATTGGTGTACTAGGACAAGAAGAGGTAGGTTCAGGTAGAGCAACAGATGAGTAATGTGGTAATGAGATGAGGGGTGTGGGGGAATTAAGAGATCTTCACTACTTCTGTACAGAAAAATGTGAGATGTGTACTGTTAAATCACGTGAAATGCTTACCCAGACAAAGCAAAGGCTTTTGGAAACATGTATCGACACCGCTTATGTTATGCACTCCATTTCCAATGTCAGGAATCAAATTAAAGCTTTCAAAGCTAATCTAAGCGGCAGGGATTGCTTTCAAAATTATCTTCTCACTACTAGCATTTACTGTGCTTGGCACGTCTCATTATTTCAAATGTGTAAAGTATTTTGACACTTGACACAATCTCGATCTCAGATCTAGATCTCAGAAGAATTTTTGAAAAAAGAATGAACCTAAACACTACCCAGACCCCAAACCTTCACAAACCTTCACAAATCATATTCTCGTGCCCTGCCCACATTCTCCCCAACCTGAAAACTACCCTATGTACTCCTTATTTAGGGCCATTTAAAAAAAAAAAAGAATCTAGATTAAAATCTTGATTTTCAAGATGGCACCTTTTCAGAAATGAAAAGTCTTGGATTCAGCAATACGTCATGGGAGATATGGATAACTTTTTGGGCAACAGGGGCACCCCCTCTATGCCAAATATGTAACAATTACTGGAAGTCAAACCAACAATGGATTTCTTTTGAGAGTTTTATATCCAGCTTGTTTCTTATTGAGATCCATCCATCACTTTAGATTGTGTGCGTGATCACACATTTGACCTTTTCCCTATTGGAAAACCAATGCAAAATTTGAGTTTTAAGGTTCCCAGGCCAGGAATAGTGTTTGGAAAATGTTGTGCTGATCTGTCATACAGCTAAAAAGTTATTAAGCACGGTATTTTCACATTTACCATTGATAATAGATTTCACCTTAATTATATGGCGACTATCATTGGGTGCAGACATCATGAGCATGTTTATTACAGTGGCAATGCTGATATTGTGTGTTGGCCACATATAGCATAACTGTGTTTTGCAGTGGTTGTGATGGCATGTACTATGGGCACAGGCATAATTAAGAACATAGTACAGTGACATAGACAGAATGAACATATGCATTACAGTGGCAATATTGGCATATACTGTGGACAAAACATCATGATTTTTTTGGGGGGAGGGGGTTATTTTTGGCATATGTTGTGGGGACAGAACTCATGAAACACTCGTATGTATTGTGATGACCTGATATCTTTTTGATTTGTTTCATGTTATATCCTACAGAACTGATTGTGTGCATTTGCACTCAAGTTTAATCAAAGTTTATATAACAGTGCAAAGAACAATGCATTAAACACGCTAATTAAACACTTTTTCAGTTGGAGAATAGCACAGAACCGCCCCTCTTTATTTTTTTTTAATTATGCATGTTTGCTTGCATACACTAGTGGGAAATATGTATGGCACTCCAGTGAACATCTTCACATGCCACCACGGAAAGATGCCCATCTCTGTCATCCCATTATGAGCATTTTATACAAATTGCCATCCCTTGCTTACCATTAACAACCTATGTTCAGCAGTGGCTGCCAGAGCCAAAGAGGCTGCTATTTGCGTGATGCACCACACTACCGCTTACCTAAAGTTCAGGGTGTTTGGACAAATCAGTAGTTTTATTAAATATCCATTTCATTGTTTATATTAATCTTTGAAAATGATATTCCTCTGTACTGTAGACTAGTTTGTATTACAGTACATCTGTGCATGGGCAAACACATTAGCTCCAGTATTTCTACTGACGTGTATGCAGTTGTGCAAGTGCAAAAACCATGTGTGCATGTGCTACGTGGTTGCGCATGAGCACATCAACCTCCGTATCAGCAAGGATGTGAAGTATATGCCAGTAGAGTTGAGGTTAGATTGTGGTTAGCATCTAGCACCTCTTTAAATATTTACAAAGTAAAATTTAAATGATTCTCTTGATTCACTGTCAATTTTGCCAGACGATGTGTGTGTGATCAAACTACCAAGAGACAGGAAAAGCAGGTCATTATTTATATCCTTTGACATGAGAGATCTTACACCATTTCCTCGTTGACAGATGTCCTCCGCAACAGCCGCGCAGGATGACAACTGCCACTCTCGGTGATATCCCCAATGGAATCGACATCTGGAAAAGGCAGAGGATGCTCCGAATCTAGGTTGAGGGACAAAGGCACCACAGTAGACAAATTCCTCTGCTATGCTTTCCTTCCTTGTTTCATGTCTTGCGAAAAAAATTCACGATTAACATAAAAAGACGTTTGTCACTGAAAGGAAAGCAGGATGGACGACTCTACTTACTGCAGGCAGCAAGCCTTTATTTTGTTGCTGTCTGATCTCTGCAAATATTTGTGTTTGTTTTTTCCCTGGTATATCTCCCACTTTTTTACACCCTCGTAAACTGAGCTCATCACTTCTTCTCATCATTCTGCTGTTGTACAGGTACCTTTTATGGAAATCCCTCCACCATCTGTAAATGTTTAATTGTAAGTCATTTCTGATCGAAACTGACATCCCTGCACTCCTGTTCTTCTAATAAATAGAAATACAAAGTTATGTTCTTCTTGAAAACACAGCAGCATTCTGAAAAATCAGTTGCCTTCACTCCTATGCACCCACGCCTCACAGGACCCATGCTTGTAGATGACTTGCAAAGTGAAGGATGAGCTGTCTGTGGGCAGGCACAAGGGTCTCACACACAGTTACTCTATATATACCCAAGTGTCAGACACATCCTTGACACCTTAATATATATTAGTGCACTGACCGCACGTCATCATCCCAGCGCTGCTGCTCTCTTGGCATCAGTGATCTAATGTGCTCGACTGGCCGTAATGACTTGTAATTACAGTTTTTAAAAGTCTGCCCATCTTAAGGAGAAATAAGTATGATACAATGAAATAGAATCAGTCATGTCAAGCATGCGTGTTTCTATGTTGTCAGGAAACTGCCAGGCGTTATAGGAGGCTCCAGCAACAGTGTGCATTGTCTGGAATGGGAACACAACGTAATGGAGAATGGAGAGTGAGCACACGGACTGTTTTCTTTGAAAGTGCGTCCCACTGAGAAACAGGGGTGTGCCAAGAGGCAAACGTGTAATGCGACGCATTCGTCCCTTTAAGACGAGTTCACTGTTTTCTACAAAAGAATACCATGAATTCCAGTTCTCCCCAAAAGCATCCCTTTTTATAGACTCGTTCCCAGCCACAGTACGTTTCGTCTATCTCTGCGGTGCCAAACTGTCTGAGAGGAATTCAGTGGCAACTCTGTGGAGGAGCAGGCAGCCACTAATTGTACCTAAAGTATTGGGTGCATGTTTCCGCAAGCTCATTGGTCACTGTTTCCTAAGAGCAGTGAAGTCACTGAGCATGCTGCCGTCTGGCAGTTCTGCAAGTCTAAGGCGAGATGGCATTAATGCAAATGTGTATATATACAACTCACCACTCGCAACAGTGTAACGTTAATGTTTGGTATGACCAAGCGCCAGGCCCTCCTCGCAAAATAGAGTGATAGAATTGCATCCGTCCGTGAGCTCTTGCTCGCCCCTCGGGTAGTGCTTCTGCATTCCTGCTCCATCCTCACCTCCACTCTCCAGTGTCTGTCCCCTGCCACTGCTTCTGTCACCCATCCATATATGACTTCATGTACCACCAGCCAGCTCATCCTGGCGCTCTCTGCCCTCTCCATGTTGTGCACTCCTTTTTAGGGATATAGAAAAAACACCTGTAACTTTCTATGTTCGTTTACAGATAGTCCTATTGATTGAAAAATCAAGCCTCTTCCTGCAGGTTTTTCTTGAAGAGCTGGCTATAAACTATTTTCACACAGAGTTTTGGAATCCTGTTTGTAATATGTTCCAGTGTCGAGAGAGAGAGAGAGTTTTTCACGGACAGTTAAAGGGATATTTGCACAAGCTCAGACAATTCGATCAGTTTCAGAGGGCGAAACTAGGACTCTGATTTTCTGGTTTCACAACTGACAACTTGACTACCAGACCATATGTCATTGAACTGAAACGGTACCTTCTCTTACAGTTAGACACAACCATCTTTTTGGAGTGTACAACGCATTTTGGCTCATTGTCAACTGTGATCGATTTTGAGTGCACACAGTGGGATATTGTATGTGGGCAGATGCTGAAATTTGTAAATGCGCGTAATCCTCTGCTAGTTCTAGTGGAAATCGTATCACAGCAGATTTTCCAGGTCCGTGTGAGCTGAATTATCACATCTGGTACGTGTCATGAACTCCTCCCTTTCTGCTTCCTCGCCCACCTATGTCTCCTCCCTGGCATTGCTCAAAACCAGTGTCATGGCCTGTAGAGGAAGCCAATGTAGTTTGCATATCAAGGATGGTCTTAAAGTCAACGCCACGGGACTGTGACCAGTGGGTACAGAGCCAGTTTCCCCAATATGTCAGTATATAATTGGGGATCGTCAATGTTAGGGCCGTAGGCATTTAGCAACAGCGGGTCTCTACCCGCTAGGGAACCATAGATTAAGATGTATCTGCCCAGGGAATCGATGTCAGCTTTCTTGTGATGGAATGGTAGAGATTTGTGTATCAGGATAATCACGCCGCTAGACTGTATGGAGTATGTGGAGTAGAATCGGTTCTTGCCCCAGTCAAGGCAAACCCCTCACAGCTTGTTGTCAATGCATGAGTCTCCTGCAGATGGTGGCAGCCGCACATCCGCGGTCTCCAAAGCCTCACTGTAGTCAGAGATTTTTGAAGTAAATTGGCATACAGATTCATAGAGCACAGCTTTTAGCCCCACTTTTGGCCATCTTTGTAGCATATAATGTTCCCTGCAGGTAAGTCGACACGGGTATAACTATGCACATATACGTGTGGTGGCACACACAGCTTTGTCCGGCAGCTCTGCAACAACGTTTTCTCATCTCGGGTGGGCTCCGGGGGCTGGAATCCACACATCCAGGGGAGTAGCAGAATCACCATTGGGTAGAGGGTTTAGTAAGGGCTGTGCACAGTATTTGCCGAGCATCTGGGTACAGCCCGCATTATAGTAGGCAGTCGCTGGACCACATTTGAGGGGGTCTATGAAGTGGGTCACCAACGTTGGATTCAGAGGAGGAAGAGCTGGTGCGTCCCCTGCTCACTACCCAGCAAGGTCCCAGCAGACACAAAGTGCTCTAGGGAAGAAGCAGACTAAACCCCCTCACAGTCTGGCCAATGTTAGTGTCTTGAATATACAACTAAGGCAGCTTTTGCAGTGTGCGGGAACAAGGAGAGTGGACACACTCCTTGCAAAATTGCCCCCGCTAATGCAGAGGCAAAGGCCCAGTAGGATATCCAAGGGCGTAGTATACCATACCAAACGCTCTTGGCCAGGGTCAAACTTCCACACCCCGCAGTCCAGATGATTCAAAAATGTCAATGAAGGCAACCAGTGCAGGGTATATGAGCAAAGAAAGTGGGTCTGCACTGGGTCCACTCACCATGGTAGGCCCCAGTAGAGCTCATTATGGCATTGCAGGCTGCAGAGATTCTCTCAGCAAGATGGGGATGGCTCAGGATGCAGGCTGATGGGTATTTCAAGCAGTTGTCTGTGTGTTGTATTGCCGCAGGCGTGTTCCCAAACTGTAGGGATGCGCGTGCATAATGTATGCTTGTCTGACACAGTAGCAGCCTAGTCTGGGCCCCGCAACCACTACCTATCCTGATGCTTCCTAGGTTACCAACGTGGTGCAAGCTCAGCAGTGCCCATGCCACTAACATGAGTGAGGGCAAAGGGAGCAAAGATGCCTGCCCCATGATTGGGTATGTCTCACCATAGAGAAAGAGCCTTTTGATGTATAAATCCCAGCCATGCAATAATACAATCAGGAGGTGTCAACTTGTTAGCCTTGAGTTTTCATTGGACATCTGCAGTTCTCTCCTAGCCCCAAGGTTCAAGCCCTCTCCGACAATAGGCCTATGGAGTTCTATATTTGAAGTGAAGTGAAGATGTACACCGATTCTGTCATTTATTGTTTTTTACATGGCCGTTTTTGTACTCAAAATGTCCCTTCTTGGCAACATTTTGTAATTTACCAATGAATGCCATAATACATAGATATTAATGTTCCCCTAATCAGGACGAATATGTGGGACTTACTTTCATTTCACATGCGAGCTACGTTCCTTCAACCGTTAACCTAAAACGAACATAGTTGGGAATGTGCAATTTTACCCAGATATTTAATTTAATAAGTCATCAGCTCCCCAACGTTTAGATTCAGGACATTCTCATGCAAGCTACAAACACCTTTTATGTTATAACTAAAATTATTCCAATCTCATATAACAGTCATATCCACGCCATCACCGTGAAAAAAGCCTTAGAATGAGCTTTGTCCCAATCCTGCAAGTATCATGGTTTAACAGTTACTGAATCAAATGACATTTGTAATGTAATTCAAAGGCCATATATTCATACATAGATTTTCTCAGTTTCACATCTCCCTTTCCTTGAAACCACGTGGTACAGAGCATCTGCTCCAGTCTCTGGGCTCAATGTTGCTTTAGCCTGCAATAAACTGATCAATCACTCTTGTGAAGTTCACCCCTGGTTTAAAGGATGCTGAAAAGATCTTATCAGTCAATCATGTGGTTCACTTTTTTTCCTCTCCACATCATGGTTCAATCCTGTAACTGGGCATTTGTCATCCAAGTCCTAGGCTAATCCTTGTATTTTCAAGACTCTACACTCATTAATGGATAATATTCTGTTTATCTTTGAGGTCAATCAGTCACCTCATAAAACATGCAACTGGTAGCTTCAAAAGACAAGAGCAGAGTATCAACTTTTCATCTGGTGAGGGGGAAGATAGAATGTATTGGAATCTCCATTGAAAGTGTATTTGGGGCTGGGCACAGCTCCCTACTGAACATCTTGCATTCTAAATAACACTAAATCATACATGAGTCATTACAATATTGTTGTCTAATTGCGTCTTGCTACCAGCCTTGCCACCAGTGTTCATTTTTTCATCATAATATGTATCTATCTCCCTGCAGTTTGATAGTGCACCACATCTCATCAGTTACTTTTAATGAAAAGTATCTCTTGAGTTTTTCGTTCTGACAATCCCATGTAAGGCCCAATCAGTCTGTAGATTACACCTTATTTAAACAAAGCATTCTGTTATTTGGCACATACACATTTTTCATCATAATGTAATCAATGGGATAGGCCTTTGGTTCTTATTCTTCAGAAACAGTATTTTTTATATGTGGTTGTGTAAATGGAACATTGCCCTTTAGTCTGTCAGCTCCCAGTTGGACCACATGTGTCCACACTTCGGAGACCCCCTTTTCTACTTCACTTTTAGGCCTTTGTCAGCCAAATGCAGCTTATGTGTGTTTTCCAAGCTCAACACTTTTTTAGGCTCAATGTAGGTAAATGCATTTTCCTTGTTTTTCTTCTTTTATTTTGTCTTCCTGGGGTTGGCATTAAACCCCACAGATAACCACCTGAACTATTTTATATGGATCACTCACGGGAAAGAGCAGAGGAGAGTGGTGTTTTCCTGTTCATTTTCCTTCCTCCTTCCTCCTTAGGGAGTGGACACTCTGGCCTCAACCTCTGTGTTTCTCTTTGGCCACCATGGACTTCACTCCTCTGGTTCCCTAGGCTGGAATGGATAATTTTTCTATAAGTAGGAAGAAAAAGAGAGGTTATGTATTGTATACAAAATATATTTCCCCCAGAAAATAGGACATAGCATTTCTTAAAACATTACATAGAAACAGATATGACATTGCAGATAAGGGACATCATATTTCAACTTCCTTCTTAACATTTCCGATGAGGATGATTTAAACTACTCACCTTTTATAGGTTTCCATCCAGGGTTTTCATCCTGACCTCTCATTCCTGAGATCATTCCTCAGCTCAACCTTCATTGGGCTCCTCAAGCAGCTGTAAAGCTTGTCTGGGATAACAGCTTTTCATCTGATTGATGTGGGCCCATTTCTTTTCATCTGTTCTTCTTTTGGGATGCAGAACTTGTAGCCAATGGGTGAGATTTTCTCTACAATTTCATAGCCAAGATGGAAGACTTTTTCGCTCCTTGTTATGAGAATTGTACAGGTAAACCTTGTCACAAACTTCATACTCCTTCATTGTGGTCTTTAGATCATGGCATGTTTTCATTCCTTCAGCCAACATTTCTAAATTGTGCTGAGCATAAGCAAAAGCGTGTGGAGGTGCTTCCTTACATTTTCAATGTACTCATGAGTGGTGGACACATTTATCAGTGTCTGCCCCTGAGTTCTATAGAGAAGATGCTGAGATAACACAATTTGTCGTCCAGTCATAAACTCAAATGGAGATATTTTTGTTGCAGAGGATGGTGGACCTAATAGCCATCAGGACAAGCAGTAATCAAATGTCCCAACTGACTCCAGAGCCTGCAACAAACTTCTTTAACATGTTCACAATTGTCTTGCTGTATCTCTCTACCCTACCCCACTCAAGGCTGGGCGGTAGGCAATGTGGAGTTTTCTTTTTATCCCAGAATCTTCCACATCTTCACCATCACCTCACTGGTAAAATGTCTTCATCAGTCAGAGGAAAATCCTTTGCGAGAGGCGGAAATGAGAGAGGATGTGGTTCATCAGTAGTGCGACAGTTGTCTCTACCTTACAATTCGGGACGGGAAGATATTGTAGCCACTTTGTGAACAAGCATGTAACAGTCAACATATTGCTTTTTTCCTCTATAGTAGAGGAACAAATCAGTGGCCCGATGAAATCGACTTGCAAATCTGACCAAGGCAGTGTCATAGCCCTTTTTTGTAGGGGAGCTCTGTGTGCAAGTGAACTGGGTTAAAATTGAGCGCACACAAGACACCCCTTTACGGTTCCTGGTCAATGTGTGGCCAGCAGGCAACCTCACACAAGATTTCCAATGTCGTATGAAACCCCCATATGACCGGCAGTGGCTGTGTCCTGCTGTGGTTCAACATCTGGCTGTGGAATGAGATAGGCACCACCCATTGGTCAGATCCAGATAGGGATCTGCTTATCAACAACCCGTCTTGGATCCGGAACATCTTGGAAAACGTCATCAATACCCGGAGATCCTATTTACCAACATAATGTGATTTCGTTAGAGGAAAACTCACTGGGTCTTCAAAGTATTGATAGAATTCTCTACTAATCGTGCCCTCTTTCTGTGCATCAATCAAATCCTCATCTGTGGTGTCTTTACTCCACTGGGCAGTAGAGAGTTCACAGTTGGCACAAGTCTGTGTCCTTTTGACATCAGCGACTTGAATTGCACCAAGCAGGGATTCCATATCTATGAAAGCTCTGATTTTAACCAGGTCATTCCAAGACTTATCTGGCCCCTCTATTTTGGAATGTCCTCTTATCTTTTTCTACTAGATGGATATCTCATTAGCGGTCACCAGATCATCAATTACCTAGATCAGTTTGCCATGCTTTAAAGGTTCATGGTGGCACAAAGCATGCCCCGATCCTTCCAGTTAACCAGGTGTTTCACAAACCCATTCCTGACATAATCAGAGTCAGTGATTATGACCAGTTCTTTGATTTTATGGGCACTGCAGTGAGGATGGCTTGATAAACGACCATCATCTCAGGCACCTGACTACTTTGGGGGTCCTATTTTTATAACCAGCAGAGGGTTCTGGGGTATCATTCACCAAGCATTCCCAATGCCAGCCACTGGTTATTTTTCCCCATTATTACCAACATGATAGGAGCATCCAAACATATAAACTGTGGGTATCCCCTAACATGTGTTTTCTTCATAGAGCTTGTGCGAGGAAGTTAAGCGGGCCTCCATGTTGTTTTTGGTCATTAGACTTTCGTCTTCGAGAAAGTTTTGTTGACCACAATCATGCAAGTCTGAAAATCCTTGCACTAGATGACTCTTCTTATTTTGGTAATATCTGACCTCCACATGGTAGGCTTGCAATGACAGAATCAAGGAAGTAATTCGGGAATTACTGACATTCCCCACCCATACTCTGTCACTTTGTAAGTATTACAAGGGTTGATGAGGAGTCCATACAATGATGTTCTCTCCCTGGAGAAGTGGGTGGTAATATTTCAATGCCCACACCATTCTAGGTGTGCCTTTTTTTACAGTCATTGAATTTTTACTCCACAGAGGGCAACATTTTGCTCATGTACGAGATGACTTTGTTGAACTTGTCGTGCTTTTGATGCAACAACGCTGTTAGGCAAGTATCTGAGAACCCTGTCTCCAACAAGAACTCCTTCTTCTTGATGGGGTCAGCCAACCTGGGGAAGGGTCCGTTTCAGTTGTTTAACTGCCTCAGATTGTTCAGTACCCCACTCCCACTTGACTCCGGCCTTTAATAGCTGGACCAAACCTTGAGCGACTTCTGTGTAGTCTTCAATGAACTTTCAACTATAATTAGTGAGTTCTAGAAGGCTGCTTAATTCTTGCAGAGTAGTAGGGCGTTTAATTTCAACAAGGCTTCCACCTTCTTAGCCTGGGGATTGAGACCCTCAGGGGTGATTTTGTTCCCTAAGAAGTTCATTCTGGTTTCACACCACTGTGCTTTCTTTCCCACATTGCAAATTATGTGCAGCTTTGCGGTCCTCTTGCAGGTTCCTATGTGTGGAGAAATGTTTTAAAATGTCCACCTTATAGGTGAACCATCTATTATGGTCATGGTCCTCCAGTCCTGCAAAGAAACTGGAGTACTAAGGTGAAAATGTACATTTAGCAAATGCTATGTAATTCGCATTGTTTTTTATCTGAAATGATGACATCATCTGCTCATAAAGATTCAAGTGCTCCAACACACAAAGTTACTGAGGCTTTTCATTGCATATTCATGAGCCTGCATGTGTAATATTCTTATGAATCTGTATGGTATTGTGGTGCCTATCCCATTGCTCCTCTCACTGTCCTTAATTACCAATATTCTCACTGTTCTGGTTACTTATAGAATCTGCTGTGCATTAATTTGCAATCTCTGTCTTACTTTTGCTCGCCTAATCATTTTGTGGCCCTTATTCTCCGTATCTCCTTCTGTAATCACTTTACAATTTCCTTCTGCTCACATACTTCCTTGCCTTCTGTTACACATTCAATGAAAATAAACTTTGCGCATCTGCTCTTCCTTTTGGTAGTGAACAACATCCCTTCAATATCATTGGATGGCTCACCTGGTGTACACCAAGCCCTCATTAGCATAGCTGTCATCCACAATTTTCTCCGACGCATGAAACTGATAAGATTATTTTAGATTTGGCTACACAGGATTATGACAGTTCTTATCTTCTGTCAAGAACACCTTCATCACATCAGTGTCCACTCTTTATCTGATTTTGTAAGTCCTGCCAAGTTAGTTAGTGCCATATACTGTGGAGAAATAGATGTGCTCTATTATATGATAAAAGATATCGTGTGTGGGTTCGAAATCATATCCATGTGCTAGTGACCACTCCTCTTTATAGTTTAAGTCTTGACAGACAGCGTAACACCCTTTCACAAGACCCATCCATCCAGGGTTTTGAAATGGTAAAACTGGTAATAAGTCAGAAATGGGTGACTCACGCTCTGACTTTTTAATGATTAGCATTCAGTCTCAAAATTTGAGGAAAATTAATTTGCAAATGTATGCTGCGGAAATCCAATGTATTCCTGCTGTGGACTGCCGACACGTGTTTCAACATCTTGGTCGTTCTCAAGGTCTTTCTCCTAAGTAATGGTGAATATACAGTAATGGTCTGTCGCCAATTGTATGGCAGTCAGATGTGGTTTGAGTAATCGAAGCCAATGAGTAATAGACATGCACCTTATACTTGGTGCATCTTGGTAAGTGTGTGCAGTAGCAACTGCTTTAAGTTAAGGGGCCTCATTACAAGTTTGCTGGTCAGGAAACAACGGTGCAGTTGTTTCTGGACCAGCAAACTACGAGTCTGCTAGCTGTGCTGTTTCAACCGCCAGGTCTGACCGTGGCGGGCAGAACGGCACCGGCCAGCACACTTTCAGGGAAGCACCGGCATCGTTAATAACTGCTTCCGTGGTCCCCATTCCAAGGGAGTCCTATGGGACTCCAGGGGAATGGAGATCCACATTTTACCGACGTCTGACTTACTGAACCGCTGGGGCTGTAGTGCCATGGTTATTCCTGCAAGTCAGGTGCCGTAAAATCAATATGGGTCCTGCGGCTACCAGATGGTTTTTCCGGCGTGGTTTCTGCCAGATTCCTAATGAGGCCCAATGTGATTTAGCATGAGTGACTGGAACCGATCAGTTTGTTGTGAAATAGTCCTGCCTCTAATGGCATGGCACTAGTCCTGGGGTCAAACACCTCTTGCAGCTTGACCAAAATGTTGAAACACGTGTAGGCTGTCCAGAGCAGGAATACATTGGATTTCAGCAATATACCTTTGCAATTTCATTTGTCCTCAAATTTTGAGATATAATGCTAATCGTTAAAAATTTTGAGAGCGAGGCACCCATTTCTGATGTATCTCCTGCTCTATTATATGGTACGAAAATTATACAGAGGGTCTCTCAAAATGGTCTGCATGGCACACAGTGTGCCCTCTTTATTAAGAACATAGATAAATGTATGCAACTTTCCCTTGCTTTATCTGGCTTCATCATAATCTTGTCTGCTCATCATGCCAAATTCTAATTTTAACCTCACAAACTAAATTACTTCACTACGAGATGCTGCCAAAGACTATCTCTAATGTATCACCCTCTGTTGCTTGTCTGCAAACTCTGTGCATGAGACATAGTTTCTCACACCTGGCTTAGAAATTGATATAATTTTTTTGTACGTGAGTTAGCCATTTTGAAAAATATTTTTGTCTAACACTGCATTAATTCTTCAGGGAGCTATTATTTATTTATTTATTTAACCATCTGTCACTTTGTATCCCTTATTCATAATATATCTTTATACACTAATGGTATGTGTGTGATATTTAAAGCACCCTTCATTTCCTGGGTCATCCAAACCCAAATATGCTCAGTGCCATGCATACTTTTTACCTTAAATAAAGGCACCATAATCCTGATTTCTACAATAATAGAACCATTTGATCTGCCTATCATGTTATCTATACTCAGTTGAGGGGGCATACATTTTCCCCCTCTGGTTGATATTTGATCGGTGTTCAATATTCGACCACTATACCCAGTGTCCACCCTCCCCATATGCAGTGTACCTATGCATCCCTATCTCAGTCACCCCCTCAATGTACTGCTCAACATGGCAGGTATCATAAAAGATACTTCTAAAGAATCAACAGAGTCTTCAACCATTTTGTATTCTCCTAATCTAAGATATACATGTATCTCCTTTCTTTCAATAAACCATGGCATATTGTTTGCTCTCTTTAATCTTTATGTACATATCCCCAAACAATGCCTTTGCTCCTATCTGGTTCTCACCCTTATTACCCAATTAAACATTCAAAATAACATGCACAGCAAGTGATTTCAGCCACCACAGGAATCGGAAGATATCATTTAGAACAATCGCACATTCCTCCTGTTCCTTCCACATGCAACATTTTATTATTTAACTATATTTTCTTCTTCCACCCACCCCACAACACTTCCTTGGTTCCTACCCTCTCCCCATGCACTTTCAGTTTTATCGTCATCTTATTTGTCTTGCATCTGCAAATCTTCCACCTGATTCTTTTTTCTCCTTATTCCAAGTCCAAGGGTTGCTTTGCAGTAGGTTCAAGGGCCCCTTAATTCATAGGGCAGTCTTTTAGGATCCACTGTTTTGTTACCACGGAGGACTGGAACTCTCAATCTTCTGAATCAAATAAATAGTCAATTGGGATTGTCTCTGGGGAACACAAGGATGGGGGAGTTTCATAAAGAATAGTCATCTTCAATTTTAGTTGCAAAGGGCATCTGGCTGGGTTCCTTAAAAGCCTTTTACAATGAGGGATTTTCTCCCTGTTTGCAGGATCAGTTGCCAGTGCAGCTGCCGCCCGTCCGTCTGTAATATAAAAACTGGATGAGTTTCTTGAAGAATAAGTACATTTATATCATCAGTACTTCCTCCTCAGACCTAAACCTTATAATAACTGTGTCCTTTTCCTTTAAGCACTCCCACCTCCTTAAAACAATTGCTACTGAATTTTCTCTTTTTCTGATATAATACAATGGCTGCTTCTTTCACCCTTTCCTGCATATCTTAGTGTCAGCTATGCTTCACATATACTGGCTGATACCTGAGTGTGTCTATGACATGAGACCATAAAGCACATACATATTTGTTTTTTCCTTTAATTGCCCAGTTTTTTCATGGGCTTAATTCCATTTCTTTTTATAGTGTGCTTATTTTCTAAGTGATAAAGGAAACATTTTCTCTGTGGTTGTGTCTTTCTTCACACCACTAAGGGTGACATATGTTTCCTTCTTTATGATAAAATAATACAAGACAAAACAGACAACATAACAAATTCAAAAATAAAAAGTTTTTTAAAAAAGGATGTCATCTTCTTCAGCCACCCCATTTCTTTATTCCTGCCATATCCATAGCTAATGTGGTTTCCTGCTCCCTGTAGAAACCAAAATAAAGGCAGAGTCATGACAATCTGGCAAAGGGATCAGTTATTTCCTTAAAATAGGCCTTTGTTTTTCCTTCAATATGATGTTGCTGCGGTCATCTCTTGGAATCCTCTACACCAATTAAATGCAGGGTTGTTTTCCTGAAAAATAAAATGATGGTGCACTTTTAGTCTCTTTTGAACTGTCATAAGTGTAGTGACAGGTCTGTTTTTCATCTCTTTTGTTATGCTGAACATGTTCTCTGTACTTTTGAAGTCCCCCTCCTGAAGGCGTGGGACCGCATTCTCTTCTTTCTTTTATTTTGTTGAGGCATCATTTTATTGCCCTTCTTACACTAATTTTACCTACCCGTGGTATTTGGAAATGAGCACGTATCCTATTACATGCATGCTGGCATACAGTGTTTTGCCTATCCTTAAAGTTTCATGCATTTGCCAAATGTACATATTTGACATTCTTTATTTCCAGGATTACAAGAAGATTGCTCCACCTTTTATCCAAATATCTTCCTCAGTCTCTTATTTAGATATGGCCATACTCACATATATGTACTATTCTGAGCTCACACACCTGTTTACACCTTCTTTGGGGAAAATGCTATCTTTTTAAGAAGACGGTATCCCTTACTACCCTTTTTCTGTACTTACCCGGGTCTTCTTACTCCTAATAATGTTCAATAAGGCTATTCACACACTGACTGTGTGCTCTGGCACCTACCTTTTCTTTCTCTACCTGTCCACCAGTACTTACTTTAGTCATAATGTTCCTTCCCATTATATTGCTGTACTCCACTAAGGCAAAATAGACATTTCTCCTGCACTTCAAAAATGACTATTTATTTTATCTGCAATACATAAATCAACATCTTCATATAAACACAAACAATATTCTTGTTACTTACTCTCATATGTTCTTTTGTGCAATTCTGCTAAAAGTTCTCTCATACTGTTAGATCAATCTTGGCAATCCATAACTTCTTGGCCTTTCATTAATCACATCAAATGTACTACACTGATCAATTTAAACAGGCACCATCTATTGTTGCTCATTGTTTGAAAAGCAGAATATTTTATCCACACCTTCCTCCATCAACCTTGTGTTCACAATGTTATTTGTGTTCCTTTATCTACACCTTCCATCAACTTATATTATTTGTTGCTTTTTAATATTCAGTCATTCTTCATTTTTTCTTCATTTATTTATTTATTTATTTATTTATTTATTTATTTATTTATTTATTTATGTCACCCCCCTGGATTGACATCAATCTTTTGGTTAGGAACTTCTTACATCTGCGCGTTTAGTTTGAACCCTTTATTGTTATTTTATATTAATTAGTCTAAAACCAACACAAACTGTTATACTTTACATATTATAATCCCGCACATGTGTGTACCTTTATTTTGTTCCCCTATGTACATGTTTCCACCACTGTCTTAGTGGTTGTATTGTCTTCACTTTTTGTTACTCTTTCTGGGAATTTGATGCACACTCTCCTACCTGGCCTTGGCAGTAGGAATCCTTACCACTCTTATATGAAGCTTTATTAGTGTGTACCCATCCTGTCTCTTCTTGAGCCTGTAAATTCAAGGTATCCCTATCTCTCTTGCATTTATAGTGTCCAAAAATCCAGCTACATCTTATATCGTATTTCAGGAAGATATAATGTTCCTAACTTGTATTCCTAATGTAAAGCAAAAGCAGCCTATATGTGTGTGTGTTCTCATTGCAGTATTGAATTCCTTCTCTATCAAACTGTGTTTTTATGTGAATTGAGCCATTGATCCATTCATTGCCTGTACTTCCACAAGATTGTGTGTGTGCATGTGTGGGCGTGTGTGTGTGCATGTGTGTGTATGCATGTGTGTGAGTGTGTGTGTGTGTGTGTTTGTGTGTGACTCCCCCTCTCCTTATAAGAATATCATGATAGGGACTCCAACCTAATTATTTCTATTTTTCCACAATCTCATGAAAATTGTCTTCCCTTTTCCTATATCCAAATTCTACTTCTCCCTTACTTTTTCCAATAATTTAACTCATCATGCATAATAGTAATCCATATCATGCTCAATAATTGTTCCAAGCCTTCCTTGTTTTTCCTTGTCAGCTCCTAGCCTGCCTGCATTTATTCATAAATATGTTTCATCTAAACAAACCCTGCAAAAATCTAATTAATGCACTCTTTATTCTTGAAAATCATACTAATCAGGGTGTGAGGCTCTATAAAAAAATACTATTTTAACCTATTGGCATGCTCCTTTATATCTTCAGGCCTTAAAAATACAAGTGTGATTTCTTTTGTGTCTTCATAATTAATCCCTAAACTAGTACATGTTACCTACTTGTTATTTACTGAGATCTTTCCGCAATAAAACTGTTGATTTATTACAAAATATATCATGATTTCTATCTATGTTGTGTGTAACCTTAGCCTTGGTAAGTTTGAGAGTACTTCCTCTCATTACTTACTGTTTCCCCATTCTAAATACAAATGTTTACATCAATAAATGCACTTATAGCAATGTCGCTGAAAAAAGGTGTTTTATGTTATTTATTCTTGCTATTACCTGTAAATATGCAGAGTGCTTAATCTAGTATAATTTATTATTGTATTAACCTACTTTTTTATGTTATTTGCACTAATTATATTTTTATTTTTCGTGCATGGTTCACAAATTTTGTGATCTTGGCGTATTTTGTTTTAATGCCTCTATGCTGTGCAGTGGTGAAATGCTGTCCCCCCGCTTGAGGCTTTTCTAATTTACTTAGGCATTTCTTTGCATATTCCTGAGTCTGCATGTGTTATATTCGTATGAATCTGTATGGTATTGTGGTGCCTATCCCATTGCTCCTCTCTCTTTCCTTAATTATCAATTTTCTCAGTGTTCTGGTTACTTATAGAATCTGCTGTGCTTTCATTTGCAATCTCTGTCTTACTTTTGCTACCCTAATCATTTTGTGTCCCTTATTCTCCTTATCTCCTTCTGTAATTACTTTACCATTTCCTTCTGCTCACATACGTCCTTGCCTTCTGTAACACATTCAATGAAATTAAACTTTGTGCTCTTCCTTTTGGTAGTGCACTGAAAACTTTATAGCGAAGCACCTTTTCTTTTTTCCTAATTACTTTCCATCAATGAGTCTAGATTTTTAAAAAGGTTTCTTTCATTACCTTTTTCTCATCTGTGTAATTGGCCCATGCATGCTTTATGATATACGCTCTTCTAAAATGTCCCATTTATCACTAAAAAGAAATGCCTATTTTTCTTAAAATGAGATTATGAAATCGGGGTGATCTAGTGTGTGCTTAACAGACACATCTATCATTAATTCCAAAATAACTAACAAACCCTTTAAAATGGGAAATAACTTGTGTGATTTTCTAGTATAAAACAGTAAACTCACAATATGGTTTAGTACATTATACTTTCCTTGGCAAAACAAGAATCTTTCACAATATATACGTTTGCTTCACTAAACAACCAGATGCTTAACTATCCCACAATGTCATATAATTCAATCAAGTGCTTCTCTAGCAGCTGGCTTCCACAAAACATGCACAAATACCATGAACAAATGTTGTTCTCAAACCTACTCAACTGTCAATTTCTTCTACTGGTTGTCATTTGGACCTACAGCTGAGTTTCCCTACTCATTACATGTGTGTATCACAAACATTCCTAAAAGACGAAGGTCAGCTCAATGAGTTCTGGTTCAAGGCTATATTTCCGTAATGGTGTGAGTCAGCCTTGGCTCACTTACAACCTTTGTACACAAAATATGAATATTTAAAAATGCACACATCAATCACTAATACTCTCTATTAAACAATGTTAATCCCAAATCACTCTACTAATTATACAAAACATACTATCTTGTTCCAAGAAAACCGAAGACCACACATTTTAAAAAAAAAAAATCTGTCTCTGTTCTCAATTTATTCCATGCATGCTCATTAATGCATCATCTCTGGCCTTACTCATTTCCACTCTTTTTGATCACATGTTCATGATTTTTTATTTATTTTTCTGTTTCAATGTTACACACACACACACTTCTTGGCTCCGCTTCAGCCCTTATCCTAGCTTTGAAAAGGAGCCTTGGTTTACTTCAAAAGTGCCACGGTTTGAAACATAAATCTCACTCTGCAATAATATGCGTGGTTTCTATCAACCATGCACATTTTGTGCTTTATAAAATGAATATATTTCTATCTTCTGTTCACTTTTAGAACATATCCAGTCACAATGTGGGAACATGATGACTAAGTAAATAACATTGTGGGTCCACTCTTAGAGTATGCCATGTACAAACAAAAATAGCATACTTACAGAGATAAAGCTCTTGACAGATTGAAAAGCTTTGAACGATAAAAATCTGATTAGCAGAACACATATAAGATAATTAAGACAGAAGTGGGAGATTTTGCCATGTACAAACTGTCTTCATTTGTACAAACAAAAAATCAAATCACTGTTGTTTTAACTCACAACCCAGCTTTTTAAGGAATGCTTTCAACTGCACGCGTTCCTAGCAAAAAAATACATTCTCGCAAAATCTCCCACTTTTGTCTTAATTATCCTATATGTGTTCTGCTAATCAGATTTTTATCGTTCAAAGCTTTTCAATCTGTCAAGAGCTTTATCTCTGTAAGTATGCTATTTTTGTTTCTCTTTAACCCTTTACTTGATTTCACTCCCTTGTTTAAAAAGTGTAACAAAATGGTGTTTTGCATAGGTGCGTGAGAGGAGAGTCACAATTGTCTGCCTATTTTTACCAGATTCTTAAATGAAGCCTCTATTTTTAAACTTAAATCATCACTTTAAAATGTTTTTAAAACAACAAATATGAGCAAGCACCATCAATTTCTGCTCAATCGTATTAATGCAATGTACTTCTCAACTCTTCACTCTTTTATAGATCCTCGATAGTTTACTTGGCAAACCACATTCTCAGGCCGATTCATGGAATAATTAGCGCGGCGCAAGTGGGCAAAAACGTGCGAATCGCAGTGGAATAGCGAAAATCGCAGTGAACGTGCGAAAATCGCACGAAAAGCAGCGCACGTCGATTCATGGAAGGCCGTGCGCGAGAAAACCAGCGGATGTGCGAAAAAAAAGTGCGCGGCGCACGTTGGCGCACGTTGGCGCACAGGCCATCTAACAGCGTGCGCCAGGTCACAGCGAAAATCGCACAGGCCACAGCGAAATTCGCACATAGCGCGGCGCACGCAATAAAAGTAGGCGGAACACGGGCGTAACACTCGGAATGGGGAACAACTTGCCAAAACGTGGGCGTCACGGGGGAAGTACAGGGTACAAGTGCGCGGAACGCCCACACGCTCGCCTACAACACGTATTCATGGAATAGAATAGGGGAAAAAAGCGCACGCTCAAACCAGCGCACAGGCACAAACACGACCGCCACAAGAAAGGAGGCGGTAGCGTCTCTGCGGCTGTAAGAAATGTGCGCCAAAAGGTGCGCCAACAAATAGCACCTATATACTGCCATGATGAATGTCCCATACTGTGGCCCTCCAGGAAAAATGACGTGCAAAGGGGTACCCACAAACACGGACACCCGCTGACAAAAAATACGTGTGCATGTATACCGGGGTGCGCGGGAAGTGTCACACGCGATTTGCAGGGTACGTGCATCACAGGGGTTCGCGTGAAGTTATTCACACGATCGGGCCTGGGGGAGCGGGCTACGTGTATTACAGGGGTTCGCGTGAAGTTCCTCACGCGATCGGGCCTGGGGGAGCGGGCTACGTGTATTACAGGGGTTCGCGTGAAGTTCCTCACGCGATCGGGCCTGGGGGAGCGGGCTACGTGTATTACAGGGGTTCGCGTGAAGTTCCTCACGCGATCGGGCCTGGGGGAGCGGGCTACGTGTATTACAGGGGTTCGCGTGAAGTTCCTCACGCGATCGGGCCTGGGGGAGCGGGCTACGTGTATTACAGGGGTTCGCGTGAAGTTCCTCACGCGATCGGGCCTGGGGGAGCGGGCTACGTGTATTACAGGGGTTCGCGTGAAGTTCCTCACGCGATCGGGCCTGGGGGAGCGGGCTACGTGTATTTCAGGGGTTCGCGTGAAGTTCCACACGCGATCGGGCCTGGGGGAGCGGGCTACGTGTATTACAGGGTTTCGCGTGAAGTTCCTCACGCGATCGGGCCTGGGGGAGCGGGCTACGTGTATTTCAGGGGTTCGCGGGAAGTTCCACACGCGAATAGCCTGGGCGCGTGTATTACAGGGGTTCGCGGGAAGTTCCACACGCGAATAGCCTGGGCGCGTGTATTTCAGGGGTTCGCGGGAAGTTCCACACGCGAATAGCCTGGGCGCGTGTATTACAGGGGTTCGCGGGAAGTTCCACACGCGAATAGCCTGGGCGCGTGTATTTCAGGGGTTCGCGGGAAGTTCCACACGCGAATAGCCTGGGCGCGTGTATTACAGGGGTTCGCGGGAAGTTCCACACGCGATCGGGCCTGGGGGAGCGGGCTACGTGTATTTCAGGGGTTTGCGTGAAGTTTCACACGCGAATAGCCTGGGCGCGTGAATTTGAGGGGTGCGCGGGAAGTTCCTCACGCGATCGGGCCTGGGGGAGCGGGCTACGTGTATTACAGGGGTTCGCGGGAAGTTCCACACGCGAATAGCCTGGGCGCGTGTATTACAGGGGTTCGCGGGAAGTTCCACACGCGAATAGCCTGGGCGCGTGTATTTCAGGGGTTCGCGGGAAGTTCCACACGCGAATAGCCTGGGCGCGTGTATTACAGGGGTTCGCGGGAAGTTCCACACGCGAATAGCCTGGGCGCGTGTATTTCAGGGGTTCGCGGGAAGTTCCACACGCGAATAGCCTGGGCGCGTGTATTTCAGGGGTGCGCGGGAAGTTTTACACGCGATCGGGCCTGGGGGAGCGGGCTACGTGTATTACAGGGGTTCGCGTGAAGTTCCTCACGCGATCGGGCCTGGGGGAGCGGGCTACGTGTATTTCAGGGGTTTGCGTGAAGTTTCACACGCGAATAGCCTGGGCGCGTGAATTTGAGGGGTGCGCGGGAAGTTCCTCACGCGATCGGGCCTGGGGGAGCGGGCTACGTGTATTACAGGGGTTCGCGGGAAGTTCCACACGCGAATAGCCTGGGCGCGTGTATTACAGGGGTTCGCGGGAAGTTCCACACGCGAATAGCCTGGGCGCGTGTATTTCAGGGGTTCGCGGGAAGTTCCACACGCGAATAGCCTGGGCGCGTGTATTTCAGGGGTGCGCGGGAAGTTCCACACGCGAATAGGCTGGGCGCGTGTATTTCAGGGGTGCGCGGGAAGTTCCACACGCGAATAGGCTGGGCGCGTGTATTTCAGGGGTTCGCGGGAAGTTCCACACGCGAATAGCCTGGGCGCGTGAATTTGAGGGGTGCGCGGGAGGTTCCACACGCGAATAGCCTGGGCGCGTGTATTTCAGGGGTGCGCGGGGAGTTCCACACGCGAATAGCCTGGGCCCGTGTATTTCAGGGGTGCGCGGGAAGTTCCACACGCGAATAGCCTGGGCGCGTGTATTTCAGGGGTGCGCGGGAAGTTTTACACGCGAATAGCCTGGGCGCGTGTATTTCAGGGGTGTGCGGGAAGTTTTACACGCGAATAGCCTGGGCGCGTGTATTTCAGGGGTGCGCGGGAAGTTTTACACGCGATTTCTGCACGGTACGTGTATTTCAGGGGTGCCGGGGAGTCCCACATGTGATTTGACAGTGTGGGTCCTCCCAGGTGTACCCTGTACACCCTCCACGGCCCCTGCAGGCAGCCCACACCACAGGGGACTACCCTGCATCCCTGGTCATGTCCCGCAGGCAGCCCACCCAACATGGGCATGCCCCCCAGCAAAGGCACATGTCTCCTTGAACACCAACACATGTCCCCTTGCACCCCCACCCCCCAGCACTGTGGGGCACCTGCCAGTAGGCCCCCACCCATGTCCAACTCATGTCTCCCACCACCCCCACCCCCCAGCACTGTGGGGCACCTGCCAGTAGGCCCCCACCCATGTCCAACTCATGTCTCCCACCACCCCCACCCCCCAGCACTGTGGGGCACCTGCCAGCAGGCCCCCACCCATGTCCAACTCATGTCTCCCACCACCCCCACCCCCCAGCCACCAGGGTCACCCTCCAACAGGGCCCCACTCATGTCTCCCACCACCCCCACCCCCCAGCACTGTGGGGCACCTGCCAGTAGGCCCCCACCCATGTCCAACTCATGTCTCCCACCACCCCCACCCCCCAGCACTGTGGGGCACCTGCCAGCAGGCCCCCACCCATGTCCAACTCATGTCTCCCACCACCCCCAACCCCCAGCACTGTGGGGCACCTGCCAGTAGGCCCCCACCCATGTCCAACTCATGTCTCCCACCACCCCCACCCCCCAGCACTGTGGGGCACCTGCCAGCAGGCCCCCACCCATGTCCAACTCATGTCTCCCACCACCCCCACCCCCCAGCACTGTGGGGCACCTGCCAGCAGGCCCCCACCCATGTCCAACTCATGTCTCCCACCACCCCCACCCCCCCAGCCACCAGGGTCACCCTCCACCAGGGCCCCACTCATGTCTCCCACCACCCCCACCCCGCAGCACTGTGGGGCACCTGCCAGCAGGCCCCCACCCATGTCCAACTCATGTCTCCCACCACCCCCACCCCCCCAGCCACCAGGGTCACCCTCCACCAGGGCCCCACTCATGTCTCCCACCACCCCCACCCCGCAGCACTGTGGGGCACCTGCCAGCAGGCCCCCACCCATGTCCAACTCATGTCTCCCACCACCCCCACCCCCCAGCCACCAGGGTCACCCTCCACCAGGGCCCCACTCATGTCTCCCACCACCCCCACCCCCCAGCACTGTGGGGCACCTGCCAGCAGGCCCCCACCCATGTCCAACTCATGTCTCCCACCACCCCCACCCCCCAGCACTGTGGGGCACCTGCCAGCAGGCCCCCACCCATGTCCAACTCATGTCTCCCACCACCCCCACCCCCCAGCCACCAGGGTCACCCTCCACCAGGGCCCCACTCATGTCTCCCACCACCCCCACCCCGCAGCACTGTGGGGCACCTGCCAGCAGGCCCCCACCCATGTCCAACTCATGTCTCCCACCACCCCCACACCCCAGCAGTGCAGGGTCACCCTCCACCAGGCCCCCACTCATGTCTGTCACCACCCCCACCCCCCAGCCACCAGGGTCACCCTCCACCAGGCCCCCACTCATGTCCCCTATCACCCCCACCCCCCAGCCACCAGGGTCACCCTCCACCAGGCCCCCACTCATGTCTCCCATCACCCCCACACCCCAGCAGTGCAGGGTCACCCTCCACCAGGCCCCCACTCATGTCTCCCACCACCCCCACCCCCCAGCAGTGCAGGGTCACCCTCCACCAGGCCCCCACTCATGTCCCCCTGCACCCCCACCCCCCTGCCACCATGTGCAGCCCCCACCAGGTCCTCACAATCCCCAATCATGTGCGTAATGGTCATCCTCCACAGCCAAAAAGACCTACCAAGTAACCCATTCACCCACATGGAAATGGAAATCACATGTTACACCCCCAATGTACATGAAGCAAATGAACCCATGTCCGTCACACACATATTTTCAAATTGAATGGGAAAACACACAACATGACATGCATGAAACCAATGAGATGAAACCACACAGTGAACAAAGGAAAAAAAAATGTATTGAAAAAAATACAAATGCCAAAGAAAGAAAACTAACTACAATGTAAATGTGAAAAAATAAGCTGCATGTCCGCATAAAAACACAAAACTAGAAAATCAAATCCAAAAAATTATGTCCAAAGTGAAATGTAAAAACTCTCCATGCAACAAAGAACTATGTACAAAAATAACAAGGGTCCATCATCACAACTGAACTAAGGAAACCTCCTAAAAAACCTACCTAAATATCAACTATATACAAAAAGTGGAGCAGTGTCCGTCGACTCCAAATAATAATAAGAACGAAAGGAAACCTAAAACTAAAGAACTATATACAAAGGCGGCGGGCAAGTCCAGCGGCTCACTCTGTGGTGTTCCGGGCCAGGGCATCATCGAACTCCTGTTCGATGTCCCGGAGGCGGTCCAGTTCCATGGCCCCGAGGGTCCGCAGGGACGACGCCGTGTCCTCCTCCAACCCCCTGCGGATTGCCTCGAGGCACTCGGCCCGCCTCAGGGCCCTCCGCATGGAGTTCTCCGCCCTGACCATTGTGAGCCGCGCCTCTTCCGCCCGCCGCCGCTCCGCACCTATGGCGTGGCCCAACCGCTGCCACACGGAAGACACTCTCTGTCCTGGGTCCTCCTGCCCTCCGGCCGATGCCTGCCCCTCCGATGTCGAAGGCCCCGAGCCTTCATGGCTCCCACCATCTTGCTGCTGCTGCTGCTCTGCCTCTGCCCGTGCACTGCCTCCTGCTGCCTGCACATCCTCCGCCGGCTGGGGTGCACCTGTTGATGTGGCCACCCCTGCTGGACGTCCGACTCCCGACTGTGGCAGGGATGCCTCCTCCACCAGCCTGGCCGCACTGTCAGAGGCAGCTCCACAGGGCACCCAGGTGACTGATGGGTGGGAAGATGGCACAGAGGACGACTGGCGCGTAGGGGGTCCAGTTGAGGAGGGGGTCGGAGCAAGCCCCATCAGACAGCGGAATCCGGCCTGGGTGACCTGTCCCAGCAGGCTGACGTGGTCAACGAGCCATTCGAGATGACGTGCAGTCTCTCCATGAAAAGACTGCAGGTCACCTCGCATGGCCCGTTGACGCAACGCCACGCCAGCCAGGACAGGCTCAACCCGGTCCTGGATGGCCACGTCCGCAGGCAGAGGAAGGCCAGTTGACGTCAGCTCATCCCCTGCCTGAAAACGGGTCTGGACGTAGGCATCCCTGCTGGTGCAAGATGATGCAGGGACAGGATCGGGGACAGGATTGCACACAGGCACCTCCGCGGCCGCCTGTGCTGCCTCCTGTCCCTGCTCCTGCACTGCACCACTAGCACCAGTGGGATCCCCACCTCCAGACCCCGTCTCTGGTGCTTGCGCGGCCCCCTCCTCCACCAAACCCCCCACCAACCTGGATGACTCTGTGCCATCTTCCCCTGTTGGGCCCTGTGGGGTCCCAGCTGCCCCTTCTGCTGCCGAGGAGTCCAACTGCAACCTCCGCCTCTTGGACCTCCCCCCGGCAGCTGCGGCCTGGGACGCGGCACCGGACTCCTCACTCCCCGACGAGATGACAACACGGGAGGGGAGCCGGGCCTTGCGTCTCCGGCTGGCGGTCGGATCCCCGCCGCTGTGCTCCACAGCACCTTCTCCGCCCTCTTCATCAGTTGACGCTGCAGACAGGGAGAAACAAAACACAGGCATCAGGGCACTGTACAATGGACACATACACGCATGACAGTTGCACATGAGTGGCATTGGCAAACCTCAGACATGTCATCACAATCCCCAACACACATGTCATTGCAACTGGCACACATGAGCCATACCACAGCCATATCGCAACTGCCACCACCATCCCTACACATACAACAGCATCAGCAGCCAAAGGGGAGCCATACATCACATGCAACACAGGAAGTGCACCACACATGTACACACACCACCACACTTGCATGCATGTCTACACCTCTGCCAAGTGTCGCACTGTTCAGACGGGCATCCATGTCACATCTGCCAATCAGGCTTCCACATACCGCTGTCACATGCATCCATGTAGCATCACTGTTGCACCTTTGACAAATACACACACATGCACATGTACACAGTGCTCATACATGCAGCCGAAAACAACATACATGCCTGACATCACGGACATGTCTACTTACATACACATTCATCCAAACATGTGTGCACGCACAACTGCATTTGCCATGCAAGCCCACACACACAAGCACCATCCATGTCTCACACATTACAGCCCTCGCATGTGTCAGCCCCACGGCCCTGTACACCCCCACCCATACTCCACCCCATACAAACAGATGTGCAACCGGCACAATGGGGAATGATCACCACACGCCCTGCTCACAACCAGGATGCATGTACACTCACCGCTCGACTCCAGACGGCTCTGCTTCTCTAGGACCTGGACGTGGAGCGCTGGGGATATGCGTTCCAGGACCCCCATCTGTTCTTCCGACAAGTGGCCCCGGCGCCCCTTGGCATCCGCTGCCTTCAAGAGGCGCCGGGCCTTGTTCAGGGTCCTGGACCTGAAGTCCTCCCAGCGCTTCCTGACATGTTGTAAGTCCCGGACTGCCACCCCCTCCGCGTTGATGGCAGTCACGATGTCTGTCCAGATCCGAGTCCGTCCTTCCTTGTCGGCGCGGGAACTTCCAAAGAGGGCATCATACTGCCCCAGGACTTGCTCCACCAGGACACCAACTTCGGTGGCACTGAAGCTGGTGCCCCTCTGCCTCTCTGGCCGGGGGTTGTCAGTGGTCACAGATGGTGTTAGCCCCGACATGACAACCCCAGAGGCAGGAGTGGGTGGGCAACTGGGTCCTGGGGCTGGGCTGTGGAGCGATGGAATTCCAGTCGGGAGTCTTCTGTTCCAGCAGGGGTGGTCACAGCAACAGCACCCCTGGCTGATGTGCAGGCAGCAAATGGCAGTGCACGTGGGCAGCAGGCAGTCAGGCAGCAGCAGATAGCAGGTGGGAGCGTGCTCGGGGCTCTGGGGGGCAGTAATTCGGCCTTCTGGGCAGGAGCGTGGTCTCCCGTGTGCTCACGCGTGGCCAGCTTGGTACGGAGTGAATTGGCACGTGAAAATCCTGCACGTCAGCGTGAAAACCGAGGAAAGGCCCTTAGCGCGTAAGCGCGTCAGCACGCATACGCGATTCCATTGGACCAAAGGCCCTCAGCGCGTAAGCGCGTCTGTGACGTGACCCGCACGGGTGTTTCCCACACAGCACGTGATGACAGAGCACACGTGGAAAGACTGCACGTCAGAGTCTCATCGCGTGTAATTGGACAAAAGTGCGTGTACACGCGATTGGCCTATGTACGTGTATATGAGGTGTGCGCGGACACTTACACACGCAAGTACGTCAGCGCACCTGTATCCCGGTGTACGGCCATTTCCACCAATCACACGCAATGAGACTCTGACGTGCAGTCTTTCCACGTGTGCTCTGTCATCACGTGCTGTGTGGGAAACACCCGTGCGGGTCACGTCACAGACGCGCTTACGCGCTGAGGGCCTTTGGTCCAATGGAATCGCGTATGCGTGCTGACGCGCTTACGCGCTAAGGGCCTTTCCTCGGTTTTCACGCTGACGTGCAGGATTTTCACGTGCCAATTCACTCCGTACCAAGCTGGCCACGCGTGAGCACACGGGAGACCACGCTCCTGCCCAGAAGGCCGAATTACTGCCCCCCAGAGCCCCGAGCACGCTCCCACCTGCTATCTGCTGCTGCCTGACTGCCTGCTGCCCACGTGCACTGCCATTTGCTGCCTGCACATCAGCCAGGGGTGCTGTTGCTGTGACCACCCCTGCTGGAACAGAAGACTCCCGACTGGAATTCCATCGCTCCACAGCCCAGCCCCAGGACCCAGTTGCCCACCCACTCCTGCCTCTGGGGTTGTCATGTCGGGGCTAACACCATCTGTGACCACTGACAACCCCCGGCCAGAGAGGCAGAGGGGCACCAGCTTCAGTGCCACCGAAGTTGGTGTCCTGGTGGAGCAAGTCCTGGGGCAGTATGATGCCCTCTTTGGAAGTTCCCGCGCCGACAAGGAAGGACGGACTCGGATCTGGACAGACATCGTGACTGCCATCAACGCGGAGGGGGTGGCAGTCCGGGACTTACAACATGTCAGGAAGCGCTGGGAGGACTTCAGGTCCAGGACCCTGAACAAGGCCCGGCGCCTCTTGAAGGCAGCGGATGCCAAGGGGCGCCGGGGCCACTTGTCGGAAGAACAGATGGGGGTCCTGGAACGCATATCCCCAGCGCTCCACGTCCAGGTCCTAGAGAAGCAGAGCCGTCTGGAGTCGAGCGGTGAGTGTACATGCATCCTGGTTGTGAGCAGGGCGTGTGGTGATCATTCCCCATTGTGCCGGTTGCACATCTGTTTGTATGGGGTGGAGTATGGGTGGGGGTGTACAGGGCCGTGGGGCTGACACATGCGAGGGCTGTAATGTGTGAGACATGGATGGTGCTTGTGTGTGTGGGCTTGCATGGCAAATGCAGTTGTGCGTGCACACATGTTTGGATGAATGTGTATGTAAGTAGACATGTCCGTGATGTCAGGCATGTATGTTGTTTTCGGCTGCATGTATGAGCACTGTGTACATGTGCATGTGTGTGTATTTGTCAAAGGTGCAACAGTGATGCTACATGGATGCATGTGACAGCGGTATGTGGAAGCCTGATTGGCAGATGTGACATGGATGCCCGTCTGAACAGTGCGACACTTGGCAGAGGTGTAGACATGCATGCAAGTGTGGTGGTGTGTGTACATGTGTGGTGCACTTCCTGTGTTGCATGTGATGTATGGCTCCCCTTTGGCTGCTGATGCTGTTGTATGTGTAGGGATGGTGGTGGCAGTTGCGATATGGCTGTGGTATGGCTCATGTGTGCCAGTTGCAATGACATGTGTGTTGGGGATTGTGATGACATGTCTGAGGTTTGCCAATGCCACTCATGTGCAACTGTCATGCGTGTATGTGTCCATTGTACAGTGCCCTGATGCCTGTGTTTTGTTTCTCCCTGTCTGCAGCGTCAACTGATGAAGAGGGCGGAGAAGGTGCTGTGGAGCACAGCGGCGGGGATCCGACCGCCAGCCGGAGACGCAAGGCCCGGCTCCCCTCCCGTGTTGTCATCTCGTCGGGGAGTGAGGAGTCCGGTGCCGCGTCCCAGGCCGCAGCTGCCGGGGGGAGGTCCAAGAGGCGGAGGTTGCAGTTGGACTCCTCGGCAGCAGAAGGGGCAGCTGGGACCCCACAGGGCCCAACAGGGGAAGATGGCACAGAGTCATCCAGGTTGGTGGGGGGTTTGGTGGAGGAGGGGGCCGCGCAAGCACCAGAGACGGGGTCTGGAGGTGGGGATCCCACTGGTGCTAGTGGTGCAGTCCAGGAGCAGGGACAGGAGGCAGCACAGGCGGCCGCGGAGGTGCCTGTGTGCAATCCTGTCCCCGATCCTGTCCCTGCATCATCTTGCACCAGCAGGGATGCCTACGTCCAGACCCGTTTTCAGGCAGGGGATGAGCTGACGTCAACTGGCCTTCCTCTGCCTGCGGACGTGGCTATCCAGGTCCGGGTTGAGCCTGTCCTGGCTGGTGTGGCGTTGCGTCAACGGGCCATGCGAGGTGACCTGCAGTCTTTTCATGGAGAGACTGCACGTCATCTCGAATGGCTCGTTGACCACGTCAGCCTGCTGGGACAGGTCACCCAGACCGGATTCCTCCGTCTGATGGGGCTTGTTCCGACCCCCTCCTCAACTGGACCCCCTACGCGCCAGTCATCCTCTGTGCCATCTTCCCACCCATCAGTCACCTGGGTGCCCTGTGGAGCTGCCTCTGACAGTGCGGGCAGGCTGGTGGAGGAGGCATCCCTGCCACAGTCGGGAGTCGGACGTCCAGCAGGGGTGGCCACATCAACAACTGCACCCCAGCCGGCGGAGGATGTGCAGGCAGCAGGAGGCAGTGCACGGGCAGAGGCAGAGCAGCAGCAGCAGCAAGATGGTGGGAGCCATGAAGGCTCGGGGCCTTCGACATCGGAGGGGCAGGCATCGGCCGGAGGGCAGGAGGACCCAGGACAGAGAGTGTCTTCCGTGTGGCAGCGGTTGGGCCACGCCATAGGTGCGGAGCGGCGGCGGGCGGAAGAGGCGCGGCTCACAATGGTCAGGGCGGAGAACTCCATGCGGAGGGCCCTGAGGCGGGCCGAGTGCCTCGAGGCAATCCGCAGGGGGTTGGAGGAGGACACGGCGTCGTCCCTGCGGACCCTCGGGGCCATGGAACTGGACCGCCTCCGGGACATCGAACAGGAGTTCGATGATGCCCTGGCCCGGAACACCACAGAGTGAGCCGCTGGACTTGACCGCCGCCTTTGTATATAGTTCTTTAGTTTTAGGTTTCCTTTCGTTCTTATTATTATTTGGAGTCGACGGACACTGCTCCACTTTTTGTATATAGTTGATATTTAGGTAGGTTTTTTAGGAGGTTTCCTTAGTTCAGTTGTGATGATGGACCCTTGTTATTTTTGTACATAGTTCTTTGTTGCATGGAGAGTTTTTACATTTCACTTTGGACATAATTTTTTGGATTTGATTTTCTAGTTTTGTGTTTTTATGCGGACATGCAGCTTATTTTTTCACATTTACATTGTAGTTAGTTTTCTTTCTTTGGCATTTGTATTTTTTTCAATACATTTTTTTTTCCATTGTTCACTGTGTGGTTTCATCTCATTGGTTTCATGCATGTCATGTTGTGTGTTTTCCCATTCAATTTGAAAATATGTGTGTGACGGACATGGGTTCATTTGCTTCATGTACATTGGGGGTGTAACATGTGATTTCCATTTCCATGTGGGTGAATGGGTTACTTGGTAGGTCTTTTTGGCTGTGGAGGATGACCATTACGCACATGATTGGGGATTGTGAGGACCTGGTGGGGGCTGCACATGGTGGCAGGGGGGTGGGGGTGCAGGGGGACATGAGTGGGGGCCTGGTGGAGGGTGCCCCTGCACTGCTGGGGGGTGGGGGTGGTGGGAGACATGAGTGGGGGCCTGGTGGAGGGTGCCCCTGGTGGCGGGGGGTGGGGGTGATAGGGGACATGAGTGGGGGCCTGGTGGAGGCTGCCCCTGCACTGCTGGGGGGTGGGGGTGGTGGGAGACATGAGTGGGGGCCTGGTGGAGGGTGCCCCTGCACTGCTGGGGGGTGGGGGTGGTGGGAGACATGAGTGGGGGCCTGGTGGAGGGTGACCCTGGTGGCGGGGGGGTGGGGGTGATAGGGGACATGAGTGGGGGCCTGGTGGAGGCTGCCCCTGCACTGCTGGGGGGTGGGGGTGGTGGGAGACATGAGTGGGGGCCTGGTGGAGGGTGCCCCTGGGGGGTGGGGGTGGTGGGAGACATGAGTGGGGGCCTGGTGGAGGGTGCCCCTGCACTGCTGGGGGGTGGGGGTGGTGGGAGACATGAGTGGGGGCCTGGTGGAGGGTGCCCCTGGTGGCTGGGGGGTGGGGGTGGTGGGAGACATGAGTGGGGGCCTGGTGGAGGGTGCCCCTGCACTGCTGGGGGGTGGGGGTGGTGGGAGACATGAGTGGGGGCCTGGTGGAGGGTGCCCCTGGTGGCTGGGGGGTGGGGGTGGTGGGAGACATGAGTGGGGGCCTGGTGGAGGGTGCCCCTGCACTGCTGGGGGGTGGGGGTGGTGGGAGACATGAGTGGGGGCCTGGTGGAGGGTGCCCCTGGTGGCTGGGGGGTGGGGGTGGTGGGAGACATGAGTGGGGGCCTGGTGGAGGGTGCCCCTGCACTGCTGGGGGGTGGGGGTGGTGGGAGACATGAGTGGGGGCCTGGTGGAGGGTGCCCCTGGTGGCTGGGGGGTGGGGGTGGTGGGAGACATGAGTGGGGGCCTGGTGGAGGGTGCCCCTGGTGGCGGGGGGGTGGGGGTGATAGGGGACATGAGTGGGGGCCTGGTGGAGGCTGCCCCTGCACTGCTGGGGGGTGGGGGTGGTGGGAGACATGAGTTGGACATGGGTGTGGGCCTACTGGCAGGTGCCCCACAGTGCTGGGGGGTGGGGGTGGTGGGGGACATGAGTTGGACATGGGTGGGGGCCTGCTGGCAGGTGCCCCACAGTGCTGCGGGGTGGGGGTGGTGGGAGACATGAGTGGGGCCCTGGTGGAGGGTGACCCTGCACTGCTGGGGGGTGGGGGTGGTGGGAGACATGAGTGGGGCCCTGGTGGAGGGTGACCCTGGTGGCTGGGGGGTGGGGGTGGTGGGAGACATGAGTGGGGGCCTGGTGGAGGGTGCCCCTGCACTGCTGGGGGGTGGGGGTGGTGGGAGACATGAGTGGGGGCCTGGTGGAGGCTGCCCCTGCACTGCTGGGGGGTGGGGGTGGTGGGAGACATGAGTGGGGGCCTGGTGGAGGGTGCCCCTGGTGGCTGGGGGGTGGGGGTGGTGGGAGACATGAGTGGGGGCCTGGTGGAGGGTGCCCCTGCACTGCTGGGGGGTGGGGGTGGTGGGAGACATGAGTGGGGGCCTGGTGGAGGGTGCCCCTGCACTGCTGGGGGGTGGGGGTGGTGGGAGACATGAGTGGGGGCCTGGTGGAGGCTGCCCCTGCACTGCTGGGGGGTGGGGGTGGTGGGAGACATGAGTGGGGGCCTGGTGGAGGGTGCCCCTGGTGGCGGGGGGGTGGGGGTGATAGGGGACATGAGTGGGGGCCTGGTGGAGGCTGCCCCTGCACTGCTGGGGGGTGGGGGTGGTGGGAGACATGAGTGGGGGCCTGGTGGAGGCTGCCCCTGCACTGCTGGGGGGTGGGGGTGGTGGGAGACATGAGTGGGGGTCTGGTGGAGGCTGCCCCTGCACTGCTGGGGGGTGGGGGTGGTGGGAGACATGAGTGGGGGCCTGGTGGAGGGTGACCCTGGTGGCTGGGGGGTGGGGGTGGTGGGAGACATGAGTGGGGGCCTGGTGGAGGGTGCCCCTGCACTGCTGGGGGGTGGGGGTGCAGGGGGACATGAGCAGGTGTGCAGGGTAGTCCCCTGTTTTGTGGGCTGCCTGCAGGGGCTGTGGAGGGTGTACAGGGAACACCTGTGAGGACCCACCCAGCCTAATTGCGTGTGATAATTCCCGCACACCCCTGTAATACACGTACCAAGCCAAATCGCGTGTGATAATTCCCACGCACCCCTGTAATACACGTACCTGGCCAAATCGCATGTGAAACTTCCCGCGTACCCCTGTAATACACGTACCCTGGCCAATCGCGTGTTGAACTTCCCGGGTACCCCTGTAATACACGTACCCTGGCCAATCGCGTGTTAAACTTCCCGCGTACCCCTGTAATACACGTACCCTGGCTAATCGCGTGTTAAACTTCCCGCGTACCCCTGTAATACACTTACACTGGCTAATCGCGTGTTTAACTTCCCGCGTACCCCTGTGATACACGTACCCTGGCCAATCGCGTGTTAAACTTCCCGCGTACCCCTGTAATACACGTACCCTGGCCAATCGCGTGTTAAACTTCCCGCGTACCCCTGTAATACACGTACCCTGGCCAATCGCGTGTTAGACTTCCCGCGTACCCCTGTAATACACGTACCCTGCCTAATCGCGTGTATGACTTCACGTGTACCCCTGTAATACACTTACCCTGGCTAATCGCGTGTTAAACTTCCCGCGTACCCCTGTAATACACGTACCCTGGCCAATCGCGTGTTAAACTTCCCGCGTACCCCTGTAATACACATACCCTGGCCAATCGCGTGTTAAACTTCCCGCGTACCCCTGTAATACACGTACCCTGGCTAATCGCGTGTATGACTTCACGTGTACCCCTGTAATACACTTACCCTGGCTAATCGCGTGTATGACTTCACGTGTACCCCTGATATGCACGTTACCCGCTTTGCGTTCCTTGTTTGGCTGCCCTGTAAACTGGTCCAGGGTTAGCGCAGCCCTTTGCGATGATTTAGCGATTTTGCTGGCTTTTCCTTGCGCGAGGGCGTTCTTGGGGGCGTTACTGGCGCTGCTGCAGGGTCGCTGCGATACTCTGCGCCACGGCTGGTTTGGGAGCATGAAATCCATGAATACGCTGTGCGCGGAAATCGGTTTTAGCGCACGTGCCTGGCGCAGTCAATCGCACGCGGACACTCTGCGCCAGCCGCTTGCGACACTTTTCTGCGAAATTCTATGAATTACCCTGTCAGTCTAGTCAAAACATGACATATTATAAACACTGTGATAACCTTTACCCTCACCTCTATTTTTACCCTGTATAGGGTTTGAAACATCACCTTATGTAATCCGGCTCACGGATTATATTTTTCTGCTCTACTCCGATTGGAGTTTGAGACATCTCCTTCTGGTTCCCTTGAGCAAGGACTTCCAGTCGGTACATCTTCTTCGCAATATCTCCTGTTACTCAAAAATGTTTACAATCCCGTCCCCTTATTTTGTACACAAACAATAGATGTCACGTGTGCTATGCTGGTGGTCATGAGGCTATGCCCCTGACAGAAATGAGACCATGCTGCAGTTTGTCACTCACCTTATCATCTTTTTCAGGCATCTCCCCCTGACACCAGCACATCACCATGAAAACCGGGTCCTTGTCCCTGAATATTATGAAAAACACCTTAGGTTGTCACATGAACCGGGGGTCCCATCAAGCATCTGGCATCTATGAATGCTCCTCATTGATCAGACAGAAGTACAGAAAATCAGATGCCTGGGAGTTTCTCAGCAGTCTTTATTGGCTATAGTTATAAGACACGCTCTTGACACACTCAAAGACATTTTGCCTTCAACCTTCTTTTGTAGGCTATCCTTATGTAAATGACTACCTTGGTTAGAGTATGCTTCTGATAGGTCCTCTTAGTCTGAGAAATAACATCGCTTCAATATCATTGGATGGCTCATCTGATGTACACCAAGCCCACATTAGCATAGCTGAAATCCACAATGTTCTCTGACACATGAAACTGATAAACTTATTTTAGATTTGGCTAGACACCACTATGACAGTTCTTAACTTCGGCCAAGAACACCTTCATCACATTAGTGTCTGATCTTTATTTGATTTTTGAGGTCCTGCCATGTTAGTTAGTTCCTTATACTGTGGAGAAATAGATATGCTCTATTATATGGTGCCAGAATAATACAGCTGGTCTCTCAAAATGGTCTGCATGGCACACATTATTCCCTCTTCACTAAAAACATAGATACATGTATCCAAGTTTCCCTTGCTTTATCTGGCTTTATCATAATCTTGTCTGCTTTTCCTGCCAAATTCCAATTTTAACCTCAAAAACCTAATTACCTCACTGTTAGATGCTGCCAAAGACTATCTCCAATGTATTAGCCTCTGTTGCTGGTCTGAAAACTCTTGGCATGAGTCATTGGGCCTCATTACAAGTTTGCCGGTCCAGTAGTAACAATGCCGGTAAGGTACTGGCACCGTTACTACCGGACCAGTGTTGGGGTGATTTCCCAGGGGCTGGCAGAGCCATCCACGGACCCCCGGGGCTGGGGAGGCCCCAACTCCTCCCGCATCCCAAAAGGAGTATGAGGCACACATAAGAGCAAAGTCATTACTGCTGTTTATTATAGTAACTGCAGGGATAATTCTCAGCTTGTATGCATCCGTTGAGACTCTCAGTGTTAGTGGGGCTCGCAGGCCCTTTTTACTGTAGTATGACGTGCTACTGGCGTCACCTGGGAAAATTGTCACAAAACCTAACGCCACTTCTGGTTGGCTCCCCGAGTGGTAGGGTTAGTATGGTTACCTATAGGAGAAAGTATAATTGGATAAGGAAAGGTCAGGTGGTAAGCCTGGGACCATCGCTGTTCCCAGCTCGTGATGTACCTGGTGCTGGCAACATTGTGCAACTATGTGTTAGAGGTGGACAATGGACAGGTCTGGCTACTGGCTAATGTGCATGTCTTTCCCATCACTATAGATGTCTAACTTGTCGCTTCGTTGTTGCTTCCTGTGTCCCAGACGTGGGACTCCGGCGACTTTCTGTCTCATAAGCTTGGCATCTTGTCAGTTTGGCTTGGTCACGTGTCGAGAGACCGTGGCTGGAGCAGAATTATGAGCATTTGATTTGTATTTCGGCTCTGAGGAGCGCTTGGCAGTGGCAGGTGTAACCTCGGCGCTGGGAGCGCGGCATGTGGGTTGCAACATCGTGGCCTTGGCTGTGGGCTCTCATGGGGGTTCGTTCTGCATGGTCAGCACTTTTCTTTTTCATTCTGGGAGGATTTTCGTCTGAGAGGCTCCTGCCTGGGGATTCTTGCATCGGGGCCTACTTTGGGTGTAGCTTCTGGGTGGCGGTACACAATCCATAATATGGGGTTTTGAGGGCGACAGAGTGACACAAGCATCAGTAAATACATAGGGTGGCGTCTTCATAGGGCTAGGTAGTGAAAAAGCATCTGCAAGCATGTATACACAAGCTCTTCAGGCGTCTTGCGTTTCTGCGGTGCTGTAGGAGGCCTATGTCAAAAATAACAATGATGCGTGTCTGTGGGTGTGTCAGTCCGCTGTGTCAGAGCACTGCGTATGTTCTTCGTGTGGGTTGGTGTGTGAGTGACCAGTGTGCATGGTGGCACATGTGTTCTTGTCTGTTGGCTATGTTGTCATGGCATCTCTAACAATGATGGTGTTTGTGGCTGTTGTCTAATCAAGTTGATCCATGAGGCTGACGTCGGCTTGACGAGAACGTGGTAGGGGGCAGGCTCTCCGGGTGTGTGGGCCATGGACGCAGGGAATCTGGGCATCTGGTGAGGAGGTGAATTGGACAAACTCCTCTCATGGAGGGTGCTTGGGTCTTGATGTCCTGGGCCATGGTCTGGATGAGACTGGGGGGAGGGTATTTTCCCATTTTCCCACTCCAGTCCCCCCTCTGGTCGACTTGTCGACCACAAAATTATCCGCTCTCTTGTCTCCTCGCACTCTTCATACTTCGTTATTCCTGCCAGGTGTCCATACTGGTTCACGTGGTCTTCAAATGACCAGTACATGTATACGCATCCACCGCTAAGGCTTGCAAAAAAAACATTTTCCAATGTAACTCTTCGGTTTCCTTGAGTTTTCTACCTTCACTGATGGTGGATATAAGTCTGCTTCCATTATCTGCTGTCATAACCTTTCTCGTTCCTTTATGATGATGTATGTGTGTTTGTCGTCTTCAGCTGGCATCAGGGCGTGCATCAGTAGTGTGTGCTGTTCTTGCTTTCCACAATCTCATTTCTAAAAAGGCGGCCATTCCCAGTATTATGCATCCAGCTATGATTTTAAGACCATCTGACAGCCATGATAGCATCCATGACCATAAGTAGGAAAACCAGCTACCATCTCTCTTCTCTCCTTTTGCTTCTTCTTCCATCTTGGCTTTCATTTTAGCAAGTTGTGTTACTGCCTCAGAAAGCGTGCCATTGTCTGCGTCATTAGCAGGCATGAATGTGCAACATGAGCTCCCAATTTTTGCACAAACTCCTCCTTCCATTGCTGTTAGGAGATCCAAAACATATCTGTTCTGGAGTGCCACCATTCGTACTGCCCTCAGTTCTTCCTTAATTGCGTTGAATCCATTGACAGTGGAGTTAACAGTCATCATTCATTCCCATCTGGTGATCTGGAGCCACTTTGCATTTGCGTATGCCTGCATCCCTGGATGTATCACGGAGGAGAAAAACAATGCTGCTCTGCTGAACAGCCTGTGTTCTGGTGGGATGTCACTAAGAGCTGTTTCTGATCTTCCCCACAGGTAGTTCCCCGTCAGTGGTTCTCCTTGTCGTTTTACTCTTGACAATATTGTTGTGCCATTCTTTTCCCATCCTCCTCCTATCTTTGCTGATCATTTCTTCCTTCTGTTCCCTTCGTCCATCTTAGGGAAGTTCCCCATGTTGACATGTTTCTGCAGTACTACCAGGGATGGTACGTTGATGTGTACCATAGTGCATATTCCATTCCATGATGGTGGCAAGCTGTGGTATGCACTTGCTCCGCAGGTCCAATAGTGGTCCATTAGAACTGCTGTACCGGCGCCCCCTTCAGCTATAATTACGGTTCTTTTGCAGTCACTGTTTCTTCCAACATCAACATCCCCATCGTGTTGATAACATAGTGTAGGTGCAGTTAGTGGACATATTGTTATTGGATCCTCGTCCTTCTCTAGCCATATTACAAGTGCTGCGCTCCTTGTCCATCCGTTGTAACATGTATTGTTCTCTTCAGTTACTGTTAGTACTGTTGCCTTTGTCAATGTTACATATTGCTTCCTACAACTACATCTGTCCATCCTTCTTTCGTTTATACCTTTCCATATATTAATATCAGTGGTCTTTCCCAGCACCCGGGTTTCCCAGGAACTTCTCTTGCGCGCCATTCACATGGTAGGTAGTTCAATGTTACTTCCTTTGTTTCTCCTTTATCTGGTCCATCCGTCACATGTTGGAGCCCTTGTGTCTGCTGCCAGTAGTTGTCGTACATGGGTAGTTTTTTGATGAAGTTATTTTCATACGGGTATGTATCCCTAGTTTTCCATTTCAGCATTGCTAGTCTCCCCTGGAATCGTCCTTTTGTTTGGAACAGGGCCAGGTATAGCAAGCATTCCACTGATGTTGCCGGTACCTCAGTCGCCACAAATGTTCTGGATATGCTCATGGCGTATGGGATCAATGAGCACACATAGCAGTTGTCCGTAATTGTCCCCTTACCAATTTTGGACATGTGCTGGTACCACATGTTATTTGAGACGTGTGCAGATTCTGTGAGATATGTGTCTACCCCGTTGTTATCAGTAGAGGTACTACGCTTAATCCTCTTCCCATTTTCTCTTGGGTTACTTGTACCACCTGACACTGTACCTGTTGCAGCCGTGGTGGGGGGTTGATTAGTAGGAGGTGCAGCCATGACATAGGAAGCATAATGTGCCTGCCATACAGTGGCAGCAAGTAGATCAGTGATAAATAATAGGCTTATCATCTTTATAACAATTTCTCATATCACTGGCATGGTTCTCTTACCTTTGCTGTGGTCCTTCCGCTTGTTATTTTTGATGATATAGATGCCCGCCTGAAAATTTCTAAAAATAAGCATTAATTTTGTTAGTTTGTTTATTCAAGCTCTCCCTATCATGTAGTCGTTCAATGCCCAGGCGAAAAGCTGTTCCCACGCTTTCCTTAGCATCCTATCTCTTAGGGCTGGTAAGTGTTTGTGGAGATGTGGGAAGGATTGTTCTATGATTAAAATGAACGTGTTGTAATACACACGTATTCTTCGTTTCTTTAGGTATTTTGGTCTTTTTATAGCGTATACAAATTGGTGTGACAGTGCTTCTGGGGTATTGTCATCCGTGGGCAGCATTTACCTCTGGGCAAAGACGTATGCGTTAGTACCTTTATTGAACTCCTTCTATATAAAACAGTACTGCGCGGTACCTGCATGTGCGAGACAAAAAGAGAGGAAAACATGCATGTGTTTACACAGTGTGGTGTAAAATTGCAGATCTTTTGACAATTTACTTTATTTAGGTAGTGGCTGGGTGGGGCTTGTCGGGTCGGGGCTTGTTGGGGCAGTGTTGTCTTACTCTGGGATCTCGTGACCATGGGGTGCGCTATGGGCGATTGTTCACTTGTGTCCTTAGGGGGGTTTGGGCTGTGTTGCCGTTGTCGTTGGTTGTTGTTGCTGCTGCATTGGCCCTGTCGTCGACGCAAGGGCGGGTCTGATCTTTGTAGGGCTTGATGGGATGCAAGTGGGTCCAGACGTTTTTATCTCGGAGCTTAACAGCTCTAGGAGCTGTTTTCTCCACCTGGTGGGGCCCAGTAAACCGGGGGCTGTTCCACCGGTGGTTGGAATCGTGCAAGAAAACGTTGTCCCCCTCTTTTACTGTCCACTGGGCTGTTTGTTCCTGTTCTTCCTTTGTTTCTCCTTCTTGGTGGGTGTTCTTCGACCCGCCCCGCGTCCGCTCGATCTATTGAGAGATAAAGGTGACACTAGTAACCAAGGAAGAGACATACTTGTATATTTCTTCACCAAAGATATTCTGCGATGCATGACAATCTGTTATAGCTCTTGATGGTGGTGTGAGTGGGAGGTGCATTTGGTGTCTGGTCACCACCTCGTGGTGGTCTGACCCTGGCCTGTTTCTTAAATCGAATAGGGCTAAGGGGAGGCAACAGAGCCAACTTTTCTTGGTTTGTTTGCTGAATTATTGCTAGCTCTTCTTTTAGGAGGCCATTGATGTGTTCACAGACGCCATTCGCCTGTGGGTGGTACGCGCATGCAAACTTGTGCTTTATACCAAGGAGAGCAGTGATGTGTGGAACATTTAATTGGCAAAGTGTGGGCCAGTGTCAGACCGCAACACTTTGCATACCCCCACCTCGGGAATACCTCCCTCACCAGGAACTTCGCTGCTCTAAAGGCATCTGCATGGCAGCATGGACCGGCCTCAATCCACCTTGAGAATGGGCACACTACCACAATCATGTATCTGTATCCTTGACATACATTGATCATGTCAACGTAGTCAATATGTAGGTGCAGGAAGGGTCCTTCCGGCCGGGGTATAATACCTTTGATCACTTGCAGCATGTGACCGGCCGTAAATTGTTGACAAGTGAGACAATTGCTAATGAAGTTTGCAACATGTGAATTTAGCTTGGGACAGAACCACGCCTCTTTTATTTGTGCTGCAATCACCTCTTTTCCTGTGTGTGTGGGATGATGTAGTTGGGCCAAGGCTGTTTTCAATAGGGCCAGGGGCATCACTATTTTGCCTGTATTGTTCTGTCGCCATAATGCATCTGTGGGGGACATTGTGCATCCTCTTTTGACCCATATCTCCTTCTCCACCATGGGTGCTGCTGCCTGTAATTCCATTATTTGATTTTCAGGGATGTGTGTGTACCCATCCTTCATCAACATCTGTCTTGCCCCAGCCCTGCCCTTTTCTTTTTCTTTTTCTGTGAGGGTCCAGATCTCACTGAAATACGCAGCATGTTTAGCATGTGCGTCTGCTGTTTCGTTACCTTTGGAAATGGGATCATCCCCATTTGTATGGGCCTGACACTTCAATTACTTCAATTAGTTCAGCGAGTAGTAGAGCATGTTGCACTGTGGTGCCGTCTGCTCTTCTGAACCCTCTCCACTGCCATTAAATTAATCCAGAATGTACAGTTGATGTGACGTATGCACTGTCAGTATATATTGTTACTCTTTTGTCATTGCTTTCCTTTAGTGTTAAAATTGCTGAGTAGTGTTGTGGTAACTGAACGCATTTCACTGGGACATAGGTCCAATCCTCTCTCAGTCTCACCACTGCTACTCCTGTTCTGTGTACCCCATCACTCTGGTCAATTGTTGAGGACCCATCAATGTACATTATCTCTCCCCCCTCTAGGGCGTTTTCCTCAACTTTTCTTGTGCTGGTGTAAATTTCAATGGCCTGTGTGCAGTCATGAGTGTAGTTGCCATCTTCTACTACCTCTGCTATAAACCTCGCTGGGTTCACATTGCTGCACCTCACAATTGCTAACTCTGGTCTGGATAAGATTACTTCGTACCCTGATGCCCTTTGGATGGTCAAGGGTGATTTTGTTTTGTTCAGTATTGAAAAAAGGGCATGTTCCACGTACAGTGTGGTTGGGCAGCCCATTGTTATTTAGGATGATTTTTCTACCGCAAAAGCTGCGGCGGCCAGACTCTGTTCGCAGGGGAAGTGACCTAACATTACAGGGTCCAGGTGTCCACTGTAGAATGCTACTGGTTTGTGTCCCATGCTAGTTTTTTGTGTCAGTACTGCCCTCATTACTGCTTAGCTACAATGTGAAAAGATGAAAAATTGCTCCTCATAATGCGGGGTGGCCAGTACTGGTGCTGTGGATATGGCATGTTTTAGTTCCTCAAATGACTCTGTCATTGCCCTGGTCCATCCCAACTTCTTCTCCCCCTTCTGTGCTTCTCTGAGGGCCTCAAGCAGTGGCCCTATGTATGAGCTGTAGTCAAAAGCCCATGCCCTGCAGTAGTTTCATAGGCCCAAAAACTGCTGCAGTTCTCTCACCGTCTGTGGCTGTGGTGTGTTTTTTATGGCCTGTGCCCTTTGTGGTGCAATGTTCCTTCCATTTTGTGAAATGAGCTGGCCTATGTAGAGCACTTATTCTTGGCAGTACTGCAGCTTTTCCTTGTCTACCTTGCACCCTTTCTCTGCTAACACCTTGAGCATTTTGACAGAGTCTTTCCTGCACTTGTCTTCTGTGGTGCTATAGATGATGATGTAATCTACATATTGCAGCACTGTGCTTTCAATGTCAAGGTTACCCAAATCCAATTGTATCACACTGTTAAAGCTGGATAGTGACTCGCAGTACCCTTGGGGCAGCCTGGTGTGTTTCCATTTTGTGTTGCGGTATGTGAAACTTGTCAAATCTTGTGAGTCAGGGTGCAGAGGTATTGAGAAAAATGCGTTTTTGAGGACAATCACAGTAAATCGTGACACCTCTGCTGGTATTCCACATAGTATAGTAGCTGGGTTAGCTGCTATAGGGTATTCTGCTTCTACAATGTGGTTAAGGGGCCTTAGATCTTGGATGAAATGCCAAGACCCTCCCTTAGCCTTGCGCACTGGGTACACAACAGTGTTGCATGGAGCCTCTGATTGCACTAGTATACCTCTGTTTATTAGTGCTATTATTGTTTCATATATCCCCTCATCTGCCTCTTTTGATAGTGGGTATTGCTTTACTCTTGGCAGTATTGCTCCTTTTTTCAATTTTATTTTCACCCCTCCAATGCTTTTGATGCAGCCCACGTCATATGGACTGGTGGTCCATAGAGATGCTGGTACTGCTGCCAGATCCTCCTCGTAAAATGGCACAGCTGTAGAGGCTGGTGCCTTTAGCGCCAGTGCCATCTTTTGTGCTACTTCTTTGTATGTCACTGTCACCCAGTTGTGAACGCTCATTTCAAACACCATCTCCCCTTCACCATTATTATCCGAGAAGAGCTCCTCATTGGATACCTGAGTTAGTTGGCACCCCTCTGCTAGTGCTATTACTGCTCTCCATGCTCTCCCTTCCCTGTCCTGGGCATATACTGCAATGTATTCTGATGTTGCTACAATGCTCTCAATGCTTAGTGATATCGTTGCCCCTTCCTTCTCGCTGGCTGGTGTTTCGGGTCTAAAAAGGTAAGCTGATGGTCTCCTCCAAATGTTTCCTTCAATTCCTGGTAGCCATGCTATTGCCATGTCTGTCCCATATTGGAAGATGTCTCCATCTACTGGTTCCGCCTTGGCTACTGTTTAGCCGCAATAGGCCTGCAGTATTTGTCATGCTGTGAGCATGTTGATGCCTGGTGTGGAGCATATTATTCCTTTATTACAGGATGGAAGTAAATGACAAAATAAATTCGGCATACAAACTTTATGGTAAACTAGCACTGTGTCTCAAACAGGGGAAGAGCATGGTTGTCCCGTTTGCTTCCATCTGGCAGTCAACACCCAAGTCAACATAACAGAGTAACCAAAAGAAGTTGACAGAAAAATAGAGGGGCTACAACAAGACAAGAAAATGAAGAAGTGTTTAGGATTAAGGTAACCTATGAATATTATTCCCAGACTACTAATAATACGTACTGAGAATACATCGAGTGAGATAGCATTTAGAACAACTGAATGAAGTAATACAAAGCCTGCCATTAATGAATGCTCTGTAGAATGACCTGTACTGAGTAAGATGGAAAGATGATGTAGTTAATAGATGTGAAGAAGGAGCTACTATAATAAGCTACTCCTTTGTGCTGCGAGTTATTGTAGCAGGTTGTACATAATAATAATGTCAGCCGGGTTAAAATTTGAACACTAAAATTCGAATATCCCATACTTGCTTCCCACAGTTTTCCGTTTGATGGTTGGACCTTACGGAAGGACAAATTGGACCTCATTGACAGTTGATCCCTAGAAAAAGCCTAAAAGAAGACAAACATAATTGTACAATGCAATGGACTGTGGTATATTTATTACCCCTGAAGAATTTCCTTGTGAGTTGTATGAAAGTGTGAAAGGAATGAAACATTTTGGGTATGGTATGAATGCAGTATGAAAGTAAGCATGGGTGATATAAATACAGAGTGAAAAGTTTTTATGGACTGGGATGTACTTCTCTATGAGAGAGGAGAGCAAACAACAGATCCCTATGAAATGTTTATTCTTAATTAATTGTTAAATTAAGAAATACTACATGTTATTGAATGTGCATAGTCAAATTGAAAATGTTTGTTGTTTATTAATTGTGTGATAAATTGCTATAACTGTAAAACAGAAAAAGATAAAAAAAAGTTTTTTATTAACAATATGGTGAAAAAATAAAAAATAACTATTTTTGATACAATCTGGTGTGGTATATAATAATATAATGAGTATAAATCATGTATAAAAAGGAAAAACCATAATAGGACTAGGGGAAGCAAGTGACCCTGTAAACATAGTGTATCGTTAAACAAAAGTCTTTGGTAGAGGGCTGTTTACAAGTGGTCATTAAAAATAGTACCTCTGGTCTCTCTAAGTTGATTGTGATGCCTGGTGTGGAGCATATTATTCCTTTTTCAGTAAAGGAGATGGTCATGTTCAATCTGCTCATGATGTCTCTACCTAGTATGTTTACTGGTGATTGTTTTGAGTATAGCAGTGGGAGAGACATATCGTGATCTCCTACAGATAAGGAGATGTTATCAGTGAAGGGAACCAACCCTCGAGCCCCAGAGAATCCTTGAGTGTTCATAGCTTCGCCGGACAGTTTAAACTTTCCCTCCCTTATGCATGACCTAGTGGCCCCTGTGTCAACTAGGAAGGAACATTGTTTGTCACCTATCACCACCTGTATGTGTGGTTCCTCCGCAGGGTTAGGTGTTGCTGATAGGATGGGACACATCAAAGACATCTGTGGGCTGTCCTATTGTGGGTATAGTGACTTTCCATTCCCCGTGCAAGGGTTGTGACCCAATATTGTCACCTTCCCCAGCTGGGTCTGTGTTACAGATGTGTCAGTTGGTGTTATTGCGTTGTCCTGCTTGTGTGAGCTGCTGTACTGTTTGGACCTGTTGTTGTTGTTTTGTAATTGTCTGCTGATGTGGTTGCGTGTATGTTTGTATGTGTAGTTGTGGTTGCTGTTGTGTTTGCAGTACCTGTTGTTGTGGTTGTTGTGACATTTGTGGTTGTTGGGTGTACACTTGTAATTGTAGCTGGGGGTGTATCATTGGCGCTTGTTGTAGTGGTAGTGGTTGCTGTGTCTCTTGCTGTTGTTGGTAAACTTGTTGTCCCCCATAGGCCCTTGCTCTCCTTGCTCTCCCCAAGCTGCCTGTGCTGGCCTCATTTTGCATGTGCGTGACATGTGTCCCACCATCCTACATATCCAGCATGTCGGTGGTTCCCGTGCTTGCCATGGAAGTCCCCCCATGTTGTCTTGGTACCCCTGCTGTCCTTGTTGATTGTAACCCCGGAACCCTCCCCCTTGTTGTTGTGTGGGTGGGCCATAGCCCCACCCTCTCATTTGTCTGCCCCTCCCTCTGTAGTTATTTGAGTACCTGTTTCCCATTTGCATATAACCTCCTCCCGTGTGCGCTGTGTATGCTGGGGGTGGAGGAATCTGTAGTTTCATTATCTGTGCTTGTTGCATTGGTAATACCTGTTGTTGTGCTGTGTCTTGTGTCACTGCGGCCTACGTGGGTGTGGGCACTGTTATCAGTGCTCCTTCCATGGCATATTTAGATAACTTCTTTTGGACCAATTTCGCCTCCTCTGTCTTTCTATCTTCCTCCTTTTGTTTCATCTTTTCCTGCCACATCCTGCAGTGGTGCACTATTGTCAATTGTATTTCTGGCCATGCTTTTGCTTCTATCCCCACTAGCTTCTTCAACTGCCTTTGTACTTGCCCCAGGAGCCCTTGTATTAGTATGTGGTAGAAAATTGCTAGTGTTTTTTCCCACGGTTCCCGCGTTTCCAAGCGCCACTTCTCCTGAATCTCCTGGATGTAGTCAACAGGATCTTCATTCTCACGCATCTTGCATGAGGTTATTGCTCCTATGTCTGATGTGTCTGGGTTTTGGACCCTCAATGCCTGCCAGAGCGCATGTCTACAGTTGGCGAATGGTGCTCCATCATGTGATATGTCGTTTATTGTTACCCCTGGGAATCCCGCCCTTTTCCAAATGTGGTCAGCGGCATCCCCCAGTATGGAAATTAGCAGCCCCTTCACATCCCCCACCGCTAATTTTTGCCCCACAGTTTGTTTTTACATCTCATATATCCACTTCCCAGCTCCTCCACTTAGGGATGGAAGTCTGCATTTTATGTTTTCCTTATCGCCATGCTTCCATGGGGACATATTGTGGTCTGGCTCCTCCCCTCTCTAGTAGTGGCATTAAATTGTACTCCCTCACCTCCCCCGGTGTCCGCCTGTGTGGGGTTATGTTAGTATATTCATCATCTTCCTCCATATCTGGTAACTCTTCAATGCTATCAATGTTATTGTAGTTTACTCTATCCCCTCCTACGTTCTTCCTTCCCCTCCTGTTACCCTCTTGCCCCATTATGAGTGTGTTTGCTTGCTCTTCCTGCCTGCGTCCTGGGAAGTCCCTAAGTCTGCCGACATATGGGGTGTGTACAGGGGGTGGTGTTAGTGGGCGTGGTGATTTCTTGTTTGCTTCTCTTATTTTTGTTTCTCCTGTGTTTGGTTCTCCCCGTGTCTCGCAGGCCTATGGTGACTTGCAGTTAGTGCACATTATGTATAATTTGTCTAACCTCTCCCTATTTCCATCTCTTCCACTGTCGCATGAAACTTCCTCTTCCACGCTGCAAAATACATCAGGAAATGTCAATCCCCACTCTGTGCGTTTTCCCCCCACTGTCACTGTCCTTAAATCTATTAAGTCCACGTCTGTGTACTCACCTCCTTTAACCGCTGTCCCCTGTGTTGATGTTGTTGCCACCTCCTTGTCCTGGCGTGTATACTTTTTTGCTCCATGTTCCACTCTCCTACCTCTTCTTTCTTCAGTCTTCTTCTCCAGTACCTCGCCACCTATTTCCGCTCGTTTCCTGTGGAGTTCTTTCAATACGTCTGCACTCACCTTTGCTAGTATCCTTTCCTCGTCTTCTTTTCTCGCCCATATTGCCCCTTCCCTCTTTAGTATGCTTTCTATAACCTTCCCTTCTTCATATTTCAGTGCGCTTTCTGATGTAATCTTCTTTTTCCACAGTCCCATTTCCCTATCATTTCTTCCCTCTCCTCCTCCTTCCTTTTCATCTCTCTCTGTTCTGCGCGTGCCACTCTTTCTGCTATTGCCCTAATGCGCTCGTCTTCCTTCTTCCTTTCTTCTGCCTGTTCCTTCATTCTCGCCATCTCTTCCTTATGTGCCTACTTTTCCTCCTGTCTTGCCCGTGTTTCCTTCTCAAACTGCCTAATCAGTGCGCTTCGTATGTTCCTCAATTCTTCCAGCCTTTCCTCCAACATCTCTTCCTCTTCTTGTGAAAGTCTCCCTCTCTCCCTTTACTTACCTCATGCCATGTTTGTGTGTGACCCATCTCTTCCTTGTTTACCTTTCTTACTGCATCCTCCTCTTCCTTTGTTAGCATTCCCCTGAGTTTCAGAAGCACCTCTGCTGCTATCCACTCATCTGGCCCTATGTTTGCAAAATTTCCCAGGGCCCTTCTTTCGCCCCCCGTTCCTGCCGGCGTTGTGGTTGAATCTACTGTGCCCATCGCACTCACCCTCTTTTGAGAATCATCTGTGGGTGCGTATGGTGGAGGGCTGTATGCGGGATTGGAGTACTCCTCAGCAGCTGTTAGTTGCTGTTGGGCAGCTTCTCTAAGTTCTGTTATTGGATACAACCCCCCTTCCTCCTTCTTCACCACCTTAGCCATCGGCATGTCCTCTGCCCCTTCTTTTTTAACTTTTGCCTCTGCTACCGCAAATGATCCTTCTGCCTCCTCTTCACTTTCTTCAGTGCTCAGCGGGTTTTTGGTTGCCGTACTCCCACCCCCCCTTTCACCTTCTCTTCTTTTACCTCCTTTTCTTCCCTTATCCCCTTCTCCTCCTTTACCCGCTATACCGCGAACATTCCGGGGCTCCTGGTGTACCTCCCTGGAACATCTTCCAGAGATTGAAAACCTCTAAATGGTTTGCAAACTTTTTCCCTTTGTATGTGTTGTGTAGGTATGTCAGCAAGTAGTGTTGGGTAAACGCGTCGAAGCTGCCGTTGGGCGGCCACGGTACCCTTATTTTGTTGTCTGTTCCTTGTGTCCACTCAATACTGTACTTTATTATTTTCTCCTTGTATGGTGACAATGTTGTGCAGATGTGCTGGAGTGGTGTAGTTAAAGCGCTCCCCATGTATCTCCATCCTGCTCCCGCCCCTGATCCATAGTATGTGGCCATGTTACAATTTTACTTCTCAACATCAACCTTTTACCTGGCCCCGTAAACTGGGGACTCTGGACTGTCCACTGAAAGGAAAAGCAATTTTAATTTGACAATACTTTGCTTTTGTTGTTCTTTCTTCCCAATGCCACAACTATGGCCCCCTTTGGCCATGGCGCACAAAGCCCCCTGCGGCTATGTGCCCTGTGCAGCGTGCCTTTGGGCTGCCCCACCTTCCTGTGCCGCCTGTACTTGGCTCACCTTCAACTTAGTTCCTCCTACTCCCCGTCTCCACTGTCTGCTCAGCCCCCTTCTATTTCTGGTGCAACCCCTTTGTCGAGTGCACCAGCGTTCTCTGTGTGCAGCCAGCTCCCCCTTTGGCTCCTCCCCATTCGAGCGTAGCCGGCGTTCTCCGTGCGTGGCTGCCTCTCCCCCTTTGCCCCTACCCTTTCGTACCTCCTGCCCCCGACAACCCCTGGATGAACGTGAGATGGACGTTGGGTCCTATACAAGTCCTATGGGTGACGTCACCAACCTCTACAAGATATTACATGTACGTACAATTTTAGAACCTTATGAACGCGCGCTATCCTTTTACACTTTTATTCACCGTTAACCCCACAGCTGTCTTCCCACTACTTCTGGAGTGGAGTAATCAACAATCAATTTACTTAGTATAATCGGACTGTGCATGCTGCGTCGCCTCGCGTGTGACACGCCCCCTCCCTGGGGGAGCTTAACCAGCCAATTATCTTCCGCACTCGGGAAACAATCTCGCTACCCCCTGCGGGAAAACATCATCTACCTAACGAGCTTCAACACTCAATTAGTAGGGACCCTCATCTACTCATTGATCTACAACGTCAAGTCATAGGAAAACCACACCTGTCTTATACAGGTGTCTGCGATCTAGACCAATCCGCGCAGTGACACATGGGTGCTCGAAGCCCCACCCAATCCACTTCTTGACGATGTAGCGTACGGCCCTCGGGTCTGTCCCGCTACACCTCACACCTCTATTACCGCTTATCAGTCGAAATCAATGTCCACACACTGTGACAACCACTCGCCAACCTCTTTACAATTCCTCCCCCCTCCCGCACAACATTACATTGCTGGTTGTGTGTGCCATACTCACCAAGTCCTCGTGAGCTGGGGCTGCTCGACCGCGGGCCTCAGCAGTGCCTCCAACTTGTTGGGGTGATTTCCCGGGGGCCCCAACTCCTCCTGTGTCCCAAAAATAGTATGAGGCACACACAAGAGCAAAGCAATTACTGCTGTTTATTATAGTAACGGCAGGGATAGTTCTCAGCTTGTATGCATCCGGCGAGACTCTCAGTGTTAGTGGGGCTCACAGGCCCTTTTTACCATAGTATGACGCACTTCTGGAATCACCTGAGAAAATTGTCACAAAACCTAACGCCACTTCGGGTTGGCTCCCCGAGTGGTAGGGTTAGTATGGTTACCTATAGGAGAAAGGATAATTGGATAAGGACAGGTCAGGTGGTACACTTGGGTTGTCCCTAAAGGTTGCTACACAGAAATTGTTAGAAGGGGACACTTGGTGATTGGCTAACTAAAAATGGTGTCAGTGATGAGCCCCTCGTATTCTGATTGGTTCCCCTCGCGAGCCCCCAAGCCTGGGACCATCGCCGTTCCCAGCTTGCGATGTACCTGGTGCTGGCAACAATGTGCAACTATGTGTTAGAGGTGGACAATGGACAGGTCTGGCTAGTGGCTAATGTGCATGTCTTTCCCATCGCTATAGATGTCCAACTTGTTGCTACGTTGTTGCAGCCTATGTCCCAGACGTGGGACTCTGGCGACTTTCTGTCTTGTAAGTTTGGCATCTTGTCAGTTCGGCTTGGTCACGTGTGGAGAGACGGCTGGAGCAGAATTATGAGCATTTGATTTGCATTTCGGCTCTGAGGAGCACTTGGTGGTGGCAGGTGTAACCTTGGCACTGGGAGCGCGGCATGTGGGTTGCAACATCACAGCCTTGGCTGTGGGCTCTCATGGGGGTTTGTTCTGCGTGGTCAGTGCTTTGCTTTTTCGTTCTGGGAGGATTTTCGTCTGAGAGGCTCCTGCCTGGGGACTCTTGCATTGCGGCCTACTTTGGGCCTAGTTTCTGGGTGGCGGCACACAATCCATAATATGGGGTTGTGAGGGTGCAGAGTGTCACAAGCATCAGTAAATACACAGGGAGGCATCTTCATAGTGAGAAAGCATCTGCAAGCATACATACACGAGCTCTTCAGGTGTCTTGCATTTCTGCAGTGCTGTAGGAGGCCTATGTGAAAAATAACAACGATGCGTGTCTGTGGGTGTGTCAGTCCGCTGTGTCAGAGCACTGAGTATGTTCTTCGTGTGGGTTGGTGTGTGAGTGACCAGTGTGCATGGTGGCACATGTGTTCTTGTCTGTTGGCTATGTTGTCATGGCATCTCTAACGATGATGATGTTTGTGGCTGTTGTCTAATCCAGTTGACCCATAAGGCTGACGCCGGCTTGACCAGGACGTGGAAGGGGGCAGGCTCCCCGGGTGTGTGGGCCATGGACGCAGAGAATCTGGGCATCTGGTGATGAGGTGAATTGGACGAACCCCTCTTGTGGGGGGTGCTTGGGTCTTGATGTCCTGGGCCATGGTCTGGATGAGACTGGGGAGGGTATTTTCCCATTTTCCCACTTCACCGGCAAACTACGAAATTGTGCTAGCGGGTGTCTGGCGGGCAGAACGGCGCCCGAGCACAACTCGACGGATGCAACTGCACCATTCATGAATGGTGCCGGTGCATCCGACCTCCCCATTCCCATCAAGCCATATGAGGCTCAAATGAGAATGGGGAGTAACGGGTACCGGCGCCTGCAAATGGGCAATTACTGCGTCCGGCGGGGCCGTAATGACCCGGTAATTGCCCATTTGCGGGTGCCAGTAAAATTCTTAAGTTTGGCGACAGCCTGTCGGTTTTACCAGCAAGGCTACTGCTAAACTTGTATTGAGGCCCATAGTTTCTCATACCTGGCTTAGGACTCGTCAGCATTTTGTACTTGAGTTATCCATTTTTAAATATATTTTTGTGTTACACTGTTTTAACTCTTCAGGGAGCTATTATTTATTTATTTAAGCATCTCTCCCTTTATATCCCTTATTCATAATATATCTTTATGCACTCATGGTATGTGTATGATATTTAAAGGACCCTTCATATCCTGGGTCATCCTAACCCAAATATGTGCAATGCCATGTGCACTTTTTACCTCAAATAAAGGCACTACAATCCTGATTTCTGCAATAATAGAACCATTTGATCTGTGTATCATGTTATCTTTACTCAGTTGAGGGGGAGGGCTTGGCACCCCCTATGCAGCTACTTTTAATCAAAAGTATCTTTTTAGTTTTGTCTTCTGACAATCCCATTCAAATCCCAAACAGTCTGTATATTTCACCTTATTTAAACACAGCGTCCAATTATGTGGTACATGCACATTAATGCTGCTTTTCATTTTTCCGCATAAGGTAATCAATGGGATAGGCCTTTGGTACTTAGTTCTCTGGAAACAGCATTTTTATATGTGGCAGTTTAAATGGAATGTTGCCCTTTTGGTCTGTATGCTCACAGTAGGTTTTCTACTGCACTTTTAGACCTTTTAGGCCTTTCTCAGCCAAATGAAGTTTATGTATGTTTTTATTCCTGGGGCTGGCATTAAACCCAACAACCAACAGTCCCGGCCCACCATCGCAGATTATATCGCATTAGCACCTATGTCGTTTCCTACACGGGTGCTAAGTGTGTTTCATAAAAACTATAAAGAATTTCAAAATAATATATGTTAATCTCATTCCGATGTGCAAGATCAATATCAGTCACATATCCTGTTAAGACTTGATATATAGACATTGGGTCATCAGATTTGTACAATGAGTTACACATTCAAAGCACTATGGTTAATTATCTTCCAACAAAAACAAAAATGAAATATAGAAACAAGCAGTCATGCATTTTTACAATGGCATCCACAGAGAGGACACAATGAAAGTAGTTGAACGGCCATCTACAAGTGCCTTGATTATACCAATAAACTATATCTCAGCCATCCAAGTTGTAGTCTTATTGCAGTTCTATAAGCTCCATCCAGATAGTTCTATGCGTTTGTATCCTAGTTATATTCACAGTGACCATTTTCATTGTACAGATTACTTTGTGGCATGTTAGATCATGACACCCGGTTTATTCTGCATTTTCCTAATCGTCTCCCAAGTTAGTTTGAGCATTTGTGTTTATCGTATTTATAACTGTCCACCTCCATCTCTTCTTTTTTTTGTCTTAGCCCTCCTACTCTGCTTCATCCTTGTCACTGTCTTTCCATGCTCTGTTTTGCTCAAATGTTTTGGGAAAATCCTGCAACCCCATCCCTCACCTCTGCATCCCCTTATACTGAGTCTCCATTGCCGACTCACCACCCACTCTCAGCCTGCCACCTGGTTATGGAATGAGCTTCTTATGGACATTTGCCAACAAGAACATATACAAAACCCATCTCTTAAGAATCAACACTAAAGCAAAGCTTCAGGTTACCAGAATGATGCAGTACAAGAGATTCATTCATGAATTAATTCATTAACCCACACGTTCATTCATCGCTTACTCAACCTTTGTTTATCCAATCACTATGGCAGGTGATATTTACTTCTTTTTTTAGTGCTATATAATTGCTTCAATATTCTTGTTAAAATTAAAAGGCTTAAGTGCTCCTGAGCCCCTGTTCCGTATTGTTTGAATATGTAAAACTGAAGAGTTTCCCCCATTTGTAGGTTTGGGAACTTGCTGGTTTGTTCCAGAAAGCAATTAAGGAGGGCCACGGTCCCTCCTCCAGAATGAAATCGATAATGATACCCATCCATATAAAAGGGTTCAAGAAGCGAACCTTCTAAATATCGGCTGCTCGCCATGTTGGACGATCCTGGAAAACTCTTTTGTTCTTTCATCCTGGCTAGAACCACACTTTGGGTGGAGGAGAATGAGTTGTTGCACATACAACAGACTGACTTTGCGAAGGGGAAGTGATGGGCATCACCACAATTGCTGGATGGCCCAAAAATGGATAGGGGATGCTAATCGTTGCATAGTACCTCTCTTCATAGCATTGATCGATTACTCATCCGCCTTGGATAGGTCAAGATATTAAACCTATGAGACAAACTGAGTAAATGGGGCATTAATCTCCCTACATTGTTTTTAAAAGTACAGAAATATTACATTTGGATAGACTATGTCACATACTGAGACCAATGTTTGAGTAGTAGTTGAATATTGTACTGTATTCTGTTCATTTGCACAATTTTTTGGCACTTTAAACTAAACCCATTCTGCACAATTACACTTATTGCACTTTAGAATGTGGTATGTTGTACATGTGTGTTTTTTAAGAGTGTTTTAGAGTTTTGTAATAAAAAGGTGTATGTATTTACTCACAAATAGAGATGGTTTTGAATACGGTTTGGCTCAGAAATGTTTTGTTTTATATAGATGGGTACGTTATTTAACTGCTCAGAAAGGCATTTAGAGGCCACTAAGGAGCTAAAAAGGAGGAGGGGGTAGCTCGTGGGTTCCTGTATTTACTTGAGTAGCAGGCCATCTTACACTGCATATGCCACACAAGCTTTTCTTGTCTCTAACCCAGCTGCTTATTAAATGAATATCATTCATCAATCAGGGTTTAAGATGTTTTATCATGATTTTGCTTTTTAACTTACTGCCCACTTTATGGTGCTTGGAGCGAGAAAGCAGAGGCCGCCTTTGTCACGTTTCTTTGGAGACAAGTAGACGCCTATTGACTCAAAGTAATTGTCTGCACGATTTATATGAGTCCCACTATTTTAATGTTCTAACTCATATTGAGGACATTGGATTGGGCAGGTTTTGGTCCACTATTGTGGGTGCTCACTCAAGAGTTATGACAAACGTGGCTCTCTTGCTTTGGAAAGTGAAACTAACGAAACTGGACCCATGTTAGTGCTTGCTCAGCTGGTAAATGATGTTATGACTTATTTATACTATTATGCATCTTTATTTTATTCTGATATGTAGTGTAAAGGTTTACATACAACCAAATACACTTAATAGAAGATTAAAAGAAATATTATTGTTATAGCTTGGGTGTTACTGCTGTTGATGTCTTCTTATTGTATGTTTTAAAGGAGTCGTCAGACATGTTGCTCTCTGAATGTCTGCACCTAAAACTTCAATTTTTTGGGATAGACTATCATCGGGCAGCAAAGCTTTTCTGACTTTTGAAGTCGTTGCCTTTTTAAAAGTCCTAGATCCAGTGGTGTGGCCAGAAATCAAATTTAGGAGGGGCACAGAGGGGGCCAAAGACAAAAGTAGGGGGGGCACAGACAAAAGTAGGGGGGCACCAATAAAAGGTAATGTGTGACGTCACAAGCACTCTTGCAGAGAGGCTTTTGTGCTCACCAACTACCCACATCCCACTGCACTTTCCCTCCCATCAGAATAGGCACAAAACATGTCAGTGACTAAGGCCCCATCATTAGCAGTTTCGTGGCTACATTCTGATGGGAGAGGGTGCAAGCTGCTAGATCACTGCTAACTTTGAGACAAAAGCAGTATTGCCTTGTGCTATGCAGACATTTGCCTCAGTGAGTGTCACAAATAACAGAACGAACAGAGAACATGGTCACTGCTTGCCTTAGGTAGGGTAGGGGTAAGGGGGGACACAGGACTTCAGAGGGGGGCACTGGCCCACCCAGACCCCTCCCTAGTGACACCACTGCCTAGATCTGGGGGCTAAGGATTATCTCCATTCCATTACTTCATGATTTTTAAGCGTTGAAGTCTTTTTAATGTATTAGCTTATGATTTGTGGAAACTTTATATTTTATTTGCTTTGTATTCTGGGTATGACTGCTATTCTCATGTATTCAGTTTTTGCTGTTATTATTTTCTTGTCTTTGGTAGTAAGCTTATGAGGTTTTTTTATATTTCATGTGTTAAAAGTCATACATTTGTGTTTCTGTTTTGGTATCTAATCATGGCTATGACACTATAAATAAAAAATAAATAAATAAATAAATAAATAAACTTCCATCAGCCTTAGCCAGCATATTCAATAATGAGGGATCATCACTTTTCTAGTCCAAAATATCCAAACAACCACGGGTTGCAGAACCCTGTTTTTGATACTTTTGATACCTCAAAGTAAAACCAGTGGTGCTTCCAATTGGATCAAAGGCTGTATCTCTTCCAAAGAAGTATAATGAATTGGCGGCACAATCCTTAATACCCCAACCCTGAATGATTTTGCTTCAATACTAAAGCAGATTCCGTTTGTTCTTTACATTGGTGTTAAGGCTTTCAGAATGAAGAAGCATGGTTTGCACGTTAAGAGAGACAGTTGCTGTAATAACGATTGTAGACACATTTAGTAAACATCTGATAACTTCAATGTGTCAACTTCCTGAAAAATGTAAAGGCTTGCTGCAGGCAATGCTTGAAGAATGCTGACCTCCATTACACATTTAATGTCACTGGTTATTATTACTCCTATAGAAAGGCTTACATGCTCTTCTCTTGGGAGTGGTGGATGGCCTCTGATTGCTGTACTATCACTCTTGAACTAGCACTCCTCTGATACTGGGAGAGGAATGACGGACCCCCCTCCCATCAGTAGATGCAGTATCCTCGGCTGTCAAGAGCGTTTCATTTGAGATGAGAGGGCGGCCTTTTGTTTCCGTTGACAAACGCTGGCACAAAATCCCAAACGAGCCTACTTTCTCCTTCCCACTGTCCAGCTCCAGAGACCTTCTCAGATGGGACCGCGCAATGACCTCAATGCACGCAGAAATCAGAAAATAGATGAATTAGGTAGCACAATTTTCATCAAGTGAACACAACATATTCTAATATAACTAAAAATACTGTACATTAAATCCGTGAATGTTTCCAAAATAATTTGAATTACTACAGAGTTTTGAAAATCATGCATGTGACAAGAATTGAAAGTAAAGGTTTTTTTCACCTTTTAGATTTTTTTTAATAAATAAATCATAGCATTTTTCTTTAAAACGAAGGACCCTTAAATCCCACTTTTTCTCAAAAATGTAATTTCGACTATTGCTTTCCCTATCATTAGCTTAGAAATAAAGCCAGGATATGTAAAAATTTTTATGCTTTCGTATGATGTGCTGCTTTTTTTTCTTTGTAGCGTAGGAAGTTTTTATCTTGCTTCATTAATCATTTAATAAATCACTAGCAGGTCCGTGACAGAGTTAAACCATAGCAGAGCCAGCAGGGGGCGTAAACTCTGTTTAGCTCATGTGGGCATATAATACCACTGTCGACACCGCCGAGGCCGCAAGGCATATTGGCAGGATGACCAATGGAAGGTAAGCTTTTTCTGACACAGCTTCGAAAATAAAGTTTTCTCCTTTTATCCCACCACAAATCAATTGCAGCCCTTAAAGCAAAATCCTATAAAATAACTTCAAACGCCACTTCTTAGTCTAAAAATGTGTATTATGGCTACCGCGCTTTGAAGCTATATGACTGAAGTTTGGAGAAAAATGATTTAAGTGCTTTCTACTAGACATCAGAGTGTCGCATTTTGCATCAGTTTTCCTTGACTCATAAATTGCTCCCTTTCCTTTGTTTTCATTGGCTTGTGTGCCTGCTTTTAAACTCGGGGTTCACTTGGGCTTGGTGAAAGATATGCAGGGCAAAGCATGCGGCCGTCCTAATCCCTTTCAGAGGTCACATTGCCTGCAACAACCTAAGATGAGCGTTGTATTGAAACACACTTAATGACAATCATATTGCGAGTGGCTCCGAAAAAAAAACGCATGCCTGCGTCATTTTTGCCATGAGCTAACATTGTTAGCAACACCACTTTCTACGTGAAAATGTCAAAAACATGTTTTGCTTGAGTTCTGTGCTGCGTTGGGTGGGAAACACAGTCGGGTAGGTTATGTTTTTTCTAGTGTAAAACGCAGTTTGCGTTACTACGATTAACTTGCCTGTTTAACCGCCTCAATCTACTTAACCACCAAAAGTGTACCTTACCGAGCAGCACCGCGAAAAACGTAGTTTAGGGCAAAGCAGCAAGCGTGAGTGGATGTTTAGCACAACAGACGATGCAGAAGGGTCGGCCAGTCTGATGCACGAGTGCAATGTCCAGCTGGTGGATTTCCTGAATGTTCCTGTCCCAATGTGATAGTAGCAGAAGTAGAGATAGTAAAACACATTCATCCAGTGTAGTGTTTACCGCGGAGCCAGCTTCTAGGCGCTGACAATGTAACGTTTGCAATAGATTTACACAAAAATAGGCACCCAGTTGGGTCCATGCTTAATTTGTTTGCAGTATGTTAGATTGTATTTGCAGGCAGTGTGTTCTCTAACACCAATGTAGGTTTTTGATGGGCCGCAACAGTATGTGTACAGAAGCCCTGTAGTATAAACCTGTGGTATATGACTGTTTTAATTTGCAATGCACCATCAATGCTAGTCACGGCAGTATGCAATATATGAACGAGCACATTCATGGCAAACGGTGGCACAAAGAGCATTTGGCAGACAGCCAGGGCTGGACTGACCTGTAGAGAACTCGGGACATTTCCCGGTCGGCCTCTGCACACCAGGCCTTATTTGTGTGGTAAGCTATTTACTTTTCACTTTGTCTCATAGGAAAAGGGTTGGGCTTGCTGAAAATATGTAATATGGGGACGCTTTGACAATTATTTCCAAGGCCTCTTTTGGTTCCCAGTCCACCCCTGCAGGCAGCCCTTGTGTATTTGCCTGGCGGTGACCACAAGGAGCGTTAGGATCGGGAGGACACCAGATGGTCCATGTACGAGGCAACATTCGGTAAAACTTGCTGATGGGAAGAATGCCATGAAGGGTGTTGCAATGGGCATTTGTTGGACAGTCCTTATATTTATTCACCTAGGTAAGAACAAGAAGCATTATGACCCCATGGACACTGGAGGCTCAGTGGACGATACCACATCATATAAATCGTCTGCCACTAAGCACATCTGGAAGGGTGGTGCAAATGACGGTCTACGCGCACTCCTGTTTTTTCCTGGACGTGAGCACAAGGTGCATTGGGACCCGAAGGGCACTCGACGGTAGGTGTGAGCGACCATGCTCTAGCAATGCCTGTCATTACCATTAAGTACACCACAAAGTATGATACAAAGGACAGTGTTGTTGGTGATGATGTTGGCATCCCAAGACTCTTTGCCCACTCTTTCCAAGAGTGTTTGATGAACGTAGCAGTTTGTCATGAGAACACTACCTCAGAAGGATTCCCAGTCTGATTAGAGACTGTTTCAGGGTTCAGTGGAAAGGATCTGTTCAGTGAGTAATCAATTATGAGCTGAAGTGCTCAATGACTGAAAGTTCTCATTGTCCATGTTGCATATTAAGGAGTGTGGTATTGTGCTTCTGTTTGTGACTGTTTTGTGATTTGTAACCAAACAGGAGGTGAGGTCACCAGAGGCATATTTGATTGGGAGCCTGTGCCCCTGATTGGTACTTTTCTTCAGTCTGTATATATTAAGTGTCAGTAGATCAACAACTGCTACTGACTTTATTTTCAGTGATTGTATGAATAAAACAAAGACAAACAGCCCGCAAGATGGGAAGGGAGAGTATAAAAGGCCAGCAGAGCACTGAATTTTACTTAAAAAGAGTCGCTACACCTCACACACCACTCAGCTAAGACACTTATCGACACTCTTGTGCTCAGCAAACTGGATCACTGTGCAAGCCTACTCTTTGGTCTACCACTCTACTTCTTTGCCCCCCTCAAAGAACTCCACTACTTTGTGACACACATCCTATTCAAGCTACCCAGACCACCCCCCCCCACCATCACCACCTGTCTTTCCATGCTAAATCGATCTCAAATAAAATTCCTACTACTATCTATAACTCAATCCCAAGTTTTGATCTCAGTGAATGCATTTCACTGCCAGCTCCCCCTCAAGCTGTTCACCACCCAACTCTTCACAATCTATCAGTACCACTGCCCCCTGCACTTTCACTCCTTTTCTCCACACCACTGGAATGCTCCCCCAAGCCATCACAGCTATCTCCTTAATAGAACTCTAAAACAAGGATGAAACTCCACTTTCTACTAATGGAAGGAGCACCTGACGCCCATCCAAGCTCCTATCTAAAGTAACATCTTAACCCACCTCTCCAGCACTGTGCCCTCAGACTGCACTTTATAATGTATGAATATGTGAATACTGACCTAAGGCTCCTAATGTTTAAAAGGTTGTCCCCCAGTCTCTGTCCCTAGTATATGTTACTCTTCCTATCCCTTAGCCATCAGACATACACCATTCAATACAGCAATGCTCTTATGTAAAATCACCTTATCCTAAGCCTCCCTATGCTCTCCGTTACTGCCTACTTATTAAGTCGTTTCTATTCGAAATTACATCCTGTTTTTAAATTAATATGATTGCAAATACAAATATAAGGAGTTATGTTGAGAAAATCCAAAAATTCACATCTAAGAAGCAGGCTCTTATGAATTCTCCATCTGCAAGACTTCACACTGGACACATTTATGATTATTGGTTGAATCAATGAAGTACAAGATTTGTGAAATGTCACAAGCATAAACTAAAATATCTCACTTTTATCCTACGAAAAGACTCGTACTCAGAAAAAGTGGTGAAATGATGTAATATACCACACACTAAAGTAAGTAGCCCAGCCATAATCCTACCTCAAAAGGATACGTTAATCTGAGATTACTTCATATCAGAAATTAATCCCAAAGGCACTCTCGTTTTCACATTACTCTTATAATGTAAGTTCTGCAAATCTCTCAAACATTATATATAAAGCACACCATGTAATCAAACAATGTATTAATATTACTACACATTTAAAATACTTAGACAAACAATACGATTCTACAAATAGTTAGTCTCAATGCAAAAGGCTATAGGGTGCTACAAAATACCATAAAGTGCGTAATGCCTGAACAGTGCAAAAAAAATAAAGTGCAGCAGTATTGCAATAGTCTGTATGAGGATATAGTATACAAATGTTTTACTGTCAAGCTATATAGTCAACACAGCTTTGCCTCAGAATCACTTAATGATCACATGAAAGACCTACACACATTTCTAATCGTGCTTGGTCACTCAAATCTAACATATACACTTTATAAGTATCAGAACACCACATAACCCTCTAGGAGTCAAAATCCCCCACAGGATGGAAAACGTCATACAGTTTATGATGAAATTCAGATGTCAACACTACATGTTTCGTCTCATTCTGGTCAGAATACATTAATCCATAATGTTTCCATCAATGATATAAAGGGCCTTCATTAGGACGTGAATCAATTTTAAACTGAGACCAAGCCATGCACATATTGGAATTGCAACTTTTTGTTCCAATGTGTTCCCTGTCAATAAAAACATTTAGAGAGATTTGCAAAACCTACCAGAAAACAAAATCAATTTTTTAGAGTCGGCACTTAAAAAACAGAGGGACATGAATTGGTGTTCTGTTTGTTTGTTTGTTTGTTTTTTTTTTTTATTTCATCCCAGCTCCATTACCGGGTCAGATCACTGCCATCTACTGATACTGTGACAACTAAGTGCTTGTTCCTCACAAGAACTGTGTAAAAATGTCAAGAACTATGTCAATAGTTAACCCTTATGTTTCAATGTCAGTCCAAAAATCCACTCAATGTGATATACTTCAGAGTTTTTCCCATCAATTCCACGGTTTGAATATTCAAAGCGGGATAGTGCCCAGACTTTTCTGCATATATGTGGGGCTCACAAGAGTGTTGGTATTTAAGGAATTTGTATTTGATATGGTCCCTTTAGTTGAGAAGGGGGGATCATGACTACCCAAAATAGGAACATTTTGTTGAATAAGGCCGTTATGCATGTGGAAGGTATGACACGACTGATTAGAGTGGTCATAGTTTGGTCTCCCATTATAAGGGTATTTTTGAAACATCATTAAGACAACATACTTTGGGGAGTGTCACCAGTAATCAGCCACATCCTAGGAGTGGGGCAATGTTTAGAATACAAGGATATATTCGCACTGAATTTTCTTTGCATCCCAACAGTTCTCGAAAAATGAAGAAGAGAACACAGAGTAATTATACATTACATTAGAATAACCTGGGTGCCTGACGCTGTGAAATGTAACCTTTTTGTTTGCTTCGTATAGAGTGAGCAGTGTGAGAGAAAGCGGGCATAGTTTTCAGCATCAGGCTCGTGATATACGTTTGGTTCGTAGTATGCTTTAAATCAAGCGTCAGCAATGCAGTAGGGTTTGTCCACTTCATGAAGGAATCTCTGCCAGTTTATACGTGAGCCGTCACACGTTCCGCTACGTTGTTTTGATAATTCAGTATCCTCTATGAGTTTATCATGTATGTGCAAGTGGAAGCACTAGGTTAATGGTCTATGGGACCATTAGTATGTTGTGCTAATTTGAAAAGTGTGAGTGACTTGAATATATGCTGTGTGAAACCAATGTCAGTTTTTAAATTTTCTGTCTCCAAATTAGGCATTGTTTATTCACATGCCACTGCACACAAGGGACATAGGCAGGCTTGCTGGTGTCTGGATGTGAGTCAGTGGCAGTCGCTTTGGAGATCCTTCATTTTCCATGTTGGTTTAGTCCCATGTTGCTTGTTCTTGAAGCGCTTTTTTCTGTGCTGCTATAAGTAAGGATGAAAGCCCCTCTGGGAAATTCATCCTGCAAAAGCTGTGATATGTTATTGCACTTTTACTAGTATGGATCCTAGAGTAATTACGATACATTCTTTGATTTTTAGAAAGTTCTTGTGAAGAGCAAGCATTCAGTTGTCACAGTACCAGTTGATGGCAGCCATCTGGCCAGTAATGAAGCTGGGATTAAGCAACAAGACAAAAAAGTCCTGAACCCAAGCGGAACACCAATTGAGGTCACACAGTTATTTTAGTGGCGAATCTAAAAAATAGAATTGGTTTGGTTTTGATGATAGGTTTTACACATGTTTGGTATGTCGATCTGACTGCAGTCACCTAAGGCCTTTTCGAATTTCAATGGACTAAGAGTAATGTTGTGCCATGTCGAATTAATGGTTTTTTAGTAAAGCACTTGCACTTTAATTGATGATTTCAAGACAATATTCTGGTCATCGATCTATGCTGCTATTATGTTGCACTATGCACTAGCACCTTACTATCAAATGCTGCTATGCACTTGCACCTTATTATAAAATGTTGTCCATACATATAAAACTACATATTGCCACACCGTTACCTCGTATCAAAGTATGTTGATTAGGTGGATTTTTAATAGAAAGTTAGATAAACTGTATTATACCTATATGCAAACTGCTATTAACAGTGTCACTATGACGCTTATTTAATGTCCATTGTTCCTATAAAACCGGGCTGACAAAACCTGGGAAGAAAATATTAGAACTCACGTACCATATTAAAATTATTATAGAATGTATATTGATATATATTTTGGTTGGTAAAATCCATTAGGTGTCCATTAGCTGTGGGAATGTACCATACATATACAGACATGGTGAAATAATTGTATCTTACACTGTTTAAGATGGCTGCATGCAAAAACGACATCTTTGTAAATCACCTCTTTTGTGTTCTTGGTGTGCCATGGGTTAAATAAGCTCCCACAACAGGGTGGAGCTACTGTGAACAAGCCACAGGTGTGTGGCGAAACGCATCAGGTAGCCTCTCTCTGCTGCTGGGAAGTCGTTTTTTACTGCTACTATTTTTTTTAATTAAACCTGAAACTTTTTAAAGCAAATTTTTGCCATGCAGTTGGTTGCTGTTGTTTTCCAATTACTGGCTTTCTCGGCGAGCAACTGTTGCTGTATATTTGTGGATTCCGCTAATTGATGGGAGTGCAGCGTTCAAAGAAACCAGACCCCGCGGTCTGTGTTTGCTTTCATCTTTCATATATATATATATATATATGTATATATATATATATGTATATATTCAGTGAAAACAACTTTGTTAAAGGGATGTCATGGTTAAGTTGCGCTACTAAAAATCTATGAAATTCAGTGACATTTGTGATGTCATCTTTGATGTCCTGGGTGTTAGTTTTAGCAGTGTGCGGTAGTGGCACGAGTTATGGTTGCTTAGCTTACCATAGCTGGTCAATTTCAGGGGTTTTCGGTTTTACTTGGAACCATAACGTTCCTTTAACAATGTTTGTTTTACTGAATTTCATAGGTTTTTAGTAGCACAACTTAACCATAACGTCCCTTTAACAACGTTTTTTCACTGAATTCATAGGTTTTTAGTAGGGCGACTTAACCATAACGTCCCTTTAACAAAGTTTTTTTCACTGACTATATATATAGATAATGTAAATGTTATAAATGTTTACTAAGACTCTCTTCGCTTACATACATATAACATAGAAAATACTGAACCCCCTGCACCGCTAGTAATTTTCATGTCCGCGGACTGCGTGCATGTCCGCGGACAGGCGCAGCCACCATCAACACTATCCAAAAACTCAGGGGGTATCTTACATTACTGTATCATACAATAAAAACACCAAAAATTTTCAAATAGCACCACATAAATACATTAAATTTAATAATAAATGAGAAGTGGAAACTGTATATGTAAGACACCAACCATCCACTGAAATAGTGTTTCCAATATAATGGAGTATACCAAAACAAAATGAATATGCCTCCAACAGAATTACCTCACAGAAACTGTGCAGCAAAAAGCAAGAGCATACCTACACAGCAGTAACACCAAACGTTTGTAAGAAAGTAGTAAGTACACAATATTTATTTCATATATTTATACATTTTCAGTATTACGTACACTAATACTAATATATATATTTTTTTTACACCGAAATGTCCAGTACGTTGGAATGGCTAGAAGAAAATTTCACACGAGATGAGTACTTAACATATATATTTTTTTTACAGACCACACAGACAATAAGTGTAATATACCAAGAGAGACACTAGAAGATCCTCTGAAACGAATGGAATTAAAAATGGATATATTAATGAAAAATGTCAAACTTCTAAAACAGCTTGTTGAGGACCAGATTAAAGAAAAGATTAAATATCACTGTCCCACATGTACCTGTTCCACCTCTCCATGTCCCAGTCAACTATCCCCAAACCCTCCCCTGCAAGAAAAATGTTACGATGAGATTTCCATCCCTTCCTCCCTTCCATGCATCATGTCCAAACCCCTAATTCCCCTGTATTTGTTTCAGTTTCAGCTTCCCCCTCTCTTTCATAATTTTTATACTGTTAAACAATAATACAATTTTAAGTGTGTTCTTAGTATATGCCTGTGTCTTATTTTTTTTTTAAAAGGCAGTTAGAGTGTACGCGGACAGCACGGGTGTCTGTTTTGTCCGTAATTAACCAAAATGGGGGTGTCTTAGGACAGTATACCCATTTGTACTGTTCGTAATTAAAATGGAGGTGTCCTTAGAACACACAAGATGTAAGCCTGTCTGCAATTAACCAAAATGGGGGTGTCCTAATACCTGTTCGTACTCTGCGTAATTAAAATGGCGATGTCCTTAGAACACAGGAGATGTCCGCTTGTCCGCAATGAACCCAAATGGCGGTGTCCTAAGGACAATATACCTGTTCGTACTGTTTGTAATTAAAATGAGGTGTCCTTAGAACACACAAGATGTCCGACGTTCTGCGATCACCCAAAATGGGGGTTTTCTGAGAACACCTCCCCTGTTCGTACTGTCCGCAACCAGAATTAATAGATCCATAGAACACATATCCCGTCCGGCTGTCCACAAAGGTTTGACGCACATTTATTTTATTCAGGGACTTCAACACTGTTTGTAGAACACCCTCGCAAATGCGCACCACACCCTTTGGTCCTACGAACATCGCGCCTGTCTGTAACTGTCCGCCACACGTGTGTCGCACTTATAATTAGTTCGGGGACCTGAACACTGTCCATAGAACACCCGCGCTAATGCACACAACAGTCCCTGCGCATTTGGTGTTCTGCGGACAGCCGTCCCATTCGTGAACGTGTCCGCAACATCATCATGTGACTGCACCCACGCTGAGCATGTGTCCTTATTTGTGGACACTGTCTGAGCCCCCAAACATTTAAAAAGGGTTTTTGATGAACAGTGCAAAGTATTTTATAGTTAAAGTTCACCATTGTACATGTCCCAAATAATGTCCCTGCGATCTACATACTTTTTGGAACTTTTTCGGCCCTTTCTTGATGTTCGAAATGTTTGGGGTACAGCGCGGGTGACCACAAAGCGTACCCCAGCACCCCTATAAAAGGCCACTCCCCAGAGCCAATCCTCACTCTGCTTTTGGATTTCCAAGATTTACAACAGCACAATTGTACAGGTTGCTGTTCTTGGTTCCTGGTTATTTACCTTCCAGATGGCATCCCAAATTGCTTCTGCTGCTACTGCCTCAGCCTCAGCATCCCCTCCCCCTCCACCACCATCCCGTCCCCAAGGGCCTGCAGAGGGGAACAGGCATGAGGATGCAGAGGAGAGTGATGAAGAGCATGAAGAGGATGAGGTAGTGGATGTCCCTACTACTAGCACTCATTGTGAGTCTTGGGTGTGGTGGTTCTTTACCACCGTTGATGGAAAGTCAAAAGCTGATGCTAGCAAGGTGGTCTGCACTCAGTGCTGCATGGTGCTCAGTCGTGGCAAGCCTGGTTCATATAGCTATGGTACTACATCAATGAATCACCACCTAAAGTCGTTCCACGATGGGGCTATTCATAAGGTTGTACCTTGCGATAAACGTAGTAGGTTGAGTTCCTCTGCAGCATCCTCCGTTTCCACTCCTGTCACCACAAAAGACACTCCTGTGGGACAGTGCATCCCTCCAGCTGCCTTGCAGGCCATCCATGATGCTGTTGACCCTTACCTTTTGAAGGTCCCAATATTGTGCATGTACTGCGACACAATACTCCACAGGGGTGAGAACCTTTGGAGTGCTTTCGAGACTCGGTCAATGAACATCAGAAGGTCTGCAACCTACCCCAATAAGGCCAACCCAACATCTTCATCTCTACACCTGTCCTTTCTTATCCCCGTGGTTGGTGTCCCTTCCTTACCCTCCTTTCCCCTCCTTTCCTTGTGTGTTGTGTTTAAAACACCAAAAAAATAAAAGAACAAAAAAAAGGCTCTTTTCAGAGCCGCCTTTCACAGTTTTATTTTTTGAAACTTTATTTTAAGATTATAACATTAACAATTACAAAACATCCAAAAGAACAACAAATTCAAAAAACAATTAGTTCATAGTGTGCAAACTGTACATATTTACAAAACCTTTCCCTCCCCCCACCCTCAATAAGGGTTCGTATGAAATCATCAATTAGAAATTAATGTATAGCGAGGAATTTCCCCCATATTCTCTCAAATATAGTAAGTTTCCTGTTCCTTCGAAATATAACCCTTTCCATCGCAGCCATGTCATGTATTTATGTATTTCATCAATCCAAACTTCAATCAGAACAGGGTTCACCGTCTTCCAACCTCTCAAAATAATTCTTTTACCCACCATCGCACCTCGATAGATCCACTTCTTTTGACATACTGGTAGATCCTCCAAAAGAACATTGCTACCGAGTATCAGAGTCTTAAAATCAAAGTCTATTTTCTCATCCAATACTGCATCACAAATCTTACCAAATTCAAACCAAAAACCTTGCACTCTGGTGCACGCACAAAGCATATGTTCAAATGTACCCATATCATGAACACACGACCAACACTCTGAGCTGACAGACATACCTCTATTGAATAGCCTTTCAGGAGTCCAGTATACTCTATTGATGATTTTAATCTGACAGGACCTCTCCACTAAGCTTGAAGAGCACAGCCTTTTACTAGCACACATACGTAACCAGTGATCATCATCAATAGAACTCCCAATCCTTCTACTCCATTCCTCCCTCTACAAAACATTGCTTTCAAATTTTCCTGCAATCAAACCATAAACTCAACTTACCTGACCACCTCCACCTACTTTATGTTTCTGCCATAATAGGTTAACATCCAGACTTTGCTCTAAGTCAATTTCTCCAACAGCTCTTCTAATTTTACGGTAATCACTCGTACTGAAATGAGAAATATTAAATTTAGATTGTAATCCCCTTGCAGTCAGCCAACTACCATTCTCAGAGAGGTCGCCCACCCACTGCACTCCCGCCAGAAACTATTCTGACCAAAACAAGGTTTTCCCATCACATCTAATACCCGGATTCAACCAAATAGAAACATTAGCATCCTTCAAAGCTTTGTGCCCCAAACAATCATTCCATGAACTAAGCAAACATTTAGACAATGGGTCAGTAACACCCGGTAATATTTGTATAGTCGTCAACAGAGCTCTACGGAGCAAAGGACCAAAATGACTACTCTCAGCACACAACCATTCATTCGGATTTGGCTTCATAAATTCCATTAATGTTTGCGACATATAAGCCAAGTAGTATGATCTGTAATTTGGCACACCCAGTCTGCCCTTTTCCAGGAGCAATTGTAATTTACATAACTTCATCCTCGGCATTTTATGGTCCCATAAAAAATCTTGGGTTAGTCTATCCAATTCCTGCCAAAAATTCTTTCCAATATCTAGAGGAATCATGCTTTTGAAAAATAGAAGTGACAAATAAATACTACAGGGCCCTGTGCATTTTTTAGAAGTCCGTGGACATGTATTTTTGGGGAGTACTGCCCTATCAGAACCATTGCACTTTTCTATAGGGGGAAGTGGTGGCTCTAAAAAAAAACCTATTTGTGGTGTTTTCCTGTGTTTCAAAAACTTCAAATGGTCAACACCTACTGCAAAATGGATTGCTGTAATTCCAAAAAAAATCACAATGCATTTTGTATATTTTGCAGAAAAATCTGATTGCCGACATGAGTAAGATGTACTCCATCTCTGCGAAAAATGTGTCTGCTACAAAATATAATGTTTTCATTCTGAAAAGAGGACATACCAACATCTCTCAAAAAGGCACAAACAGCCTTGTTGACATTGCGCCTTGCTTTCTCCATTTTTGTGGACCAAATAAAAAAGAATGCACTACTACAATTTCGCTGGAGTTTGGATACATGTCCATGACTTTCCCAAGTCCTTCTTTCATTGCAAATTGCAAAGAAATTCCAGAGACATGTCCTGAACTGTTCCCTCCACAATGAAAAATAATAATAACTGGATGGCGCTGTGTCACCAAAGAAGCACAGAGAGGTACCAAGTCCACCCAATTCATTCCATGCACTCCATGCCAGTGCACTTTCACATGAGAGAATCCAAGATGTGCAGCCACTCCACAGCAATATGCATGCACCTCCAAACAATGTATCCAAGAATCTCCCAAAATCCAGACAATAGTTTTCTGAAACACACAGCCGTAGCTATCTGCTCTTCTCTCAGGAAAAAGACCTACTGATAAACTCTCTCTGAACACACCCAATAAACCTTCTTAACCAATCCCTTGTTCTGCTCTGCTCATTCTCATTTGCATACCTTTCAACCCCAAAATCCCTGTATGTAATACGCGCTGTCCGCAGATAACTGCAGTGTCCGTGGACAGATCAAAAATCTGAATGTGTGGAATGAAAATATAAATAGTGTGCCCCATTTCCCCTTTGAGGTTGGCTCTGAAAAGAACCTTTTTGTTGTTGTTGTTGCAGATGCTTCAAAAATACCTTTTATTTTGTATTTGTTTTGTTTGTTTATTTCTTATTTTCCTCCAAAAATCTTCATATTAGCTTCTCCAAATCAACCCTTATGTTCCAAAACAGCATGGCATTTCCCATAAAAGATAAAGAAATGCCATGTTCTTCAAAATAAACAACATTATCAGATGCAATGTTCTCATTAATACAAAAGAACATACCAGCTCTAAGCATGGAAGCAAACATGCCTCAGTTGATTGCTGAGGACAAAAAACAAAACTATTGTCCCATACTGTCCTGGGTAACATAACAGAAAAAATAACCTTGGCATTTGGAAGAACTTTCATGATTGCCTGAACCAAATTTTGCAGATCTTGCAACTAAGTAGGGGCATTGGCATAGCCCAATGCACAGCACCACAATGCAGGACACCTACATCTGGACTATTGAACCTAGCCATATCCTGAAAAACTTCCAAAATTGCCTTTAAATGAAAACAACGCACAGTACTCCACACCACCTCCACTCCTTTTACATCAAAATTCTTTGCCACATTCCTACATTTCGCATACTGCTCCAAACTATCAACAAACATATCGCCGAGCACCAACACCCTGACTTTCTCCACCTCTGCCATCTTCACTACACACAGCCTCATTCAACACAAACCACAACCTCAACATGTGATTGGCTGATCCCTACAGTCCCTTTTCCATTCTGGATTTGCTGAGAAACCCCAGATGTGGCACACTCGGTCCGCGGACAGCCGCAGTGACCGCGGATCGTGTAACGCTGGGGCAGCCATTCTACCCTTTCCACTTCACTCTCTGCACCATTCCATCATTGGCTACTGTTAAGCAGTCACACAATCATCCACCTACAACATCCAAGAACTCTACATCTAACTCTTTCATCACAAATCAGCACTTTAGACGTATGATTGATCACTTTCAGTACAATTTGGCTGTGACTGCAAAGGACCTACAGCAACAACTACTATAAAACTCCACAAGACGTCTACTTGCAGATTCATACACATCTACATGCATGAACACAGACTACAGGTATGAATATTTTCTACACAGTACATGTACAGCTCTTCTAGGAATGCAATACATCCCGGGAGCATAGCTCAGCGGCAACGTACGCGCCTTGGAAGCAAGACGACACGAAGCAACACAGGTTCGATCCCTGGGTACTTGCATAGAAACCTCAGGGTGTTTAAGCATGTTATAAATACGCAACTAAGATAAAATAATTATGCAACTAAAAAACAAACAATTCCTGTAACAGCGCCTCGATGCCCACGGGCTGTGTGAGCACTTTAAAAATGTAAAATAAAATAAATATAAATATAAACAGAGTAACTGCCACTTACCCTGTAAACACTGTAAACTGAACGTACTGTCCTTTCTCCCATCTGCTATGATGAAGTGCCAATTGCAAATCTTTCTGCTCTCCAAATTTGTGTTTACACACACATCTATCTAAAAAAAATATTATTTCATATTATAAGATGGGAGTAACAACAGTATAATTATGAACACAAAAAATAACAATGTGTACATTAACAAAAGTGCTATAAACTCACATACTTCTTTCTTTTACAATTGCAGTGAAGACCACTCTCTTGAAAAGCAGCAGTGTCTGAAGTACTAACAAGGACTTAGATGAAACCTACTCTTGCCATATAAAAAAGTAATTAAAATCCTAAGATGATGTTCTAACTGTTACTCAACCACACTAGCATTTTAGTATTGTAGAACAAACAATTGTATTAACCCGTTACCATTAGATATAGTATTAGTGCTTCCCCTTACCAGTTCCATACATTATATTGTTATCTGAACCCAGTATATTAACACACAAATACAAGAATAGCCTTCCAAACTTCATGTACCTGGCCATTGCACAATCACACACCTCCACAATCATCCTTTCCATCATACTCAGACACTCATGCACAAAGCATGCATACACTGCACAACAACTGAACCCACACTTTCTTTTTTCTCTCCAACAGACCCCAAAGAATGCCTACCAAAAAGACTCTGTAGAAAAGAACGCAGAACGAGACCAAATCAAAATAAAAGTGTCCAAAATAAGCATCCATCTCTAGCAGATTTTGTACAAAAAGTTCAAACAAAACAGCTAATACGGTAATTAAGCGAAACAAAACAAGCTTCCAGTACAGAAACTTTCCCTCCTCTATCAAAATGTAAAACAAAACAGAAAGTAATTAACAAGACTTCAGCTACCACTACTGCTAACACTGCACCTATAAATCTTGTTGTAGTGGCAAGTAAGCATACCAAAAAAATATTTTACAAAACATTTTCCACCACAGAGTCCTTAAGAACCTTATAGAAACAGGAGAGAAATCATGCACAACCCTTAAAACCTACCATAGAAAAGTAATCCTAGAAGCTTTCATAGAGAGTACACTCCTTCTCAAAAGGAAGTTATTTATTTTAGTTTTAAACAGAATGAAACCACTAACAAAACTAACTACTAAACTACAAAAAAGACTTCTCAATAAATGGAATATCAACAAAAATAGCTTCTTAAACATCTGTGGAGGTGAAAGGAGTCACACCACGACCACAGAACCATATTTTAATGAAGAAGCATATAAACAAAATCAATCAAACCCAATTGCCATACATAGCAGTGGATGAGGGTATGAAAAAAGTAATAACACCATTACTGAACAAGAAACTCTGCTCACAAAAAATATCCCCAGAACACTCAGTATCACCTTCCCATTCTACTGAACCAAAACGTCCATACTCCAAAAGTGTGGCATTGCCAAAAAATCTTTCAAATCTTTACGCCAGTTCCTCAATCAGTGTGTAAAAAGCAAAGACAAATTCAAAATGAAACTACTACCAAAATATGGATGTCTGTCTAGTGCACAAATACACAGGACTAGAAGGACATTCATTAGCCTGCATTTCAGGACCTATTTGCAAAGGCACCTTCCATCATGTCAAAATGATATCAACACATTATTTAACTATAAGAAAGCTGGGCTAGTTACTGGCCCTCTGACTAATAGTGGAGTTATGTCCGTACTGGTTATTAATGTCTATAATCCTCCTGATCATACAAATATATAGGATTTGATCATTAAGGTAAATCATTTGATTTCCTCTCACAAAAGTCAACATGAAATATTATTAGTCAGTTATTTTAATGCTAGAATTCCTGAAGGGGTGCTGTTGCACAGCTGGAGGATGGCCGCTGGGTGAAAGAGTTCAGTCGAAGGCTGAGATATCCTGAAAAATAAATATACTTGCTGTGGGTCCCTAGCTTTGAAAACACTGGTGGAAAGTGGCAGAAAAGACCTATGACCTCCTGGCCACGTTTCCACCTCCTGAGCTGCAGTGTGCAGCAAACATGCTGCCCTGCCCTGTGTGCTGTAATGGGCACAAGTAATACTCTGTGGCGGCATGCCAACATCTATCCTGCAATCACGCCTGGCTGGGCGCCCACCAACCGAGCCATCCCGAGGTGCGGTTCCCCATCGTGAGCAGAGGAGGACCCGAAGGCTGTCTTTCCTGGAGGCTGCAGTCCGGTATTGTATATGAATATGTGCTCTGTAAAGCGCTTTAGATTACCACGGTTGTAAGTGATAGTACATGATTAATCTGATCAACCATTTTAGGACCTAAGCAGTACAGGGATTGAGATAATTGGCAGTCAATATGCACAAGTAAATCCACTTCCCTGAGAGAACGTGGAGGAAAAAAACATGTTATTTTCGGCGACACTATATTGGGCTGCACAGTAGGTCATTTTGGGGAGACAAGTTTTAAGGTTACGTAGTTCATAATTATGATTGGTGCATTAAGAGGTTGTTGGAGGTGTCAGAGTAGGTTCCGTAACTACATTGTCCACAAGTCCAGATTCCTTCATGGCATCCATGTTAGTGAAGCCAGCATTCACCAGCATGCACTTAAGAGTGGACTCATGTGGCTTAGTGGTTAAAGGGTAGCCTTTTTAACCATTAGAACTTAGTTCAAAACCCTGCCTGTAATTTTATGGTGCAACATATTTTGTTTAAAAAAAACAATATTTGATGCCCCGGATAAAAAGACAGGGAGGTTCACAAACTCAAGTCGAGTGGTTTAAGGGTTTAACCTTTCACCACTGGACCACACTAGCCCTTGCCAGTTAAAGTGCTCTTTCCCATGTTGTTCTACAGCACAACAAAGAGCACTGTGGAAGCAGCTAAGGAACTAGACCATTTGAGTCCTTTAGGAGCTTGTTTGTTCTGATTTCTTACCTGCTTTCACACTGTGAAATTCAGTGCTCTTTGCTGTGCTGTACACCAACACGGCAAAGAGCACTGTAGTTACATTGACTCCTGTGGTCCAGTGGTGCAGAGCTATCCCCTTCATCCACTTAGTGGGGACATCCCACAGCTGCGCCTCCCCAAACACACTGGCATTCTTACCTCATTCATACCACCCATTCATCCAACCAAACCTCCAGGAGATTCCCGGAATAAAGAGGCAAAACCAGTTTTCAAGGTCAAAATCACAATGCCACATCAGGCTTTATTTGCATTAAGTCAAGGAGTTATCTTACAGGTGATCCGTTTCTCCACCGCACCACAGGATATTCTATGCTGGGTGCGGCTTCTTTAGGACCTCCCACCTCCCCACTTCAGCGTCCTGAGGACCCTGCCAGTTAAGCCCGGCCCTCCCTACACATTTCCCTCTCTACCCATGGCCATTACTTTGGTTTGTTTCACAGTACACTTTCCCCAGACCCTTTTTTCAGAGCCCTTATTCACAGTACATACTCCCCAGGCCCTTTTTCCAGAGCCCTTTTTCACGGTACACATTTCCCAGGCCCTTTTTATGAGCCTTTATTCACATTACACATTGGGCCTCATTACGAGTTAAGTGGTAAGGGATTACCGGCACCGGTAAGGACACCGGTGCCGGTAATCCCTTACCACCCTATTCCGAGATCCCTTTGCGGGTCCCTTCCTTAATGCCTGGTCTGATCAGGTGTTAAGGATGGGACCTATTAAGGGACGTCAGAGTTAATAACGGTACCACAAATTGCGGTACCGTTATTAGCTCCATCCCCATTCCCATTGAGCCCTAAGGGGGCTCGAATGGGAATGGGGAATGGTTCCCGGAATGGGGATTTACCGGGTCCTCCAAGGTTGGAATGACCCGGTAAGTCCATATTTCGGGAACCCGGACCCGGAATGCAGTAAGGGGGTAGCCATGGTTCTAATAGCACCATGGCTACCTCCTACCTCGTAATGAGGCCCATTGTCTGCTACTCTTCATTTCCATTCCCAATATCACGTACCTTCTATCATTCTAATTACTATTCCCTTTTTCTACTCTTCTATTATTCTCATTCCAGTGCTTAGTGTTCACTATTACCCTTCTATTCCCTTGTTCTGCATAGTATATTATTCCTCTAAATCAATTCCCTGTTCTTGATTTCCCATCCTACTGTCTTCATTGATCCTACATCCGGTCTAATACCAAACCTAAGCGTCCCCCCCACCCTTGTTCCCGAGTCTCTTTCTCCCCCTTTGGTTTCCTTCCATATTCGCCTGCCCCCTGCCTCTGTATTCTGTCCTATCTATTCCCTATTCCCCAATATTCTCCATATCCATATTCTAGGATCGACCTACAACTCTGCCAAGTCTCTCTGCTGGTTGACGGCGGCAGAGAGTTCCCCCTCCCAGACACCAGGTTGTGGCTCGCCCTAGGGCAAGGGACTTCCCAATAACTTCTGCTTACCCACTTGCATACACACTCAACACGATCTTAACAAAACATTCAAATGCTCTCTGGACATTCACATGCATCCCGACATTAACACATTTGAAAGGGGCCTCCGGACGTGTCAGGAAGGGTGACGAAGAGCACTGGCCCCGTCTTTCACCCTTGTGTGAAGTGTCTCTCTTGCGACCCCTGAGTTTCCACTATCACCTAATTTAAGCCCACCCTTAACCAAAGGGTGACTTGCTTGTTGTTGCTCAGAAACCTTATGACCCATGACTTAGCCCTTAGACCTGGGCACCCGGACATCCCTTTATGTGTAATCATTTTCCATTAGGAGAGGGCGGGTGGATTTTGGGCACAAGGGAGTAAAGTTAGCCAACCTCTTGTATTTGGCTGAACGTAACTTATAAAATGCTGTGTTAAGTACTCGTACGTTTCAATGTAAGCACTGAGTGCCACAGATGCATGGCACAAGGACTCCTTTGTTTCCCATCTGCCCCCACTGAGGGCCCCAGAAGCATAGCCCAATGAACCCCCTACCTTTAAACTAAGGTATCCATCACCCGGGCATACTTTGGGAGCTGTGATCCCCCCTTTTCATTTGTTTTTCATGACTTGTGCTTAGTGTGGACAAGGCGCTGGGATTCTAAATTTAAGCACAGTTTTGGCCGAACACATGGATATCAGTCATTCTTGAGCAGCTGAATAGATTCCCAGCACACGTCATTGACCCTAATTTCCTACACACCATTAGCGCCACATTCGGGAGCCCCCAGGTTGGCTTCCTTCAACTAAGTGCCAAGGATCAGTGTACCACTAGTCCCAAACTGTCATGATTCCTGCCTCTCATGTCCCCAGCACTCCAAAATGTCAGGCTGGAACCAGGCCGCAATCATCTACGTGGCCCTTAAGGACCTCTCCATCCAAAGACCCACTTGGAGTCAGACTTGGCACCTGTGGCACCAGACTCATACACTCCCATAGGATGGCAGTGAGCATTGGACTTGTAGTGCATAGGTGGGACAAGATGGATGCCACCACATATTTCGGTTCCTAGAACTGCATATGCAGTCTAGCCTTTTGGGTGTGGTTCTGCCCAGAGACACCTGGGATACCCAGAGACTAGTTAAGCCACGCCCAGGCTGAGAAAGACGCTTTACGTATCTCTGCACCTGCAGCGTGACCCTCACTGTGTTCGGATCGGTCTCCAGAAGCCCTGCATCTTTCATCTGCGCTCAGCACCTGCAAGAACAAGAACACCATCAGGAATAGCCTTACCTTGCGGAGCATCCGCCCATCATCCATCGCGCCTTCAGTTCTGCGGGCACCTTCGGCTGTGTCATCTTCTTCTCAGCACGCCGCTTCCTAAAAAAGGGAAAAGAGCAGAAAGAAGACATTAGTAAGCATTCTGCAAATCTTCGCTGATTACTTTAAAGACTGTACTAGATTCAAACGCTTACCTGAATCCAAGCCGCTCTGGGGGTCATTCTTCTCCGGAGCTTTTCTCCTCCATCTGCAAGTGGGAAAAGACACACCAGGTTAGCGTGGGAAAACATTCAGAGGTGCCACATACTGCGCTTACTCACTGCGTTTCTTCTTCTTAACTGGCATCCACGATGAAAACATTGCGGCACCTAAAAGACACAGAAAAACAAACTCTGTCCAATACGAAGAGGTCGCATCGCGCATTGCGCTCTCACTTACCTTCAGTGTTACTCACCTCAAGCAGCACGCCGTCAACCCCGGACGCCGGCCATCATCTAAGGAAGGAAAGGAACGAGAGTTAGAGAACTGTTCATAAAGACTCTTTATACTTACCCGTCGGACTCTCGCCAGTGAAGTAACTAGGCAGCAACGAGCCCGCATCAATCAATACACCCTGTGCTGAAAGCAGGACGGAGAGCACACTACACAAGGAAATAAAGCCCAGTCTCCATGTCGAGTAGACTCCAGGGAAGGGTTCGAGGTCGTAGGAGGTCAGAACAGGCTGTGTGACATCCCTGTGGATACCAGGTGAGCGTTACACAAACCTACGACCAGTTGGTGTATTATGCGCTTTGTATCAAAAGGCACTGTGCAGCTAGAGAACAGGGGGAGGGGGTACAGCCATTGCCATACATATATAAACCGGCGGTGCCCAATTTGAGCCCGTTTTTTGCAGAACACAGATTGTCAGTATTTTTTGGGCAACCGCCGAAGTTCACTTCATATAACCTGAGTCTTTGGGCAGCTCAAGACATTCACTGCACACCTTTATTCCTCTTCTGCCTTATTGACATCAAACCACTTCGCACCTTGTTGTCAGCCATTCCCCCACCCCCTCACGTAAGTGTTCCACTATTCACCAAAAGTATATTGTCCAGCTGACAGATTATGTGAATTGTAATCGAGAGTCGCTGTACCACTGGTAGGGTCTACTGCTCTTGCATTACTGGATGTAATTGTGAAAGTACCCATTGATATTACTGCCCGACAATATGTGTGGACTGTGCTGAATGTGTATGAAAAGGTATTGATGCCCGTATACCACTGTTGGGTGTTCTTAGCTATGGTTTGTACTTTGGACTATGTACCTTTCACATAGCATTGACCCTGACTTGACCATGAAGTCGAACCCCAACTCTAAGCCCTCTCAGCATAGGTTTGCAGATGCCACTTCCCTGTGCTCTCCGCTTCCCCCAATTTGCAACTGCCAGTTGCGACTCAGTGCATGCCTTGTCGTACTGCAGTAATCTTGTGCCCACAACTCTTCTACTCTGTCCCCCCCACAACTAACCTTTGACAGCCCTAACCAGAGCTGTGTGCTCCCGTGACCCTACCCCTTATCACTGGGCCTTCCCTCGTCACACCAGCCAGAGCACCCCACTTCCCTGCACCTCTTTGCTCAGGGAGAGGAGGATCCAGAGAAAGTGTGGTGCTCCGTGTGGTCTTGCTTCCAAGTGGGAGCATTGCCCTTGTAGAATTACTACGGCGTTCCTCTCTCAGAAGTACCCTATCGCCAAGTTTTGCCATGAGCATTGTGCATTCACCACCCGAGCCAACAACCCTCGTGCTGGATTCCCCACAACTCATCTGTACATTTGGCCGCTTGATTGTGTCTGTGCTCGTTTAACCGATCAGCTTTAGTGTGTACACTACCCCTCGCCTTCTGGCCTCACCACCTCTTCCCCCGTTATGCGGTACCCCAGCTAAGATACAAATCAATTGGTGTTTCCTTGCACATTAGCACTTGGATGTTTCTGAGTGCTGCTTGAGATCAAACCTGTGTTGCTCCGTGTCGTCCTGCTTGCAACAGGAGCCTGTTGCCCCGAGCCCTCAACGGATCGTGTTCAAACGAGTGAGCCAGCAACCCATTTCTGCGTTTTTGATATGTTAATAGTAGCATTATGCAATGGTACAGAGCAATCAACATATCATTAAAATCTCTGGGCCAATGACTGACTGTTGGCGGATTGGCCCTCTGCAACGAATCATGCTCCAAACGAGTAAGGCAGCAGAAAACCAGCTTTTTTATTATTTATTTATTTATTTGTTCATGTATTTATTTATTTATTACTTTACCATATAAACATGCCCGCAACCTAGTCCTTCATATTCACTCCTCTCTCTCCTTCTCCTCCACATCTCTCTAATCTCTCGTTCCTGTTGGCACCACCTTTTCAACATCCGCAAGATCGCCCCTCCCTCCCCTTTCACAATTCTAAACTCCTAATCTCCTCTCTTATTTTCTCCCATCTCTTCTACTGCTCCTCTCTTCTCTTTGGTCTTCCTATCTCTCACCTGACTCCCCTAAAATCGATCTACCACTCCTCTATCCGTACTCTATCTCTCCTCGGCCCTTGAGACTCTATTTCTACATCACTCTCTCAACTCGGCTGGCTCCCATTCCACTCACAATTGAAATTTCAATTCCTCTGCATTGTCTACAAATCTCTCCATGACCTCGCCGACCCTATCTTTCCTCCTTCCTCTCATGTATTTATTTATTTATTTAATATGTATAATGCGCCGGTAGCTCACAAGCCTCGGGGCACCGATACAAGAACACAAGAACAGACAAACAGTGACTGGACGAGGAAGACGGGACAATCAAGTAGATTTACATAGATTTACTCTGAAACTAGGTATAGACTGAGGGTGTTGTTTATTTGAAAATATGGGTTTTCACCAGTTTGCGGAAACAGATGTAGTTGGTTTACAGTCTTGTGTGGTCCGGCAGGTTGTTCCAAAGATTGGCTGCGAGGGTCAGAAAGGATCTGCCTAGGCCGCTTTTAAGCGATTTTACCAAGGTGGGACGATCTCAGTGTTCTACTTGGAAAATATGGTTTAATCCTAGTTTTTAGGTAAGCCGGGGCTTTTCCGTAAATACATCTCTGCACGATAGTTAGGGTATTGAAGTGTACCCTTTCTTCGATTTTCAGCCAATGTAGCTCCCTTCTGGAGTTGCTGATGTGCTCTGATCTAGTTTTGTGCTTGACAATTCTTACCACATTATTCTGGACAACTTGGTAGCTTTGCAGGCACTGCTTAGATGCGTCCAGGACTAGATCGTTGCCATAGTCAAGGCGTGACATGATGGTAGCTCTGGCTATGGTCACGCAGTTGTCCTCTGACATGAAGGGTCTAATAGATTTTATTAGTCTAAGGTGGTAGGCACAGTTTTCTTTATGTACTCTACTTGGGCATCTGACCCAAGCGATGCTTCTAGCATCATACCAAGGGTTTTAACCTTACACAGGACCGGTATGGGTGTATCTTTAATCTGGAAAGACGTGTAGGAGGAGGATAGTTTAGCTCTGGCTGAGGACGAGCCAAATATCATGAGCTCTGTTTTTTTTCTGTTGAGGCACATCCATTTGGAGTCCATCCATTGCTCCACGTTGTTGTAGATCATGGTAAGTTGCTCACTATCTTTATGATAGTTGCCACTTAACTCAAACACCAGCTGCATGTCGTCAGCATAGTTTGTAAAATAGGTGTTGATATGAATGAGGACAAAGCATAGGTACCTCAGGTAGAGGTTGAATAACAGTGGTGACATTCTGGCCCCTTGAGGGACTCCACAGAGGATTTCCTTTTCCAGGGAGAACTTGTCCCCCTAATGTACCCCAGATATCCTATTTTTTAAGAAAGACATTATCCAGCCGATGGCTTAATCGGAGCAGTTGGTAGCCTTTTTTAGTGCATTCTGAAGTAGGTTATGGTCGAGGAGGTCAAACGTGGCGCTGAGGTCAAGGAGAATGAGGTGACCTGTCTTACCCTTGTCAATAATGCTGAGCATTTTGGTCTGTAGGTCTAGCATGGCCGTCTCAGTGCTGTGAGCAGGGCGTAAGCCTGACTGTTGTGTGTGAAGGGAGTTCAAAGCCTCCACATGTGCCTGGAGCTGCATGGTGGCGATCTTATCCATGATTTTAAGTACAAAGTTGCAGTTGGTGATAGGTCTCAGGTTATTGGGATCTCGTTGGTAGAGATCGGGTTTCTTAACCAGTGGTGTCACTGTGACCTTTTTGATGGCATTAGGGACTTTCTGATCTCTGAAGGAAGCATTGATGATCTGTGTTAATATAGGGGCAAATATGTCAATGTTGTCCAGTATTACTTTGGGTGGAATGATATTCTCTGCACATGTCGTGGGTTTCATGGAGGCGAGTACCTTGGTCATTTTACTGCTGGTAATTTCTGTGAACTTGAAAGTTTCAACATATGAGGATGCGGTCTCATCTGCAAAGTGACTGTTTTTTTTTTGTTAGTCAGGGCGTTTAAGATAGATTCCCTGGCTTTGGAGATTTTGTTGAGGAAGGCGATCTGGGTTGCATCGCATTCTTCTTGTGAGGGTAGGAATGGAAGAGTGATGCCTTTCGGTTTTTCTATAGATTTTAGAATGTCATTCTACTCTCCTTCCTGCCATCTTCGCTCAGCTGACCAATACCTTCTCACTGTACCCCCAGCCCCTTTTGCCTCCTCACGCTTCTGCTCCTTCCAACTCTTGGCGACCCTCCACTGGAACTCCCTTCCTCTCCCTATCCATTCCTCCCCCACCTACCCATCTTTCCGCTCCTCCCTGAAAGCCCTTATTCTCCACTCCCCCATGACTCTCCTTCCCTACCTCTCCCCCCATTTCCTGTCCCTTCCCCTGCCTCCCCCCTCCTCCCAATGACCATATTGGATGCTGTAACCACCCAAGGGCGTTAAGACGTCCAAGATCTTCCCCCCTCCCCTTTTCCCTTCCTCCCCACCCTCCCTCGAGCAAATTGTTCTGTATACTGTACCACTGGTTTGTTTCAAGTTTGTAAATATGCTTCTGTCTTTTTTGTACTGTTGTTATATTGTAAAGCGCTTTGGAGTAAAGCGTTATAAAACTCAATAAACATAAACATAAACATAAACATTAGCCTCCTGCCGCAATGAAACGCCACCAACACCCTTTCAAGAGACGACCCTCTTCTTGTATTGTGCTCCACAGAGCAAACAAGCCTCACCAAATTCCAAATTAGAGTATTTTAGCACTTGCATCGTGCCTCCAAAGCGACACCGACTAATTGTGGGAGGGTTAGCCCTCCTTATGGATCGCGCTCCAAACCAGCGAGCAAGCCAAGCCAAATCTGAATTTCTGACATTTTAGCATTTGCATCAAGCCTTAATAATAACCCCAACAAACACTGTTTCATGTTTTTTGACCCACTTCAAACGTTGTAGGGTTAGCCATCTTCAATAGCGACGTCGACCCAACTAACTTCCGAGCTTCTAGCACAATAACTTTGCATCTTGCATCAATAAACAGACGTGCATCAATAGACAAGCCAGAAACCACAATGTCGATTCTCCGACCAACTGACTAAATGTTTGAGGGTTAAACCCTTTCACTGAATCATGCTCCCCCTGAGTTCCTGTCTCCAACATTAAACTTTTTCCACCCATGTTCTTCCATTCAAAATGTGGGCAAACTAATGCGCCACACAAGCACTGCAACTCCAAGATACAGTAAATACTGCACTCTGTACGTGGCCAACCTAGTCCCGCCTTGCAAAAAGGCACCCCTCTTAGCCTGAGACATGCGCCACATTTAAACAGCAGGATGTATTCAATAACCAAGGCACGCATGTTTTGCAAAACTCCATTAATGTGTGAGAAATGCCCTGCCACACATGTATTTGATTTGCCAAACCAAGCAGTAAAACCCCATATCAAACTTTTCCAAGAACATACTTGCAGTTTTTTAACTTCCAAAATGGAATACATAACCAGCACTTCATCGCAGTTTCATCCCTTTGAGGAACACACCGGATGCATTTGAATTCACAAAATTGAACCCAACAAAATGGCGTTTCAAGGAAACGGCCAATGCCGCATGCTGACCCCACCAGAAACATAGTTCGCAAATTAAACATGCAGGACCATAAATTGACCGGCCCTAGCCTCCGGCGGCCCAACCTCCACGTGCCTGACCGCCACAATGCTATCACACTCCCCTTCTCTTTGAATCTCAAGTATGCCGCCTGTTACTCCTTCCCATCCCTTTGCCCATACGCAGCTTGGCCTTTTTGCTGCGCGCCTGATCGTTCACTACCCTGCTCTTCCCCCATCCATGGGTGCTATCCCCCACCCCCTTAGAGTACACTGTCCCTCTTCTATTTGCAGTCTCCCCTTGACATCCGTGCTGTCCATCTCACCCCCCCTTGCCGTACTAATTACCCTGACTGCTTCGGAAAGTGCCCTATTCAATGAATTTTGCTTTACGTGAGTGTGCCAGCCAAAACCCCCCATCCAGAGTTTCTCAACATATTCACATGTGCGTTATGCCTCACTGCAAGATCCACAACAACATCTCAGGTCACTGACCAACTCAAGCATAAATCCCCTTGACTTTGCATCCTGCGCCAATTAAAAGCAAGCAATCCCAATTTTAGTATTAGATCCGCTGACTAACTGTTGGAGGGCTGGCCCCTTTCACCATCGATTGTTGCACCCTTGTTTAAACAACCAAGCAAGCGCGAACTACAGCGCTCAGAATGCCCCATGCCCGGCCCCTCGACCAATCAATGCGCCCCCCCACCAAGTGACCACAACTGCCTACATACGCCCCCCGCTCCTTTGCATTAACTGGGGCTGCAACTTCCCTTCGTCCAGCGGCATACCCGTGCCGCACTGTGCGTTTCTGTTCTATCTTCCCTCTGGTGAGTTAGTCTGCCTGGCTCCATACACCTTTAAACCTGAGTGGCCAACTACTCCTACCCTGCCTGCCCCAGCCATACAGTTTAAAACCCCAATTGGCAAACTGCACTACCCCACACGCGCCATTGAACCACCTCTGCTCCCAGCTGCGCATTACCCCCATGCCCAAGATCACACAGCCATGCCACTCACTCGTCGCCACAATTCGGAGGTGGTTGTTGGATCCAGCCTCCGTGGCTCTGCGTGCGGGGAGACTGGATCAGTGATGAAGATCGGCCGTGCGGCCGCTATGTCGCAGCTCCAGGAGGAGCGAAGAAACCACGCAGCACACAGTGCGTAGGTTGGCTCGGAACTTCCTCCCGTGCTTGGGGGCGGGGCTTTTATTAGAGCGCCCTGCGTCACCGCGTAGCGGGACGCAGAGCGGATGCAACATTTCTCCTTTATTTCAAACAAGGTTAACGCTAAACGCAAATATGCTATAGACTTCAAATCAAACCAATATTAAACTGTTCACATACAAGGACCCTCCTTGCTCACAGTCCACCGGGGGCCGACTACCATACATAGTCTTTGAGCCTGGCGGGCGGTCTCTTGGCAGTTCTCAAGCTTTAGCGCCCTCCTCTGGGGCTGACCCCCACTGTCCCATTGGGTGGCTCACCTTCTCTGTCCGGCTCACCCATGTCCGGCTCGCTCCACTGCTCCCACGTCCTGTCACCCGCTGCTGCCTTGTCCTGGAGGGGCGCGGGATCTTCTTCGTTGGACTGAGATGCTTCATCTTCCTGGTGGCCTTCTCCATCGGTCCACAGATTGCGTGGCACCGCCTTGAACCACGACGCATTTCTTGTCACCCGGCGGCGTCCTCTTGTTACCGTCACCATGGTCCCTTGCCTGCCACTGACAGTCCATGGGAGCTCGTCGTATCTGGTGTCCAGTTTTGACTTTGTCGGATTTTGCAGCATGACCACTTGGTCACCCACCTTGTGGTCGGATGGTCTCACCCTCCTCTTGACACTCATGTGTGCGTTGACACTCGTTCACCTTCTCTCCGTGCGCTCCTCATCAACTTCGTCCGGGGTCCTGCTGGGGTGATGTGGAATCGAGGATTTTATTACTGTGCCGAACATGTGGTCAGCTGGTGGGACGCCCGTAGTGCTGTGAGGGGTGACCCGGGAGTTCCGCAGTAACAGGTATAGGTCAATCTTCCATGGGCTGGCGTTCACCTTTGACACTCTTAGTACTTTGTTTAGGGTCCTCATGAAACGTTCTACATCGCCGTTCGCCTGGGGCCACCTCGGCATAATGTGATGGTACTTGATGTTCAGTTTGTGCAAATACTGTTTGAATTCCTCCCCTGTGAAAGGGGGACCAATGTCGCTCTTGATGGTGGTGGGCAAACCATGTGTTGCAAACATTTTCTCCAGGGCAGGGATGACCACCTCCGCTGCTGTGGATTCCACTATTTCGACCTCGGGATATCAGGAGTGGTCGTCAATGGCCACCAGGAGGTAGAGGCCTTCCCGTAGTGTGCAGAAGTCGATGCTGATGGCATCCCACCGGCCACGACCATGTTCCGCTAACTGAATGGGTTCCGGTTCAGGCGGGGCCCTGTTATCTGGCAGGGTAGGCATTTGGCCCCTTGAGGGACTCCACAGAGGATTTCCTTTTCCAGGGAGAACTTGTCCCCCCAATGTACCCTAGATATCCTATTTTTTAAGAAAGACATTATCCAGCCGATGGCTTAATCGGAGCAGTTGGTAGCCTTTTTTAGTGCATTCTGAAGTAGGTTATGGTCGAGGAGGTCAAACGTGGCGCTGAGGTCAAGGAGAATGAGGTGACCTGTCTTACCCTTGTCAATAATGCTGAGCATTTTGGTCTGTAGGTCTAGCATGGCCGTCTCAGTGCTGTGAGCAGGGCGTAAGCCTGACTGTTGTGTGTGAAGGGAGTTCAAAGCCTCCACATGTGCCTGGAGCTGCATGGTGGCGATCTTATCCATGATTTTAAGGACAAAGTTGCAGTTGGTGATAGGTCTCAGGTTATTGGGATCTCGTTGGTAGAGATCGGGTTTCTTAACCAGTGGTGTCACTGTGACCTTTTTGATGGCATTAGGGACTTTCTGATCTCTGAAGGAAGCATTGATGATCTGTGTTAATATAGGGGCAAATATGTCAATGTTGTCCAGTATTACTTTGGGTGGAATGATATTCTCTGCACATGTCGTGGGTTTCATGGAGGCGAGTACCTTGGTCATTTTACTGCTGGTAATTTCTGTGAACTTGAAAGTTTCAACATATGAGGATGCGGTCTCATCTGCAAAGTGACTGTTTTTTTTTTGTTAGTCAGGGCGTTTAAGATAGATTCCCTGGCTTTGGAGATTTTGTTGAGGAAGGCGATCTGGGTTGCATCGCATTCTTCTTGTGAGGGTAGGAATGGAAGAGTGATGCCTTTCGGTTTTTCTATAGATTTTAGAATGTCATTCTACTCTCCTTCCTGCCCTCTTCGCTCAGCTGACCAATACCTTCTCACTGTACCCCCAGCCCCTTTTGCCTCCTCACGCTTCTGCTCCTTCCAACTCTTGGCGACCCTCCACTGGAACTCCCTTCCTCTCCCTATCCTTTCCTCCCCCACCTACCCATCTTTCCGCTCCTCCCTGAAAGCCCTTATTCTCCACTCCCCCATGACTCTCCTTCCCTACCTCTCCCCCCATTTCCTGTCCCTTCCCCTGCCTCCCCCCTCCTCCCAATGACCATATTGGATGCTGTAACCACCCAAGGGCGTTAAGACGTCCAAGATCTTCCCCCCTCCCCTTTTCCCTTCCTCCCCACCCTCCCTCGAGCAAATTGTTCTGTATACTGTACCACTGGTTTGTTTCAAGTTTGTAAATATGCTTCTGTCTTTTTTGTACTGTTGTTATATTGTAAAGCGCTTTGGAGTAAAGCGTTATAAAACTCAATAAACATAAACATAAACATAAACATTAGCCTCCTGCCGCAATGAAACGCCACCAACACCCTTTCAAGAGACAACCCTCTTCTTGTATTGTGCTCCACAGAGCAAACAAGCCTCACCAAATTCCAAATTAGAGTATTTTAGCACTTGCATCGTGCCTTCAAAGCGACACCGACTAATTGTGGGAGGGTTAGCCCTCCTTATGGATCGCGCTCCAAACCAGCGAGCAAGCCAAGCCAAATCTGAATTTCTGACATTTTAGCATTTGCATCAAGCCTTAATAATAACCCCAACAAACACTGTTTCATGTTTTTTGACCCACTTCAAACGTTGTAGGGTTAGCCATCTTCAATAGCGACGTCGACCCAACTAACTTCCGAGCTTCTAGCACAATAACTTTGCATCTTGCATCAATAAACAGACGTGCATCAATAGACAAGCCAGAAACCACAATGTCGATTCTCCGACCAACTGACTAAATGTTTGAGGGTTAAACCCTTTCACTGAATCATGCTCCCCCTGAGTTCCTGTCTCCAACATTAAACTTTTTCCACCCATGTTCTTCCATTCAAAATGTGGGCAAACTAATGCGCCACACAAGCACTGCAACTCCAAGATACAGTAAATACTGCATCCCTGTACGTGGCCAACCTAGTCCCGCCTTGCAAAAAGGCACCCCTCTTAGCCTGAGACATGCGCCACATTTAAACAGCAGGATGTATTCAATAACCAAGGCACGCATGTTTTGCAAAACTCCATTAATGTGTGAGAAATGCCCTGCCACACATGTATTTGATTTGCCAAACCAAGCAGTAAAACCCCATATCAAACTTTTCCAAGAACATACTTGCAGTTTTTTAACTTCCAAAATGGAATACATAACCAGCACTTCATCGCAGTTTCATCCCTTTGAGGAACACACCGGATGCATTTGAATTCACAAAATTGAACCCAACAAAATGGCGTTTCAAGGAAACGGCCAATGCCGCATGCTGACCCCACCAGAAACATAGTTCGCAAATTAAACATGCAGGACCATAAATTGACCGGCCCTAGCCTCCGGCGGCCCAACCTCCACGTGCCTGACCGCCACAATGCTGTCACACTCCCCTTCTCTTTGAATCTCAAGTATGCCGCCTGTTACTCCTTCCCATCCCTTTGCCCATACGCAGCTTGGCCTCTTTGCTGCGCGCCTGATCGTTCACTACCCTGCTCTTCCCCCATCCATGGGTGCTATCCCCCACCCCCTTAGAGTACACTGTCCCTCTTCTATTTGCAGTCTCCCCTTGACATCCGTGCTGTCCATCTCACCCCCCCTTGCCGTACTAATTACCCTGACTGCTTCGGAAAGTGCCCTATTCAATGAATTTTGCTTTACGTGAGTGTGCCAGCCAAAACCCCCCATCCAGAGTTTCTCAACATATTCACATGTGCGTTATGCCTCAATGCAAGATCCACAACAACATCTCAGGTCACTGACCAACTCAAGCATAAATCCCCTTGACTTTGCATCCTGCACCAATTAAAAGCAAGCAATCCCAATTTTAGTATTAGATCCGCTGACTAACTGTTGGAGGGCTGGCCCCTTTCACCATCGATTGTTGCACCCTTGTTTAAACAACCAAGCAAGCGCGAACTACAGCGCTCAGAATGCCCCATGCCCGGCCCCTCGACCAATCAATGCGCCCCCCCACCAAGTGACCACAACTGCCTACATACGCCCCCCGCTCCTTTGCATTAACTGGGGCTGCAACTTCCCTTCGTCCAGCGGCATACCCGTGCCGCACTGTGCGTTTCTGTTCTATCTTCCCTCTGGTGAGTTAGTCTGCCTGGCTCCATACACCTTTAAACCTGAGTGGCCAACTACCCCTACCCTGCCTGCCCCAGCCATACAGTTTAAAACCCCAATTGGCAAACTGCACTACCCCACACGTGCCATTGAACCACCTCTGCTCCCAGCTGCGCATTACCCCCATGCCCAAGATCACACAGCCATGCCACTCACTCGTCGCCACAATTCGGAGGTGGTTGTTGGATCCAGCCTCCGTGGCTCTGCGTGCGGGGAGACTGGATCAGTGATGAAGATCGGCCGTGCGGCCGCTATGTCGCAGCTCCAGGAGGAGCGAAGAAACCACGCAGCACACAGTGCGTAGGTTGGCTCGGAACTGCCTCCCGTGCTTGGGGGCGGGGCTTTTATTAGAGCGCCCTGCGTCACCGCGTAGCGGGACGCAGGGCGGATGCAACATTTCTCCTTTATTTCAAACAAGGTTAACGTTAAACGCAAATATGCTATAGACTTCAAATCAAACCAATATTAAACTGTTCACATACAAGGACCCTCCTTGCTCACAGTCCACCGGGGGCCGACTACCATACATAGTCTTTGAGCCTGGCGGGCGGTCTCGTGGCAGTTCTCAAGCTTTAGCGCCCTCCTCTGGGGCTGACCCCCACTGTCCCATTGGGTGGCTCACCTTCTCTGTCCGGCTCACCCATGTCCGGCTCGCTCCACTGCTCCCACGTCCTGTCACCCGCTGCTGCCTTGTCCTGGAGGGGCGCGGGATCTTCTTCGTTGGACTGAGATGCTTCATCTTCCTGGTGGCCTTCTCCATCGGTCCACAGATTGCGTGGCACCGCCTTGAACCACAACGCATTTCTTGTCACCCGGCGGCGTCCTCTTGTTACCGTCACCATGGTCCCTTGCCTGCCACTGACAGTCCATGGGAGCTCGTCGTATCTGGTGTCCAGTTTTGACTTTGTCGGATTTTGCAGCATGACCACTTGGTCACCCACCTTGTGGTCGGATGGTCTCACCCTCCTCTTGACACTCATGTGTGCGTTGACACTCGTTCACCTTCTCTCCGTGCGCTCCTCATCAACTTCGTCCGGGGTCCTGCTGGGGTGATGTGGAATCGAGGATTTTATTACTGTGCCGAACATGAGGTCAGCTGGTGGGACGCCCGTCGTGCTGTGAGGGGTGACCCGGGAGTTCCGCAGTAACAGGTATAGGTCAATCTTCCATGGGCTGGCGTTCACCTTTGACACTCTTAGTACTTTGTTTAGGGTCCTCATGAAACGTTCTACATCGCCGTTCGCCTGGGGCCACCTCGGCATAATGTGATGGTACTTGATGTTCAGTTTGTGCAAATACTGTTTGAATTCCTCCCCTGTGAAAGGGGGACCAATGTCGCTCTTGATGGTGGTGGGCAAACCATGTGTTGCAAACATTTTCTCCAGGGCAGGGATGACCACCTCCGCTGCTGTGGATTCCACTATTTCGACCTCGGGATATCAGGAGTGGTCGTCAATGGCCACCAGGAGGTAGAGGCCTTCCCGTAGTGTGCAGAAGTCGATGCTGATGGCATCCCACCGGCCACGACCATGTTCCGCTAACTGAATGGGTTCCGGTTCAGGCGGGGCCCTGTTATCTGGCAGGGTAGGCATTTACTTATCAGATTTTCAACCTTCTCGTCAATCTGTGGGAACCACACCCGGTGCCTGATCCGAGCTTTTGTCCTTGCCATCCCTTGATGTCCTTCGTGGACCAGTGCCACTATTCTATCTTGTTTGCTCGGTGGGATGACAATCCGATTTCCCCAGAGCAACAGTCCGCTCTCTGTGATCGACAGGTCTTGTCTTGCTGTGAACATCCAGGAGAGAAAAACCTTTGCTTCCACTGTCCTGTTGTGGGTGTTTGTCTTGAAGGTCTTCCAGTCGCCTGAGATGATGGCGCCCTTCACTAGCTCGTAGCATGGGTCTTTGTGGGTCGCAGACTCTATGTCCTCGATGCTGACAGCCTTTGGCCTCATGGCTCACACTACCTGGCATATGTGCTCCTCAGTCTCTTCGGCCACTTGGAATTCTTGTGAGGTTGCCGCTCGAGGGTGCCTTGAGAGGAAGTCCGCCGGGTTTCCACTTCCCGGCTGGTAGGCCAGTTCAAAATTGTACTGCTGGAGGTGCAGCAACCATTTAGTGATCCTTGTCGGTGGGTGTGACGACGTACCCATGAAAATGGGTAATAATGGTTTGTGATCTGTGATCGCCGTTAATCTCCGTCCATAGAGGTATAGGTGAAAATGACGACACCCCCATAGCACGGCAATTGCCTCCTTCTCGATATGAGAGTACCGCTTTTCTGTCATCGTGAGAGCTCTTGATGCGTATGTGATGGGCCTCTTCTCCCCCTTTTTGGTGACCTGCATGAGGATGGCCCCTAACCCTACGGGGCTTGCATCCACGAACAGTTCCGTTGGGAGCTCGGGGTCATAGTACGCCATTTTCATGTCGGCGGACGGGGACTCCTTAATGTTTTCGAAAGCCTCCTGGCACTCCTGCCCCCATTCCCATTTGGTGTTCAGTTTGGTCAGTTCGTGTAGGGGCTCCGAGAGAGTGGCCAGATTTCGGATGAACCTACCGCAGTAGGTGGCCATGCCCAGGAAACTGCGCACTTCAATGGGTGTCGTTGGCGGGCTTGCCGCTTGAATGTCTGCAACCTTCTGGGGGTCGGGGGAAATGCCTGTGCTGCTGAATTTGTACCCAAAAAATGTGATTTTAGATTTGAGAAACTCGCACTTTTCCTTATGTATGGTCAATCCAGCGTCTTCTAGCCTGCCCAGTAGCATCTTGAGCCTCTTGAGATGTTCTTCTCTGTCATGTGCGTGAATCAGGATGTCGTCGCTCACATTGAGGACACCAGGTATGTCCCGGATGACCTCTTGAATGGTTTGTTGGAAAACTTCAGCCGCTGAAGATATCCCAAAACTCAGGCGTTTGTACCTCCGCAGCCCCAGATGTGTTGAGAATGTCGTAATGTAGCGAGAGTCTCTGTGAAGCTTTAGCTGGTGGTATCCTGCCTTCAGATCAACTTTGGAGAACACTCGCGACCCCGTAAGGTTGGCCACGATTTCATCGAGTGTGGGTGTGATGTGGCGCTCCCGCTTGATGGCAGTGTTCGGGAGACGCATGTCTATGCAAATCTGGACTTTGCTGGGCTGTTTGGGCTTTCTTGTTACTACCATCGGGCAGACCCATGGTGTAGGCCCAGTCACCTCCTCTATTATTCTGGCTTCCTCCAGCACTTTGAGTTCTCTCTCCACCTGTTCTCGCATGTGGAACGGTGTCCTCCTGTGTCTCACTTCCTTCGGCTGTACCGATTTATCAATGTGGAGTCTCATGGTCTTCCCTTTCAGACACCCTATCCCTTTTGCAGTTTGGGGTAGTGCTTCAAAATGTTCTTGACTTCTTGCACTTCATCGACTTGGCAGATGAACTTAACCAACCCCAGATCTTCAGCGGCGTCCCCACTCAAAAGGCATTTGATCCCCGCCTTCACGACGTAGATTTTCGACCATAGTCTGTTTTCGCCGTGGACGAGAGTGGTGCGGAACCGGCCGACGACCGGTAGAGGCTTCCTGCTGCCGTACTGTAACGCTCACCTGATTCCCACGGAGGCGCAGGTCTGGCTTCGAGTGCTGGTGCTTCTTCAATGGTGAAGCGCAGGACACTGAAGATGGACAGGAAGGGCCCCTCTACTCTGGCTTCTCTGGCTCGCAGGAATATTCCCCTGTGCGTGAAAAGGGAGTATTACCTACTGACTGAGTTATGCTCAAGCCTCCCACTCTCTTCCAACCCTCCACGATACCCTTCCACGATTCCCCGTGAAGTCTCACCTTAGGATCAGGAAGGATGAGCTCTCCATCCTGCTTCTGATGCAGGGGCGCGTTGAAACCCAGTTACTTCACTGGATTGAGGATTGATGGGAGTTCAGGTAAGCTTGACTATTCAGGTAAGGCGCTGTAAAAGTTCTGCTGCAAATTCAAAAGTCCAAGCTTAATAATAATGTTCATTGTCTTGTTGCAGCAAGCGCTAATGCTTATGTCTTTTTCCCCTTAGGGGCCGGGGTTCGGAATGCCAGAGAAATGGCGCCGACCCGAAGTGAAACGTGCAGTTCCAGTAAATGACAGGTAAGTTCTGGATGAGCGCTCGGGTTATGTCTTTGCATTCGCTCATTCAATGTCTTTGTCTTTTTTCCCCATAGGGGCCGAGGTCCGGAAAATGCCTGGAAGCGGCAAGACCCGAAATTAAATGGGAATGACCCAACAGGTAAGTCTAGTAGGAACTGAGCTTTTCCTATTCCTTTCCTTCTCTCACCTTGTTTTGTCTTTTTCTCTCTAGGCTCTGGGAAGTGGCTGTGGATCCGGATGATCGCTGCTGAAGATGGAGGCGTCCAGGATAGGTGAGTGAAATGCAGCGCTGCAGCGATCGTAGCGAAATGCTTTTAAAAATGATGTCTTCCTTTTCAGAATCATCGGTGTGAGGTCTCTGTGGTGCTGATTTAGCAGGTAAGGTCTTTTGTCTCCCTTTGCAGGTGACCCAGGATACTGACAGGCGTGGCTGAGGTCCAGATACAGGAGCTGACACGGTGAGCGTCCAGCTGCGAGGAGCAGAACAACGCGAAGCGTGAGTTGCTGATCGGGTGTGGTTTAAATAGCTTTGGAAGAAGTTCCAAGTGTGTATCCTTCCACTGATCAGGTATGTATCCTTCCCCGACCTCAAGAGGGCCTGGATGTAGCAGCATGGTCTGCATCAGGTAAGTGCACATTAAAACACTTGAACACATGTCTAGCTTTATGAGCCTGGCGCCTAAGGCGCCAGGACAGGGGTCCAACATGAGCCTGGCGCCTAAGGCGCCAGGACTGCGTCCAAAGGGCCCCAGCTTGGGCCCGCTGGCACTCCCCTGGGGGAAATGATGCCTGCCTCTGGGGTTGCTGGGTCGGACCTGGCACCTTGGAGGTAGGCATCATGACACGTACGCAAACAGCAGTGTGTCCGTATCCTTCAGATCCGGTTGTGGTTGTAACGTCTGGAACATGCTTCTGGGCATGACATTCACAGAGGCTCCCGTATCGATGGTCATCCATACTTGCTGATTTTGAATGGTGACCAAGCATTTTCGCCTTCGGAGGTTCTTTCTCTGTGTTGTCTGCCCCTGATCCAACGCAGACACTAGGTAGACCTTCCTCCCTTTTCTCCATTGTTCCTTACCAGCTTCATGTTGCGTGCCTGAGACATCATCCCCCTCTTCCTCGGTCGAAGAGTTGGCCGTTTCGACTGGCCTTGCGCTGGCCTGCTTCTTCTTCTTGGTCCCGCTCTTTTCTTGAGTGTTCTGCGGGGGCTGTGCCGTGGTGCCCACTGACTGGCATACCTTTGCATAGTGGTCCTTCCTACCACATGCCCCGCATGTTGTTCCTTGTGCGGGGCAGTTTCGCTGTCCATGTTGCGGTCCACCACACCATCCACACTCTGTGGGACCCGCGACACGTGGTTGCCACCTGTTTTTAGCGTAGCTGCCACCAGCCTTGTCCCTTGTGAGTTGTCTGTTGGTGACATGGGACACCATTGCTGTGGTGAGGGCGGGCTGCAGTTTTTGTAGCGTTGCCCCCATGTTGGCTGCCCTGGTATGTACCAGTTCTCTTTGTCGACCCAATTCGGGAATCCGTGTGAGGGAGATGCCTTTCTCACCAAGTACCAGTGTTTCCGATTGGATGCCATTGATGAGTTGTCTCCGGATTTCCTTTTCGACGTTTGTGAATTCACAGGACATGGCTAACTTCCTCAGCTGTGTGTGGTAGGCGTCCAGCGTTTCTTCTTCTGCCTGAATGGTGGTACAGAATATGAAGCTCTCATAGTCCGGGTTTAATTGAGGGAGGAAGTGCGCCGTCAGGGCATCTTTTGCACTTTGGTATGCGTCCTGGCCATTGTCAACAGTTAGAGAGTTAAATATGCGTAGTACCTCATCCCCCACGTGTAGCGTAGCAGCAGGTGCGACCTCATCTTCCTGGCAGTCGTTATGTCCTTGCATTCCATCGCCATTTCGAATTTCTGGATCCATAGTTGCCACCTGGGACCAACTGATGACGGGTCTGTGAAGGGGTCAAAAGGCTGGATCAATCCCGAGGAACTCCCTTGCGGGCGAGCCTGTGGTGATGACATCGACAGGTTTGCTTTCAATCTTGACGGTGTGCCGGGTCTGGGGGTGGATGTTCCGGTTGCCATGCTGTGGTATGCTTGCCTCACCCCGGTGCAGGTCCCTGGGCAATCCCTTCAATTGTTCAAGTGGGCAGCAGTTGCGAGATCCGGCACTCACCACGTGCACTTGTGCTGACCTAATCAATGTGGATCAGCATTGGGCCTCCTCCGACGATTTCTGGAGCTTCTGACTCCTGGGAGGCAGACGGAGAGTCCTGGCGCCTCCACTTCTTGGTAGGCCGCCAATTGTAGGTTGGGTCAGGTTGATGCAGGTGGGGGATGTTCTCCCCTGGTGAAGGAAAAACAAAATTATTATTATTTTTTTTTTTTGTGGGATGGGGGTTCACGTGCATGTCCCCCCCACCGGGTGTCCAAAAATTGATTTACAATAGGCTTGAGCCATCCAGAGCCTGTCGAGCGCCGAGCGCGTGTCTCGAGTAAATCACCTCGTCGCCATTGTTGGATCCAGCCCCCGCGGCTCTGCGCGCGGGGAGACTGGATCAGTGATGAGGATAGGCCCTGCGGCCGCTATGTCGCATCTCCAGCAGGAGTGAAGAAACCACGCAGCACACAGTGCGTAGGTTGGCCCGGAACTGCCTCCCGTGCGAGGCTTTTATTAGAGCGCCCTGCGTCACCGCGTAGCGGAACGCAGGGCGGATGCAACAGTGGTGCGTTGATCGGCGGGGCAGCCTGTTCACCACTGACTGATTCAACAGCCGTTGCTGGAACTCCCTCCCCCGCCTTCTATGTTCGCACTACTCCTGTTAAACCTTCTTGTCCTCCGATTGCCAGCCACAGTGCATTTGCCTCTACCCGACCTGCAATTTACTGTGGCATTGTTCAATTTGGAAATATGCCACCACTAATAACCTATTGCCCTTATTTTTTTTTACGGCAACCAACTTTAGCAATCTACATCTTGAAAAATTGTTCCCGACTCTATTTATATACTTTGACTACTGCAAACCCCCTTACGTGACGACCCGTCAATAAAATAGATTTCAACAAAACGTTCATAACATGAGCCGCAACACACGTCCAACTATGCAAAGCACCAATCCATCGCCCTAACATGCGTCAAAACTGCATTTCCTTGCCATTGCGTGAACCTATTCCGCATATTCTTCCTGCCCCCCCCCAAGGCTGATCCCTATGGTCCTTACTACTCGACCCAGCACTGACTTCTATAAATACCCGGCGACCCGTACTGACCAGCCGCACCACAGGCTCCCATGAACCTCGGATCCTTCTTATCACTGTACTAGCCCGTCCCTTTCTTCCACTCTCCAGCGACACAAACCCTTCAACTGGATCCAACCCTCCTTCTGGAACGAAGATAGTCCTGCTACCCGACCACTGGAAACTTCTCTTACTCCCTGGAACGTCAACACCACGATTTCCACTCTAGTGGGGAGGGGGACAGGTGACCAAGAGAGTGAACCTCGCCTGACTGGGGCTTTATGTAGCCCACCCCTCTCTTGGTCCCGCACCCCCTCCTCCCTTGTCGTCATTTTGTGACACGCTACACCTCCTTCCCACCCAACCCTGGGCTCAAGTTGGCATTGATTTTTTCTTTGGGGGTTAGGTTGGTGGGATCCCCCACTAAGGGCCAAAACCTGAGCTTAAGTGCCAGCCTGTATTTTTTTATGGTGCATCAAATATTGATTTACTTTTAAAACAAAATTTGTTGCACCATAAAAAAGACAGACTGCCACTTCAACTCAGGTCTAGTGGATGAAGGGGTTAGCTCTTCACCACTGGACCACAGGAGTCTGTTTATAAGAGCAAGGCAAACACACCTGTAAATAAACAGGACGTGTTTGTCTTGTTCACACGCTCATCCTAATAAACACATGCTTTTCTAAAAAGTGTTTGTTTGTTATATTAGGATTGGCATTCACAGGAATGCCTGCCATGTGAACACGTTTTCATTCTCTGCTCACCAACAGTAACGAGCTGCAGCTCCCAGTAAGGGGCTCCTGCATGATCTTTGCCGTGAGAGCAGAGAATTAAAATAACAGTGTTTCTGCATACAAAATGGATGCCTTCAAGTCAGAACTTGGAGGCACACTTCCATCTATTCTTTCATATGAAAAAAGTATATATATTTTTAACTATGGCCAATATGTTTTTGATAAAACATGTTTAAGTTAAGTTCCCCTTTAAAGAAGTCCACCTCACTTCATGTTCACACATTATTCTCCCAAAACATACGCTCCTGGACAAATGGCACTATTTTACTCATGATGACCCTGCAAAACTCTAGGCACTAGATGCGACAGGTGCAAAGGTTCACCAGCAACAATGGGATCGTTTTTTTGACCGGTACAACAAAGCTACAAAAGCTGAAAAAGCTACAAAAAGACATTCATGGTCAAAATCTCAGGTTTTTAGGGACGCTCAGAAGAAACGTCGGGAAAAGATAAAAGAATTAAAAGCCAAACGTTCTGATCTGGAAGTCCCTAAAAATAAGAAATGTTATAACCGTCAGTATCCCTGTTTGCAATAGGTATTCCTCAGCTCCTATTCTGCGTTAAGATGATCAGACTATGGTTTGAAGTTCTGATTCCACCCTAAGTGAATTTCCTGCTTACAGCCAGTATACACCTATATGTCCACCAACCAGTCCTCATCATCTCTATCATCACTCGTGATGCTGTTCATGAGTGCTGGCCATGGTCCAACCTTTTTGTTTTCCCATCTACTTGCGCTTCTGTGACTATTGAAGGGTTTCTGAACTCCCCACCTTAACGTGTCACCACTGCATTTCCTTTAAGGTAGTTACCGGGGAGTAGGACAGAAATGCCTTGGTTTCTGTGCACACTCCATGGTGCTCTACTGACTGTTTAATATTGTTCGACTTTTCCCCAAGATTCACGAAGGTCCTACTAAGTTTCAAAGTGAACTTCAGGAAGTGGAAGGTATTAAATCAATCCTCATTGAGTGAGAAGGAAAGGATTTAACTGAAGTCCTATTGGCCGCACAACACTTTCATGACAGCGCTGAAAAACAGAAAGAAAATACTGAAGTGAAATGAGTAGCGCTGCAAATATTACACATGCAAGCCTCTCAGGGAAGGGCAGGGGGGCTTCCAAGAGATATGTATAATGATCACAGTAATAACTGTAAAGAGTCTGGACATTGGAAAACTTAGGGTCCAAATCGACCAGCGCATTAGACTGTGTGAGTCAATCCATTTCACAGTTCCCCCAGATCTTTGCACCACATCCACTATCAAATGTGTTGAACTCATAATAGGATAGCCAGGGGACCTGTAAGACTGTTACCCCACTGATACCTCATTATCCATCTTCTCCTTATATTGAGTTTGCGTCAATAGAAAGAAAGTCTGTTTTTTAGTTGAGACACAAACCGCGCACTCCGCATATAATGTTACTGCTTTTGCCCAAGTATTTTGTACTGATGATGTGATTGACAATTTTGGTATTTGGAGTACTCTATAACCCATCCTGTGACTCTACCAATGACTCTTACTTTAGGACCTGTTTCTGAAGAACATGCCTTTTGCTGAGTCGCTGTTTTTCTGTGAAACTGTTTACAATGTATTGTTCCGCTGCTGCCATATTTCTCGATAACCTGCTCACTGGAAATTAAAGGTTTTGGAAGTGTTACATGAAGATGTCAATTCAAAGGCTAAAACATATCTGCGGATGCTTGTGGTCTTGTGCAGAAGGGATTTGATCTAACAGTTCAGGCTAGACTGCACCTTTTGGCACAGGACCAAGCCTGATTTGCATATAGTCTTTCCCCTTCTCTAGTGTTTGGCAGGCTGAAAAACAATGGTCTGTAGGGTTTCCCCCAGCTGTGCCCATGGTTAAGATTAATTTGAAACCTTTCAGCCATTAACTTTTGGTTTTGCTTATGTCATCCTGATTGGGGTGGGTGTACCTAGATGTGGGTCCCGAGCCTGCTGGTCATAGCGACCCAAGCTACTCCTCCCTGATGATGCCCATTGAGGCCGGAACATGTCTGGAGATGCTTTTTGTATCGTGCAGAAGGGGTGTGACCTAGCAGCTTGGGCTGGACTGCTCCTTTTGGGGTGTGACCAAGCCTGATTTTCATATGGTTTTTTCCCCTTCTGTAGTGGCTTGGCATCCAAAAATATAATGGTTTGGTAGGTTGCCCATAGCTGTTCTTGTGGTTAAGATTCAGCGATCACCTTTTGGTTTTGCCTAATTCAATAACGGAGACTCGGCATGACATACCCTCGTTGCAACAGCCACTGTTAGACTGGGTTACCCCTAAATTATGTTCTAAATTATGGAACACAGACACCAATGATGTGGGATACATGCTGAATGTTGAGCCAATGAAAATAAATGTGGACCCAGCCAAATCCCTACCGTGTTTTCTGTAGTACACCATTTCTAAACAAGCAGAAGATTGTTGAACATGAAATTATTGTGCCTTCTCCTAACCCATGCAACACCATCCAATTAAGGAGCCAGGTAAAGATGCTTATTGTTTTGTTCAGGACGTAACCATTAATGCAGTAGTGCTACTCACTTTTCCTGTTGTCCCAAACCCACCAACATTCTGTTCTGTATCAATGCTAGTACATCCTCATAGTCATTATTTCTTTGGATTCATGCATACAAATCTCCAATTTACATTCACTAGGCTTCCTCTGGTGTATGTAGAGAGCTCCATCCATGTCTCTCAAATTTTGAAAAGGGATCTTGACTGGCTCAATTCCAAAGGAGAGTCAGTTTTAGTGCAATATGTAGACAACCTTCTATGTTGGAAGCTTGCAAAAAAAATCATTGATCTAATGGCAGCTCTTGCTCATAAGGGACATAAGGTCTCTAAAGAGAAATGTCTACTTTGTTTGACGCGTGTACATCACTTAGGCCGTAATGTTTTATCAAGCCTCTGGATGGTTCATATGGCCCTGGTTGCTTAACTATTTTGGTTCTTTGGTGGCATCTATTTTGCATATTGTTGTTTTTGTTTTTATTCTTGTAATGGGAATATATCACTTATTTCCTAGACACAAAATAAAGCCAAAGAGACCCTGAGTGTTAATGAAATGTTGCTCCTCATTAAGACTTATGAGGAGCTGCTAAACTGAGAATTGAGATTCTATTAAGTAAATACTCTGAGATATTAGATGGATGAGACGGTTGAGATGGTCTAATAAAAGTGATTGGCCCTCATTACAACCTTGGCGGAGGACCATGGTGCTATTAGCACCATGTTCCATGCCGCTAAGGTTACGATTCCGCCATGGTGGATGGCGGAATTACCGCCCCATTACAAGGTGAGTGGGGCGGTAATTCCCCATTCACCAATGGCCCCTTCCCCATTCCCATTTTTGCCCCATAGAGCATAATGGGAATGGGGAAGGCGATAATTACGGCACCGTAAATTACGGTTGCCGTAATTATCGCCAAGGTCCCTTAGCGGGTTGGTTTTTAACGCCTGCAAAAAGCAGGCGTTAAAGTCATCATCCCGCTAAGGGACCTTGTAATCAGGCGGTAAGTGTTTAACGACGCCGACCCTCTTTACGGCACCGTTAAACACTTACCGCCTGGGTTGTAATGAAGGCCATTGTTTGTTTGTTTGTTTGTTTGTTTATTTTATTTATATAGCACGCCTGACCCAGAGTTATCCGGGCGCTTGAGGTGAAGATAACGGTTACTAGGTACAATAATATATACACAATACAGAGTTGTAAATACAGGTAATATACATTTTACACATACATAGTATGTGTATAGTACTGGAAATAGATTACACATTGCAAGAGGGTGGTGGTACTACGAGTTGTACGGTATAGGGTTTCATGGTATCCAATGTATTCGGGTATAGTCACTATTTATTCAGTAACCATGTGATGGCGTGACTTCTGAATATTTCAAATGTTGGGATAATTTTGATGTCCTGTTGAAATGTGTTCCATAGTTGGGCAGCTAGAACCGGGATGCTGGTTCCACCAGCTCTTTTTAGATTGAACCTAGGCACCACTAGGTAGGACGTGTTGGTGGATTTTGTGGTTCTGGTTGACTGTTTCAAGGTGAATTTATCTGTAAATTGATAAAAATCAAAATGACTTGTGAAGTAATGTATGTTTACCCTTAGTATGTATCTCTGATTACTGTAGAGATGCATTACTGCAGTTGAAAGAAGACTAATATATTATTGCTATGCATAGGATAGGACTAGGAGTTGTAACTGTGCCCTGGTTTCGTGTTGATGTTTTTACGCAGACAATTACTTTGAGGTGATTTACTTTGTTGAAATATCTTTGAAGTACTTTATGGGGTTGTATTCTTAAGATGTAATTAAAGGTTAAAGGTTAAAGGGTTAAGGGGCTTGAAAGAGGTAGGGGTAGTGGTGGTAATGAAAGGATAGTGGTGTCATGGCGTGCCCCCATTAAAAAAGAAAATAGTTATAACAATTGATGTATTTTCAACTAACTAAATTACCACAAAGTAATGTATGTAACATAGAACCACTCTGGTCTGTATCTAGATGAGACTCTGTATGCTGCATTTTCTGCAAGATGTTTGATCGCCTCATACATATGTCTATGTGGCATGTCCTGGGAAAGATTCTATTATCATATGATGTATTCTCCATTGAGCAAGCTAATGTTTTGAACTTGCACATCATAATGGTCCAGTCTCAACTGAACCACTTGACTTCTGTAGTCAAGACTAGATAAGGCTGTCCTGCTCCAATTTCAGAATTACACACCTGTGAGTCTGGTTGAGTCCTCCTCACCCAGCAGTTGGGGTATTGACAGATGTATGATTATTCCATTCACATATGCGAGATAGGCAGGAAACTGTGGGCACATCCTTAACATGGTTCTAATGTACACTTTTCGGCATGCCATTCTCATAGGAACTAATGTTAAGAAAAGGTAAAAGACCAGTTGTGTCTCTGTGAGGGACAGTGCATTTTGGTTTGTTCATGGAGTTCGGTTCTGTTGATGTTCATGTTTTGCTGCTTTGCTGATTTCCATTGAAGATGCTTACCAACCTTCTGATTTAAATTATATGTGGATGAAAGATTTCTGTGACAATAAATAGAGAGAAGAAATTGGGCCTCATTACGACCCTTGCGGAAATGGAAAAATGATGGCGGAAATGCAATACCGCCATCGAACACCGCTCGTTGCGATCATGACCCGTCACCGTAAAGTACGATGCCATTAGCGACACCGCAGTGAACGGCAACGCTAACTGCACCAAGTACGCGCACGCGCGCCTTGCAAAACCGGAATCACCGCCATGGCGCAACGGTACGCGAATTCTGACCCTAGCGGACATGTACTGAACGCCATCAAGCACGTCGTAAAGTACCATTCCGCCATGGCGAGAAATACGGCATCGTGAACCAACCGTAAATGGCCCACTGAGTGCCTGTACTCCACTCCCTGGCCACATTGCACAACTCCTGGCAGGCGCAATGTACCCACACTATGCAACCAGTGAAATCTACAATTCACCCATGCATGCCAACGTAGAAAAGCATGCATGGGCTCAAAGCGCCCCGTGAGTGGGCATCCATGTACGGCATGTCACCATAGCCGTACTGACGCAGCACAGGCATGTGAAGGTACAATACATCAAAATGAAAATCAAGAACACATGACACAAAACAACAGTAGTCCCCCATCGCTTGCCACCAGCGCAAGGCAACATCCAAAACAGCATCCTGAGGGGGATTGCACCAGCCCTGTACTCTTGCCAGTAAACAAACCAACCATCAGCAGAAGCATGTACCACACAAGTTGGCAGAGTGACTGAGCAGCCAGGCTCATCCCAAGAGGGGCCGATGGGAGCTGCAGGGCACAGATGGAATCAATACAGAAGCTATTCCAATGGACATGACCCCAGTCCCCCTCCAACAAACGCACGCAAACACAGTCACCTGTGACCAGCCACATTCTGAACATCCCATCATTCCACCAATCGACCTGGCTGACAGGCACCAGTCGGCCAAAAGCCAATCCCCCGCCCCTGAACAGCACATCATGTAAACAGTCACAATGGCAGCCCCTATCCGTGACCATACTGTGCTACGTAGGCAAACGCGGCCAGTACTGTACCACACAACTCAACTCAGAAGGCGGAACACAATGCAGATCATCTCGCAATACATACCGCCACAAAGCGAAAATCGCCACATCACCTGCAAAGAACAACGCAACACGACAAATATCGGAATACAATTTAAATGCACATCCAAATGACAAAGGCCCCACAGCAATTTGCAAAATAACACCAAAACAACCATCATCACCGAGGGCTGCATCTGCAATAATTGACCAGCTTCCACTTGTGTGACGCCCTGTACCATCATGGCACACAGGGCCTACATCAACGTTCCAAAAGGCAACATGGAAGCGGCAAGAACCGCAGGTCCGTCCCATGAGGCAGGCACTAGTCGAGCTGAAAGGCCGAAATGTTGCACCTAGCCACCAGTACAGCGTAAGGGCATGTGGCCCATTGGCGATCGTCCCATAAGATCGAAATGGTGCTCCACTGATTCACCCGAAGCTGCAGGAGTCGAGAGTAAAAACCATCTGGAGGAGTGGCGTAGAGATGGCATCTGCAATAGGGCAGGAGATACCTGTCACCCAAAAGAAACACAAATTAACCGATTGCATTACGGGACTCATGATGCATTACAATCTTCATTCAACACACCAAATCCACACCCATATGCATGCTAGCCCACTCCAAAGGAATATACACACCCCTAAATCAGTATCGAATCATAACGAAATCAATCGAGCTAAATACACCATTGGCAACGTCGGTTACTGTGCATGCGTCCGTCAAGATAGAACCCATGACATGGGATTAGTAACGTGCCTAGACACAAGTGTATGAAGGCGCGTCGAGACAGGGAGGATCCGACAAGGGCAGATAGACGTATGTCCCACTATGGCAGCCTTGCATCACATAGCGCAGGGGAAGGGGAGTGATTCAAAAAACCCATGTACATGGCAGACCCTAAACGGAATCATCAGTCCATGCATCCATTCATCATTCCCTCATCCCGCAATGAAAACGCATGAATATTCACTCACATTATATGTGAAACTTCCATCGCGTCTGTGCGTAATGCAGTCCGCAAAAACCACTGTGCCCCTGGCCGGATCTGTAGTGTTGTGAAGCAAGATGGATTTGGGAACGTCCTGCCTTATCGTCCACTACGCTATTGCGCATCCCATTCAATTCATATCATTCATTGCCTGCTCGTTATGGGCCATGTCCCAAGGACATTCTACAATAGAACGTTACATTTCCAGCCAGACCTGTGGGCGTATCCTCGCCGCTACTTCAAAACCAAAAATGCTGGCCTTCGAATTCCTCACTTGCAACATTACGTCGAAAAGGCTTCTGTGAACGCTTGCATTCACAATTACATCAATGTAGTGCGGCTGTGTGTCATAATGCTAACTGGCTGCAATCACAAATGGGACGCCACGCCCGTCGGTGAAGTACGTTACTGTGCTGCATGAGGGTCGGCCATCGATCGAGCCCTACATACCACTGACTCTTCACAGGTATGTAAGCGGCTGCAATCATAGCATGTGTAACAATGGGAGCATAGCATGAAAATCAGTCAAAGTACATCACACTGCCATCGGGATTTGATACATGATTCCAATCCCAAGATGCCATGCGGCCAAATGCAGCCTTACGTGCGGGACGTGCTCGGCCAGAAGGGATAGCATCTGCCACAGAATCATTCAATCAGCACAGGTGGAGGCCATACAGGCCGACAGCACATATATAGCAGACCCAAACCCCTCCCACAACCACTCCCACTCCAAAATGCTACCGGCAGGACTAGCGATGTTGGGCCTGGGGGACCAGATAGCACTGCAAGTGCTACAACTACAAGAAGACGACGAACAACAACAGGTACAACAACCGGGCGCACAGGGGAGACGGAGGAGAAGGAGGAGGAGGAGGGCAAGGCAGGGTCAGCAAGCCCCACAAGCACTGCCACTACCACCACGCAGGCGGCCCGCAATCCCACGCCTCCGAGCCGATCCGTTCAACCTCACTGCTGAGCAGATCCACACCCTCTACCGTTTGGACCGGGACACCATAATCGCCATTGTGGACATGACACATGCTGACCTCGTGAGCATGATAGATAGCCCAACCGCCATCCCACCCCTACTGAAGGTGGTGTCTGCACTCCACTTCCTGGCCACAGGCACCTACCAGCACACAGTGGGACAGTTGCATGGCATTTCACAGCCACTGTTCTCACGGACACTCTTCCAAGTGCACGATGCCCTCCTGAAGCACGCCGACGACCACATCACACTACCACGCACGTACCAGGAGATTACCAACGCAAAAGTGGGATTCCATGCACTTGGCGGCATCCCGGGTTGCATTGGTGCCATCGACTGCACCCATGTTGAATTGGTTGTCCCACATGCCATGGAGGTCCAGTACCGCAACCGGAAACAATTTCATTCAATCAATGTGCAAATGGTGTGTGACTCCAACAAGATATTTACGCATTGTTGTGCCAGATTTCCAGGATCTACCCATGATTCTATGGTCCTGAGGAACACAAGAATACCACGCTACATGGAGCGACACGCAGGGCACAGATCCTGGCTACTCGGTGAGTCTCATTCCATGCATGACATCGTGGCCCATTTGATGCGTCAATGACCTTGCAGGGGGGGGGGGGCTACTTAGCACTATCATTCCACTGACACCCTTTATTCGTCTCATACAGGTGATGCCGGGTATCCACTGAAGAGATGGCTCCTTACACCAATCCGGAACCCACAGAACGAGCATGAGGAGGACTACAACCATGCCCACTCACGTACCCGTGTGGTCATTGAACAGGCATTCGGCCTACTGAAGGCTCGTTTCCGCAGCCTCAGCAGGTCTGGCGGGGCACTCATGTACAGCCATGAGAAGGTTTCTAAGATGGTCATGGCATGTGTCATGCTGCACAACATGTGCATACGTAGGAATGTGCCCATGCCCCCTGACGCTGTACTGCATGCACCTGAAGATGATGATGATGATGAGGGTGGGGATGTGGAGGCACCTCAAGGAGTCCATGAGGCACAGGATGCACGTGCAATCCGACAGAGCATCATAGATGCATGCTTCTAGCAACCACGCATGGTGCCTATTACACGGAAAGGGGACCTGTGGCACTGTGTGTGTGTAGTACAGGCACATTGTGGACTGTACGCCTATGAAGGCCTCGTACGCAAATATCAATGTCCACACATGTCATTGGATGATTATGAGATGCTGTATTGTTAATGTGATTTGATTTATACACCCTATGGACCCGCCACCCAGTGAAGCCCAACACACCCCCTCCACCCTACTACCTCCCCCCCCAACACCAGTGTCCAAATATGCATGCTGTCCGTGGTTGGACGCTATTGCAAGCCCCCTCTACGGGTATCAGGGGCACCCCTGCCCGTGGAGCGCAGGTTCCTGCCAGATCTGCGTTGGGGGCTGCCCTGGACGGAACTTGCCACGGATGATGTCTCTGCCTGCTCGCGTCCATGCATGTCTCTGAGGGTTTGTGAGAGCTCCGAGAGCACACGGCGCACAGCAGCAAGTTCAGCACAAACGTCTTTGGACGTCGCATGCAGTTCCCCCCTCAGGCTCTCGGTGCTTTTCTCCATTTGTGCTCTCAGGCTCTCGGTGCTTTTCTCCATTTGTGCTCTCAGGCTCTCGGTGCTTTTCTCCATTTCTCCCCTGAGGCTCTCACTACTTTTCTCTATTTGTGCCCTGAGTGTCTCGGTGGATGTTTCCATGGCTGCCCTGGAACCCCCGCATTCATTTGCATGGTCCTTGAGTAGCGTGGACACTTCCTGCTGTTGCTCGATCAGCAGGTCGAGGGACTGTTGCCTCTGCTGGGCCATGGACATTTGCGGTGGTGTGACAGGGGGGCTGCTCAACACATGTTGCCTTGGCACAGGACTTGTGGGGGTTGGCCAGTCGTCGTCTTCAGGGTGCCCCTGCGTGGTTTCGTCATGGTGTAGGGGATGGGACATGCAGGGGGATTGGGAAAGGTCATGGATGGTATCTACGTCGCCAGCACTGTTTTCCGTGTCGGAGCATGCTGGCATGACAGCTGTGTCACCTATGGTGCTGCTACCACCAGAGGCAGTGCCATCAGATACGTTCTTTGGGGGGACCTGTGGTGCTGGGGTTGTGGACTTGCTGGCTGCTGGGGTGCCTGTTGCAGTCCCCTCCAGTGTGCTGCCACTTGATTCCTGCTGCTGCCGTGTCTTGATCCTTGCACCTGAGGTGGAGGCTCTTGGGACGTTGGTCCTGGCCCTCTTTGCAGGCGTGCTGGTAAGGGTGTCCTGCAGCTCGTCGTTGGTATCGGACCCTGTGGTGGAGTAAAGAGGGGCGAGCGTTAGTTATGGGTCTGTCGGATTTGGAATGGCAACGTATCAAATGCATTGGGGTGGTACATGAGGCTGATTTGGGACTGGGCCTTGGAGGTGGTCTCATTTTCGTGTGGATTGAGGATGCATTCATTTGGCTGCCTGCAGTTAGGGGGTGCATGCTGCACATGTAGGGGTTGTTTATGGCATCTTGATTGATTTGTTTATTCATTCTGACTTTTAGAGGGCGCTGTCAGGGCAAAGTATGTATTGCACTATGGGGTCACATGGTACTGCACATGTTCGTGGTTTGTGGATTTCGCATTGTTTCTCTTGGCCAACCTACCTGATTCTCCGGATGTCGGCACTCCTTTCTCCATCCCTCCGACTCCCTCTATGCTCTCCATTCCTATGGTGGAGGCGCAGATATCCTCCCAGGGGGTCAACTTGATGGGCGACTCTGAACCCCCCCCGGTAGCTGTGGCGATGTTCCTGTTCGCAGAAAGTATGCTGCGTACGCGGATCCGCAGGTCGTCCCACCGCTTGCGACATTGCTGTGGCGTGCGGGGTGTTGTCCCCACCGCACTTACGCGCTGTGCCACCAGGGCCCATATGGCCTTCTTGTTGGCAAGGGCCGTCCTGGTCATTTGACTGGAGAAGACGACGGCGGCATTTTCCTGGAGGGTCTCGGTGAGCACGGTCAGTTCCTCTCGGGAGAAGTGTACCTGCCGCTTGCGGTCACACGCTTTCTTGGCTACCTTTCCCATATTTATTTTTTTAACTGGGGTTGCTAACGGGTTGGGATGTGTGTCAGGGTCGGATTTTTAATGGTTGTGTTGGGATTCGGTTTTTATAGTTGTGCGGCGTGCTGTTTCCCGTTCCGGCCACATGCTTTTACTTCCGTTTCCGTATATTTACGGTGGCCGTAATTTGCGGTGCCCGCTCGTTACGGTGACCGCTCATTACGGTGACCGCTAAGATGGGTGGCGGTATTGCACCTGGTGCAGCGTACGGCGGCGGTAAGGGCCGTTTTGGGGTCATTTCCGCCATCGCAGCCTTTCGGATTCCGCCATGGCGTAATGCTCGTGCCCGATGGGTCGTGATAAGCCGCACTTTGCTCCTTCGTGCAATGGCGGAAACGCTATTTACGCTGTTGCGGTCCGGTCAGTCACTTTCCGCCAGGGTCGTAATGAGGGCCATTGTCACGAGAAGAAATTCATCAATTGGAAAAAGATGCATGAAGCAATATTGGGATTATGTGCTGGCTAAAATAGAATTAGACAATAATGTAAGAACATTTAAGAATGCATAAAGTAGATGCTAGGGTAATATGTGAGATTAAAGGAGAATATTAGGAACACTTTTCTTGATAACTTCTTAGCAAACGTGTTTATGAAGGTGTACGCAAGTGAAAGAACATAAAACATAATCATACAATCCCTAAATGAATCACTAGAGCTACAATATAAATACGCCAGACAGATTGATTTTTATAAGTACTTTTTGAGTATGTTTTCATTGAAATGAAAAAAATAAAAACAGAATATGCAATAATGCAAAATATTAGATGCATGGAGAAATACACAGAATAGGGAATAAAGACAAAACCAGGGCACTCAATCAGCACTTTTTAAAAAACATTCTAAATGTATTAATTTTCAGTAAAATGAAAAGGTACCATAGTTACAGACATGGGGCCTCGTGATAAGTTTGCCTGTACGAAAATAAGGGTTCTGGTATGCTCACTGGCAACCTTGTTTCCAAACCGACAAACTACGTGTTTGCCTGCCGCAGCCCCTGTGCCTGACAGGAACTCTATGGGAATGGGGATTAATACATTTACCCTCACCTGACTTCCCAGACGCTGGACTCTTAATGAGCCGGTGGTGGCGGGAAGTCAGGCGGCAGTACATTTCTGCGGGTCCGACGTTAACCCGCCAGTAGCACCCGCAGGGTTACCGCATGTTCCGTCATGTGGTCCATGGACTTACTGAGAGAATCATGTGTTTAGGAGTGAGCACTCCAAAAGCCACTATGAATTCCGCCTTTACATCAGGGCTTCGTCAGGTGTAATTGAAACCTTTTCTTAAAAAGTGCATCTCTAGTGCGCTCAAGTGCTCTGGTTTTTGTATTTCTACCTACCTATTTTGATTCAATGTATACAGTTGTCAGGAGGTGATTGTTACTAGTGTGTTGGTTTTTCAGTGGCTAGTTTCTGAAGCCACCCAGAAAGCCATTTATTTCAGAAACTGGTGTTGTAATATATATATATATATATATGTGTATATATATATATATATGTTTTTTTTGTTATAGTTAAGTTGCTCAACTCATCGAAAGAGCAGTTATTGGATGGCTTAAAACTTTGCCCCCTATGGGTGGAATCCTCGCCAAACTTTGCAAATAAAAAGTCTATGGCCTCTTCAGAATGATCTTGTGAAGTTTGATGTACTTTTGTCTGAGGGGTCAAAAAATGTGTGGATATCCTCATAAACGCAATAGAAAAACAATGTTGCTCGTGCCTATAGACCAATCCGATGGATGGATTTTCACCAAATTTACACCAGTGGCCACGACTTGGTCACGTAAATCCATCAAGGAGTCATTGTAAAAATTGCCAAAAAGTAGCTAAAAAAATGATTAGTGATATCTGTTTCGGTCTGCAGATTCACTTCCCGATTCGGGTTCTGTAGATGCCACTGGACCAATCAGAGAGCAGCGTGATGTTCACGGACATCATACATGCTTGGTGATTGATCAATTAAAGGTGAGTTGTGTGAAAACATTTGAAACGGGTTACATGTTGGATTCACGAACAGTGCCCATAGTCTGCAGACATCGTAGTAAAAACATATTAAAAAATACTATATTGCACTTGTAAAACTAATGAAACAAACTCTGGGGAGCTAAAGGGCGATGAGGATTGGATGCGATCGGGCCATAAAAAGCCCAAAATCTAGTTTGTTTTCTTCTACAAAGTCAAGGAATCACATCAAAACCCAACCCTTGATACATGTCATACTTTTGTCGTACTTCTCTTTTCTTTCTTCCTTCCATGCATGCTCTCCGGAATGGCCGCTTTAATAGTGCTATGGGAAAAAACATTATATAGTTTTGCATTGGTAGACCATCTCCTACTTGCTGAGAACAACCTATTCACTGTTGCCCCCACTGATTTAATGTGCTTATTAAATCATTTAATTAATTTCCATTTTTATTGTTAGTGTTCACATTAGTGTTACTATATGTAATTCCACTCATATTCTTAACATTTACTTGTATTGTCCCATTTGGATAATATATAATCTAACTTTCCACATTCCTCCCCTTTATAGGCCCTCCCCCCATAACACCCTCCCCCAATACACTCCCAACAGTACTAGCAATATCACACAGCGACATACAGCCATAGCCGATACAGAATAATAAACATAGATCCATATTCTCTCATTCGCGCATCGGTACCTCTGGTCTGCTAATTATGTACATTAGTCATGTCAATCTTATTCTTTCCTGAAATGAAAGCACAAACACACAAGACAACGAAAAGGGAGAAACATGCAAGACGCACTTTGCACACAAAGAAAGGAGGAAAAAGGGAGAGAGAAAGAGGTGAAGGGGAAGAGAGAGAGGAAAGAGAAAGAGAAGGAAGAGTGAGTGAGAGTGAATAAAGAGTGAGTGGGAGAGAAGAAAGAGAAGATAGACAGAGAGTGAGAGAGAGGGAAGGAAGACATCAATCCCAAAAAAAGGAAGTTACAGAGCTAGCAGCTAAGCTTTGTCCTGCCACTGGAGCATGCTTTCGCACAAGTAATGCCCCTGGACAAGCCATTGAAATAGACAGGGTACAAGAACTTCTACCCTGTATTTTAAGATAACTGATGCACCAATGTGTTCTCTGAAGGTGCCCTCAGAGAAGTGTACACAGTAGCGCAATTTCTTGACTTTAACAGTGAGGGGGGTACAAAACATCACCTTGTAAGGTCACTGGAACCAAGGGTTATTCCACCGCGTATGAAATTGCAGACATAAATGAAGTCCCCAGGCGGCAGTGGTTGTGTGGTCATACGCTCGGGATCTGTCACTATAGTAGTCTCATCATCTGGTGTCTCCGTTGTCACAATCCTGGGAGGTGCAATCTCTTGTGAGACATATTTAAATATCCCTAGTTAGAGTAGTCAAATACTCCTTAATCTCATTGCCTAGCACTGATGCAGCCCTATCTGCATGTGAAGACCTTCTTACAGGAGATATGGAAGTATGCATACATCAGCCAGTGACCACTTCATGAGGTGACAAATGGTGGTCTTTACTTGGCTGTGTGCATAAACGGAAGAGGGCCAGGGGCAAACAGTGCACTCAGTTTTTCTTCAACGTGGTACACAGCTTGGATAACTTACTTTTAAGGAGCCCATTTATTCTCTCCATGCCATTGGCCGGTGCATGGTAAATCAAAAACATCTGGTGTGTGATGCCAAGTAGTGCTGTAACGTGCTGAAATAATGCATTGAAGAAATGTGTGCAATTGTCTGACCTTAAAACTTTGCCCACAGCCAATTGCGGGAAGACTACCCGCACTGAAAACCTAACAGCACATTTAGCATCTGGGTGTACACATGGCTCTGCTTCCACCCACCTTGATAAAGGACAGACCACTAAAATGACGTACCTATACAGATTGCAATGCTCACCCATATCAGCGTAATTTATGTGTAATTCACAGAACTGCCCATAAGGGCGCGGCAGTGTGCCCTGTAATGCCCGTAGTGTCATCCCTGTGTAGAGGAGGTCCCAAATAAAGCCTGCACTCCAGCTGCCCATTTTGAAGTAAGAGGAACATTTACACCGAAATATGTGACGTACGATGAGTAAATAAACCAGCAGAGAGCCGCAGTAGGGCTCTGCCCAGTACCTATCAGAAGAACAATACCTATTGAAGTACCAATAACCAGACAACCATGGGCAGTAAGGTGCCCATTGAGAAAACCCTACCAGCAAATGAGATGAAATGAAGATTGTTTAAGTACTGAAATAATAAGAGCATACTCAGGACACATTGCCATGAGGGCCATGAGGGCCATGAGGGCCATACCATTAGAGCCAGACATTTTCGCATATGGCATGCATGTGCTTATGGCGGGATTGCCAGGCCTTGCAGATAAAGTAATGAGCACCCCTGATGAGTTCTTATTCAGACCAAGAATACCTATGCATGATGAGGAGGGACAAGTGTTTCCCTTAATAACACACGCTGCCGCAATGCGAGGGAAATTGGTTTTAGTTACGATGAGGAGGGCAGACAATGGTGTGCTATTATCGCCATCGAAGAAGGATATCGAGTGACTGACGTCACTGATGAAGATCTGTTTAAAGAACAAGCAGAAATGGGAGTGACAATGGTAGAAGTAAGCCTCACCTTTCTGGTAAAGATGATCAAAGAGAGGTACCTCAGAGAATGATGTTGGCACTAAAATATCCCGAATATTTTGATGACAACATAGCTAAAGTGCCTATCTCAGTGTGGACTACTGGACCCTATGACATGGGTCTCCTAAATGGGGTGGGAGAAGTAAGAGGAGCAATCCTACCAAAAGCCCAACAATATCCCATGTCTTGAGAGGCAGATGATGGGATTTCTAAGACAATTTCTGCCATGATGGACCAGGGCATCTTAGTGACGTCAGAGTCACCATGTAATATGTCAGTTTATACTGACAAGAAATCAAAGGGGGGGTCTTGGAGGCTAATTCAAGATCTTAGACCTATAGACAATATTGTTGAGGCCGAGTTCTCTTTAGTCCCTAACCTGTCTACAATTCTATGTAATATACCCATTGAGGCAAAATATTTCATGGTGATTGACTTGAAAAATGTCTTGAGCAATATTACATTAGAAAGTGTTGTCCTACAATATGTGGATGACATCCTGATTTGCAGCACCACAGAAGAACAATGCAGGCACAATTCTGTTCAGCTATTGACTATATTGGCTGAGAAAGGATATAAAGTTGACAAGGAAAAGTTACAATATTGTCAACAAGAAGTGCTGTACATAGGCCAGTTGATCTCACATGAAGGAAAGAAAGTGACCCCAGAAAGGGCTGAAGCCATAATGAACATGGCTAAGCCACACACGTTAAAGCAAATGCAGAGCTTTCTAGGCCTATGCAATTATGTTAGAGCATGGGTTTTCGATTACAGCTCTTATACTAAGCCTTTACTTCAGGCCCTAAAGAAGGCCCAAGTGGCAAAAGAAAAGATTTAATGGTCTGAAGCTATGGAGGAAGGGTTTGCTGAATTCAAGAGAGCAATGTGTACAGCTCCAGTTCTCGGAATTCCCAATTTTACTGAGGAATTTTACCTGCTTCCACACACGAATGGCAGCGTCATGACGGCAGTGCTCACTCAAAGGACCTCCTTGGGGTACAAACCCCTAGCATACTACAGTGGGAATCTGGACCCAGTAATGAGAGACCACTTCCCTTCCGAACAAAGTTTAGCTGCTGCAGAGTTTTCCATAGAGAAGGCTACAACCATTGTGATGGGATGCTCCATGACGTTTTACGTCGAGCACTCACTATTTGCCATTCTAGAGAAACCAAAAGGCACATTGACATCTCAGAGAGCTTCTGCATATGAAGTGATCATATCAAACCCATCGATCAAAATAGTCCAATGTAAGATAGTAAATCCAGCCATGTTCATCGCAGCGCCAATCACTGAGGGAGAGCAGATACATGACTGCGCGAACTACAAAGAATTCTATGATGAAATTCCCTGGGTAAAAGAAAATGCCCGGGCAGGAGGAGATATCGTCTTTATTGACGGATCATTGACAATCGAACAAAGTGATGGGCAAAGATACACCGACATTGCTGTGATAAAGCACACAGCAAATGGAGAATTTCAAGTACATTTTAGTGCACAAATACCATCTCACTATTCAGCATAGGCTGCAGAATTAGTGGCGTTGATACTCGCCATTGAGAATCACGCAGACCAGGAAGTACCAGTGTACAGTGACTCCGCCTATGTGACGTTAACAGTGCATGCAGGCTTAGCACGCTGGAAAAGGAGGGGCTACCTCCGAGCGGATGGCACGCCAGTGCAGCACGCAGCCTTATTGGACAGGCTGATTAAGAAACTACAGCTCCCAGTGGGCATAGCAGTCGTGAAATGCGCCGCCCACACCACAGGGACAGATTTTGTCTCACGCGAGAACCAAGTAGCAGACACAGAAGCCAAGCGTATGGCATCCAAAAGTGAGATGATTATGGAAGTGGAAATGGTGTGCACAAATGAAAGGATGATGGTTGCTCGAGCAACTTCTGAGTCTATAACGATCTAGGGCAAACCCAATTAATGGAGCTCCAAGGGGAAGTACCGCAGGAAGAGAAAAACATGTGGAAACGTCAAGGGTGTTCTTTAAACCCCTCTAACAGCTTGTGGTGACAAGACAGCACTGGTAAACAAGTAATGTCACAGTAATGCCTGTAGCCCTATTAAAAATAGTGCTGGAGCAATTACATTACCCGGTGCACATGACAAAAGAGAATCTAGCAGCAACACTTGCGGAAGACTGGTTCATACTGAATTTAGCAGAGCATGTTGCATTTTTTATGGTGAACTGCATAATCTGGCAGCAATTCACAGCTGGGCACACATTAAAAGTAATAAAGGAGTAATTCCCAGGTCAAATGGGTCTTTTCAGCACTTGCATGTTGATTGCGTCGACATGATTCAAGTTTGCAACGGGTCCAGATACTTAATTGTTGTGGTGTGTTCATTCTCTAGATGGATAGAAGCAGGTCCATGTACACACCCAGCCTCTACCTGTGTGGCCAAATTTTTAGTGAGGGAAGTGTTTCCCAGGTGGGGGGTGTGTGAAGTCATGAGATCAGATAATGGGGCCCACTTTGTTAATACAGTGTTTGACCAGATTAGTTTGCTGCTTGTTATAAAGCACAAGTTCTCATCGGTGTATCATCCGGAAGGTAATGGGATATGTGAGAGGCTCAACGGCTTGTTAAAGGAGAGAATAGCCAAGTTGAAGCTTACTCTAAAGAGGGGATGGTTGCACTGCCTTCCATTGCACTGTATGCTCTTCGGAACCAACCTGCCTCCGACCATCATCTTACGCCACCCGAGATAGCCACAGGAAGAAGAATGAGAACTCCCCTCACACCCCGAGACAGAACTAGATGTGATGCCCAGTCAAAAGGAGAGGTTTTAGGGTCTGAAATGCAAAACTATCTGAACTGTATGACATCTTGCCTTAATGTCATTTCAGACCAGCTGCAGTGATGACGAAAAGGGTTCAGCACAGCACAGAACACAAAAGGAGATACTGCATCAGACTCAGTTCAAGGTCTACATGTTCCACTCATCTTCCCTGGTGACGCCGTCTTGGTGAGAAATCATAAAAGAAAAAGTGGGACGAACCAAGATTCAACGGTCCTTTCATTATAGAGGACTGCACTCCGTCCGCTGTGAAGCTACAGGGCAGGAGAGCTTGCATTTTTCTCAGTGACATTAAACCTTACATCGGAGAAAGCCCCCTGCCTGCACCCCAATGAGAGGAATTGATGAGCAATGGGGAAGAACCACAGCACGTGCAGACGAGATCCATGACGACGAAGAAGTATGCATGACCAGCAAAGTAAAGACAAAGAACTTTTGCCAAATGATTGTGGCTTCATTTTGGACATTTCTCTAAGCAAAAAAGGGGACAAGGACATAAAAACGGACACTCTGTGCATCCTAGTTGCAGGGTGAAGAAGAACATTTTGCTTATGTTCTAACTCGATGGGTCAGACTTGATGGTCGTGCAGTTATGTAATGCCTCCGTCCAAAAGTACCGCTCAAGCAGGAAAAAATAACTGCCCTGGCAATCATTGAGGCCACAGGTGTGGAGTTTCGTTGTCAGCCTGGTACCGGGAACGCCGGAAGGACCCCTGAGTGCTGTAAGGCAAAGGCTTATAATCAAGGAAACACCCAAAAGGCAACTGGCAGAGGGAGCAAACAAGATACAGTGACACCAGCTTACCTAAAGGATGGTAGCATAGGTAGGAGACCGACACAAACAGCAGGGGAAACCAACAGCAGGCTGGGATGATGTAGTTGGCACACCAGAAACACCTGGGTAAAGCAAGAACTTAATCTGTGGCAAAACTTGAAGCAATCCGAGGTTGCAGAAACAGAGGGGCAATCCAGAGCCAAGTCCAGTGTTCAAACAGAGGTCAAGATGATCGTGGAGGTCAGAGAGCATGCCAAAGTCCAAGGGTAATCCGAAAGCAAGTCCAAGTAAAATGTTCCAAGGTCAAGGTAAGGATAGTAACTAGATGCAGTAAGTAACGCCTTGCAGTCCTCCGGAGAAGTAGCTGTGAAGCTACGTGTAGTATTTGCCGGCTTCTTTTGAAGCTGCGAGCGGAGTCACATGACGCATCACGTGACCGCTCACACGCGTTACGTGGAGCGCAACGCAGCCAGCGATTGGTGCTGCCGGCTTTTCCTGGTATGCTGGTGTCGCCGGGTGTGGAGGAGGCGCCATGGCAACCGCCACCACGGAAAGGCCAAAAGAGGCGGGTCTGCCCACCATGGTATCCCGCCTGCCGTGCCTCCCCTGCTGATGTGGGTGGAAAACATGATGGCGAGAAGCGCCAGGTAGGGGAGACGAGTGTGAGGGAGAGAGTGGGTGTGGGGGTGTGTGCTGGGGCGTGACAGAGCCACCCCCTAAAGGCCCACGACCGCGTGGGCTGGAAGGATGCTCATGGTGAAACCGGGCCACCAAACGAGGAGCATGTACATCCCGGGAAGCAACCCAAGAGCGGTCCTCAGGACCGTAACCAAGCCAGTTCACCAAATACTGCAACCCACCCCTGTAAATACGGGAACCTAGAAGAGCCCGCACCTCAAACACATCAGGGGAGGAGACAGAGACCGGGCAGGAGGGGCAGCTAACCGGGTAGGGCCAGGGCATGGCTTAAGTAGGGAGACGTGAAACACTGGGTGGATCCGCCAGGCGGGTGGCACCGCCAGGCGCAATGCCACCGAATTCAGGACCTTGACCACCCCATACGGACCCACAAAACGAGGAAGCAGTTTGCGACAGCCAGGGATGTGCAAATGGCGGGTAGAGAGCCAAACCCGGTCCCCAACCTTGTAAGCAGGGGCATCTGCCCTCCTCCTGCCAGCAGCGGTTTTCATGGAGGCCTGGGCTTCGCGCAGGTGGACCAATGTTTGGGCATGGACCGAGACCAGATCCCGAGCACAGGCCGAAGCGGCGGGGGTGTCAGAAGAGGAGAAGTCCAGAATGGGGAGAGTACAGGGATGTTGGCCATAGAGGGCGAAGAAAGGCGAGAACCCAGTAGCAGAGTGCAGTGTATTGGTATAGGCGAACTCAGCGAGATGCAACAGGTTGAGCCATGTGTCCTGGTACTGTAATGTCAGACAGCGTAGATACTGCTCCAATGTCTGGTTGACCCACTCGGTCTGCCCATCACTCTCTGGATGATAAGCAGAGGAGAAGTGAGCGTCGATACCCAGTAGAGAGGTGAGGGCCCGCCAGAATCGGGAGGTAAACTGCGTGCCACGATCAGAAACCAACACATGGGCCAAGCCAAAAAGACAGAACACAGACCTAAAGAAATGCTTAGCCAAGACTGGGGCTGAGGGTACCCCCTTGCACGGTATGAAATGCGCCAGTTTGGTATAGGAGTCGACGACGACCCAAATGGTATCGAAACGCTGTGTACGTGGCAGATCGGTGATCAGGTCCATTGAGACCGTGTGCCAAGGCCGTGGAGGAACGGGGAGAGGGAGAAGAAGACCCAAGAGTCGGCCCCTGCATGACTTGCCCTGGGCACAAACTGAACAGGTATTGACATAGTTCTGCACATCGCGTTTCATAGTTGGCCACCAACACCAGCGTTTCAGGAGGTCTAGAGTGCGATGTTGCCCGGGGTGACCATTAATGGCAGCATCATGAGACCAGTCTAACGCCAGATTCCTGGTTTCACTTGTGGGAAGGAAGAGCTTCACGTGTACGAAAGGCAGCCCATCCTGCATAACCGGATCCCATTCTGTTAGTGATTGTGGATATTGGGAAACCCACTGCCGTATGGTGGACTGTAAGGAAGGCGACGGTGTGCAGACACATACTGCATGAGTCTCACCCAACAAGGTCTCAGGGAATGATGGGAGAACCTCCCCCCCAGGAGAACAAGACAGGGCGTCTGCTTTCCCATGCCCGACACCGGGTCTGTGTTTGACCACGAAATCGAACGCGGCAAAAAGAGGTGCCAACGTACCTGTCGGCTGTTTGTACATTTCAGGGAGGCAAGGTCCTGGAGGTTCCTATGATCGGAGAACACCACAGTGTGGTGTTTTGCACCCAAGAGATGGTATCTCCAGGTTTGTAGAGCGTCCTTAATGGCCAGTAGCTCTTTTTCCGTAACCGTGTAGTGTAATTCGCTTGCCGTGAATTTACGTGAGTGAAACGCTACCGGATGCAAACGGCCAGTGGTAAGACAGGGTTGAGACAATACAGCGCCCAGTGCATAGGAAGAGGCGTCTGCCTCGAGAACAAACGGGAGCTCAGGGTCAGGGTGTTGCAACACCGGAGCAAGGGTGAACATGGTTTTCAGAGAGTCAAAAGCATTTTTGTTGTGCCATGGACCAGACATAGGGGACGGAAGGGCTAGTGAGAGCAGTGAGAGGTGCCACGATAGAGGAGAACCCAGCAATGAACCGTCCGTAAAAGTTAGCGAATCCCAGAAATGACTGTAACTGTTTGAGAGTGGTCGGGATTGGCCATTCGTTGATCGCCCGGACTTTGGACTGGTTCATAGATAGACCCCCGGGAGAGATATGGAACCCCAAGAACTCGACCTGACTGGTGTGAAAAAGACACTTTTCTGGTTTAGCGAATAGTGCGTTGGCTTGGAGCCATACCAACACTTCCTTAACATGCGTGATGTGTTCTTCGAGGGAGGAAGAGAAAACCAGTATGTCATCTAAGTACACTACCACGTAAGCGTTCAGGATGTCGCTGAATATGTCATCCATGAAGCGCTGAAACGTAGCAGGAGCATTGCAGAGGCCAAACGGCATAACCGTATACTCGAATAACCCTTGTCATGAGCAGAAGGCCATCTTCCACTCGTCTGACATTATACGCCCCACGGAGATCCAATTTGGTGCAGATCATGGCATGAGTAAGCCTGTCTAACAACGGGGTAATAAGGGGTATGGGATAGCGGTTTTTTACCGTGATGGCGTTCAAGCGCCTGTAATCAATGCAGGGACGGAGATCCCCTTCCTTCTTCAGAACGAAGAGGATAGGGCTCGCAGCTGGGGATGTTGACGGGCGAATGCGACCTAGACGTAGAGCCTGCTGTATATACTCTTGCAGGACTCGTTCTTCCGTCTGGGTCAAGGAGTAGATCCGGCCCTTTGGGATCGGAGCGTCAGGGACTAAATCAATGGGACAATCGTAGGGCCGATGCGGAGGTAGGCCTTCTGCAGGGCCTTTGTCGAACACAGCCCGGAAATCATGGTACTGAGGAGCTATGCTGCCCGTGATTGCCCCTATCATGTGCGTGTCCTGGGTGTCGGACCTGTCCTCTATGGCCAAAGAAGCGACTACCCCTAGGATGTCTGCGGGGCTGGACACCCGAGGTGTCTCGAGTAGGCAGTAGTATTAGCACGTCTCTGATTCGAAGGAGACCTGACCTGTGTCCCAGTTAATCAGAGGATTGTGCCTTTTCTGCCAAGGGATGCCCAGGATGACTCCGAACTGAGGTGTGGCTTTGAGATCAAAAGATATGGTCTCCCTGTGGACTTCCTGTATGACTAATTCCAATGGGGCTGGCTGTTGCATGATTGGTCCAGAAGCAAGGGACGTCCCGTCCACTGCATGAACCGGGTCGGGGTGTTTCTTTGTAACCGAAGGTAGATTCAATGAACTGGCTAGTGCTATGTCAATAAAGCAGCCTGTAGCTCCAGAGTCGATCACTATTCGTACTGCATGGGAGATACCAGCAGTAGGGTTCAAGGAAGCCTGTACCACCACAGGCCGGACGGGACCAAAAGCAGGATCAGAGGGATTTCGTATAGGACTCGCCCCAACCCCTGATCTCGAGGGCGAGTCTTCGGAAAACCAAGAATCTTGTTCTTTGGGCAACGGGGACACTCCTTTACAAAATGCCCGTTAAGACCGTAGTAGAAGCAAGCATTGTCTGTCCTTCTGCGCTCTCGTTCGGCATGAGTAATGGGGCTGCGTACCCCGCCGATCTGCATGGGTTCGGGTGAGGTGTCGGATGTGGTTGATGATGGGGTATGGGATAGCCCTGCTTCCACTCTATGTTCTGCTCGTCTAGCGTCGACCTGCAAGGTCAGGTCAACCAAGTCTGCATAGACTGAGGGAAGAGAGGGCAACACAGACAATGCGTCCTTCATGGAACCACACAAGCCCCGATAGTATATCACTGCCTTTTTGTTCTCTGGCCAGGAGGTCTCAGTAGAGAGCTGGTTGAACTTGGTGATGTACTCAATGAGAGTTGATCGGCCTTGAGTGAGATCTAGGAGTTCCATATCTCTGGATTGTGCTTTGTATCTGGTGTCGAAAACTTTGGCCATTTCTTGGGTTAACAGTTCAAAATCGTACAGGGCAGGATGGTCGCCCTACAACAACGGGTTGGCCCACGTGGCTGCCACACCTGACAGATGGGAGAGGAGAAAGTCCGCCTTGCAGCTTGAATCAGAAAAGTCATGGGTCAACACAGAAAGTGCAATTTGCATTGGTTCATAAAGGTGCGGTATTTCTTTTGGTCCCCCTGGTATCTCTCGGGGGCTGCTAGAGGGTAGGGGGTCTGAACCAACACAGGCGGGGCTGACAAGGTGGGCTGTGTGACAGGGATCGGGTTTTGGGGTGGAGCGGCATCACCGAATTCGGCGTCTACAGGCAAGGGGTGGTGTGTGCTTTGCATGGCATCAAGGCGGTGGTGCAACGCATTAGTGGCAGTGGCCATGTCAGTGCGGAGAGCAGTGGTAGCAGCTGTCATGTCTGCCCTAAGCGATATCACTGCTTGCATTAAGGCAGTCACAGGGTCCCCGGCTGAGGCATCCATAACTGGACGACCACAGGGCTTCACAGTCTGTTCTAACTCGATGGGTCAGACTTGATGGTCGTGCAGTTATGTAATGCCTCCGTCCCCAAGTACCGCTCGAGCAGGAAAAAATAACTGCCCTAGCAATCCTTGAGGCCACAGGTGTGGAGTGTCATCGTCAGCCTGGTACCGGAACGCCGGAAGGACCCCTGAGTGCTGTAAGGCAAAGGCTTATAATCAAGGAAACACCGAAAAGGCAACTGGCAGAGGGAGCAAACAAGATACAGTGACACCAGCTTACCTAAAAGATGGTAGCATAGGTAGGAGACCTACACAAACAGCAGGGAAAACCAATAGCAGGCTGGGATGATGTAGTTGGCACTCCGGAAACACCTGGGTGAAGCAAGAACTTGATCTGTGGCAAAACTTGAAGCAATCCGAGGTTGCAGAAACAGAGGGGCAATCCAGAGTCAAGATGATCCGGGAGGTCAGAGAGCACGACAAAGTCCAAGGGTAATCCGAAAGCAAGTCCAAGTAAAACGTTCCAAGGTCGAGGTAAGGATAGTAACAAGATGCAGTAAGTAACGCCTGGCAGTCCTCCGGAGAAGTAGCTGTGAAGCGACATGTTGTATTTGCCGGCTTCTTTTGAAGCTGCGAGCGGAGTCACGTGACGCATCACGTGACCGCTCCCACGCATTACGCGGAGCGCAACGCAGCCAGCAATTGGTGCTGCCGGCACTTCCTGGTATGCTGGCATCGCCGGGTGTGGAGGAGGCGCCATGGCAACCACCACCGCGGAAAAGGGCGAAAAGAGGCGGGTCTGCCCACCATGGTATCCCGCCTGCCGTGCCTCCCCTGCTGATGTGGGTGGAAAACATGATGGCGAGAAGCGCCAGGTAGGGGAGACGAGTGTGAGGGAGAGAGTGGGAGCGGGGTTGAGTGCGGGGGCGTGACAGCTTATCAGCCACAACATAGTCTGTTGATTTTGAACTTTGGACTGAGGCACGCTAAAAAGCCTTGATCAGAAAGAATATGCCAAATATTGACCAGGGCACATGAATTGAAATAAGATGCAGTACCCTAGTTCCTTGCACACCGAGACCCTCCTCGGAAGTCGCTTATGGTGTCCCACGGTAGAGACATCACAAAGGACATAGTTACCTACTTCAACCTAGTGCTTAGATCATGCCCGTCATTAGTAGGAAGGATCACAAGTGTCACAGACTTTCTCCAAGATCCTGAAAACGAAAAAATAATAAGGCAACTGCTTACTGTCACTGCAGAACAATTCATTGTACTCCCTGAGTACAGTGAGAAAGAAGCAAATGTTCCCAACACGGGTGGAAATAGATGAGCTCATCAACACACTGCTCTTTCGCATAATTCGAGACTGTCCAACTATGGTTGGGAGAACAACGGATATGTTAACATTCCTTCAAGATCCAACAAATACATAAAACCTAAGTCTTCTTCTAAACAATATAATCTTTCTGGTCGCACTTCACGCAAAGGGACAGTGCAGACATTGTTTACATCAGGGAAAAAACATATGATCCTGAATCTCAACGAAAATCCGGACAGATCTCAACGAAAATCCAGACAGATGTCCCTGTCACCAGATGTCAGTAGATTTGCATACAACGTCTTCTTTCACCTCATTGAGATCTTTCCAGAGCTAGTGGGAAGACCAATCAATGTTGACGTACTTACATTCCTCGGAGATCCAGTAAAGTGTACTCAGCTAAACATGCTCTTGCATGCTATTGCAACTCAAATCAAACCTTCCAATCTCCATCGAGTACTTAGGAGAAGATCGTGAAACCTTCCGCTGAGGGACAGATCGAGGGAGCAGAGTCAAAAATGCCATTTGTTACATTTGTTGTTATTTTTCCCTATGTCTTCATACCAACCAGTGTCCAGCATGTCCTCACGACTGAAGCAGATTCAGGGGTTGGATTGGGAACTCACCTACTTTGAACATGCCCAGTAGAAAAGGCACACCGAAGTATTACTTAAATTGATTCTCTTTCCATAGTCTAGCAAAAGAACTGTATCCTGAAATAAAAGACAATTGTCACATGCAAGAAGGGGAAGGTGAACACCTTTGATCACCT